>NC_045430.1:123491852-123828995 GCF_902635505.1 Sarcophilus harrisii | reverse complement strand
CGTGATGTGATCTGTTTCGAGTTGTTAGATGGTAGTCTAGACATTCCTTTATTAGTAGTGTTATAGTGGAAAGAGCCTCGATTTAGGAGTCAGGAGAAATAGATTTCAGTTTCATTTCTGGCACTAGGAAAATGTATGTTCTTGGAATAGTCACTTTTTTGATCTTTATTTACCATATCTATAAAAAAAGGAGATTGGAATGAAAAGTCCCCTTCCCTGTAATTTCTATTAAAAAAAAAAAAAAAAAAAGGAGATTGGAATGAAAAAGTCCTCTTCCCTGTAATTTCTATAATATAGCTTCCTTTGAAACAACTAAAGACTACAAGATTTTCTCCCAGTTTCACATATGTATCCTGAAACAAGGAGAGATTTTGAACTTGTACTACAGTTAGTTGGTGGTTCCATGATAGCGTTGGGACTGAAATATTGGTCCCTTGAAGCCTAGTCCAAGAATTCCATATGGAGCTCAAAAGGCAAGTGGTGCTATTGGTGACTATAAATTTTGAATTGACTGATGCATAAAGATCAGTGTATTAGAGTGATTTTGGTCACTGAATAGAGAGTACTATAGAAACAGAAGGCCATATGTTCATTTAAATTGAGAGAACAAACAGAGCTTCTCAACATTTTGATTTGGGAGCAGAGTCTAGTAAATGGGGTGACAATTATAGTTACCAAATTGAGTTGGGAATGTCTAACGGGATGAGACTGTTTCCATGTAAGAGAGTACACATTTATTAAGTGCCTTCTGTGTGCCAGGCACTGTGATAAGTGACTTCCTTTCTCTGAAAGTTGAGGGCTGCTGCAGTAGATCATAATATATTGAGTGGCATTCTGAGATTATCTACAGGGTTATTATATATTTTTTCAAGTCATTTTTGTTGTGAGAGGAATTTTATTATTTTAGATGACAGTTTTACAAAGCACTTTGAGCTCTTCACATTGTCATATTTTCCTGCATTGCTCTTTTAAATTAATTTTATCTGTGAATTAATGGGAGCAGCAGTTATTCCATTAAGTGTTATGAGGAGGCAAACAGCATGGCGACAGCTCAACTATCTGTCATTAAGATTTGATTTCATCAGTCGTCAGAGAACTCCATTAATAAGAATCTCTTTTGAGAGGCCCAGGTTTTAGTCACAGATTGCATATTCAAAGAGCCATGTTCTTGCTTATAAGCTAGATAGGACTAATCGGTACTAATCTTTCATATTAAAAGTATTAAGAAAAAATACTACATTATTGCAGCAGAAGATTATGGCTCTTACTAGGAGAGTGAAATATAAAACATTTTGGCTTAACAAATCAATAATGACTGATTTATTCATCAGCACATACCATGCTTAGAAAGGGCAACTGCCAAATAATTATTGTTTATAGTGATAATGTAAGGAAATCATTTAATCCACTGATTGTTTCATTGTTATTTATTGGGAGATAGTGACATTACCTCATAGTGTAATATCAGTAGGCAGGGAGCTGTCTTGCTTTGGCAGATGCATCTTGGTATCCTTTATGAGAGCTCTTAGAACTGTTGAGATGCATCTATGCATGTGTTATATGACAGCATCCATCTAAGTAGAATCCCATGGTCTGTGAACCAAGAAGATTTTGTGGCTACTTTCTGTGGTCAAAATTAAAGAAACAGTCTTCTTGAACATTCAAAATCAGATAACCGATTTAATTTTTCTCTTTATCTTTTCTATAATTTAAATTATAAGCTTAGTTCTCAGCAGCGCTTCCATTTATTATTCAAAGGAGAAGCAACATTACAAAAATCAGAAAATATACATATTATTAGACAATCAACCAGCATTTGTTATAGCTTGTTATATGCCAGAAACTGTGCTTATGTACTCAAGATGCCTATCCCAAAATGAAACAGTACCTGCCCTTTAAGAACTTTAATTCCACTGGGGGAAATAACATGTGTTAAGTATGTGGGAAAATATAACTGAATTGAATAAAGAAATGTATATGAGGAGATGAGAAAAAAATATTGAAATCAGCTTTCAGTCCTATTCTGTTTTTGCTACTTAGTTCCTGGGACTGATTTTGCCTGGCAGTTGTGGAAATAAGGAAGATGCCAGGAGTTGTCTGTGACTATTCTTCAGTTGCACTACTGAGATTATTGTGCAGTTATTACTATTTTAAGAGTCGGCCTAGAGGAGGTGGACTTTTGTGGAAAGTGGGGAAAATCTAATTGGCCTTTAAAAATTGAAGTGGGCTGCTTGGGCCAGGGAATAACCTTCCTGCAAGAGGAAGAAAGCCAATTAGAGATACAGAAATGAGGAAGGGCTCTTGGCTTGCAAGTAGGTCAAAAGTTATGAGGAGCACCCTGTGGAAGCTGACAATGGTTTTCTGTTGGTAAAGAAGCTAGTAGCTTCAGTAATCATTTGTTGGAAGGAATGCAACCTGTAGGAAACTCAAAGTAATTATTCTGTTAGTTGCTTTCAGCACTGATCAGATGCTTAAAAATGTGTCAGTAACATCTGCAAGATAATTAGAATTGGTATAGAGAATCTTGAAGATGTCAGTGAAAATTATGGAAGTATTTGCCATCAGTCAGCAATATGACTTTCTGCAAACCGTGTAACCACTCTCTCTGATGTCCTTTTCAACTGAAAAAGCGCACTTTTGTCCTTATTGCAACTGGGCAAGGGACTGAATCCTTGACTCTTATAAGGAATGGAAAGACACTGAGCCAGGGGGAGGTGGTGTGGTACAGTGGAAATAGTTTTGGATCTAGAGTTGGGCCTTTGGGATCAAATTCCTGCCCAGTCACTTCTTACTTGTGTAATTTTGGGCAAATCATTTCTCTGAGGTGTCCGTTTCCTTATCAGTAAAAGGAGGGGGTTGGAGTAGGTGACATCAAAAGTCTTTCCCAGATCTAAATCTGCTTTCCTCTGGTTCTTAGAAGGAGGGTGGGAATGGTTCAGTGGGCAGACATGGATCACGGTCTGTCTGTCTGTGGTGGGGAGGGGATTGAGAATGTCATAGTGGTGACCTCCGTTTGTAAGTAGGTTACCTTTAAAACCATATTAAAGTTTGAATGCAAACATTCATTTTGTGCTCCACGAAGCACGATCGTGGATGTTGTGATTGACAGCTGGATTTGGTATGGATTTCTGTCTTACAGCTGAGCCAACAGGCCAGAATCTCCTCTGGTATTATCTTAATGCCTTCTCTGGGATGTATTATAGGCGCTAAAAGGGAAGAGTACTGTGTACACTTGTAATTGCCATGGTAGTTTTTGTCTTAACATTATTGACAGACAATAATTTGAGTAGATGGGTCTTAGAATATTATGATATTAACAGAAAGCTTGGGTGGAAACCTGAGAGGTCTGGTAAGGACTATGTGAACATATTCACACGCACCTTTATTTTGTTAAGTGTTGTTTGATGTCTTAAAAAAAAAAAGCCACAGACATTTCCTGATATTCAAAATGCTCTCCACGCTCCATCACAGAAAAAAAACAATTAACCAAACCCAACTGCCAAAGCAGCTGCAGTTGATATAGTGTATACAACCCCTACCCCTTAATCTCTTTCTCCCTCTCTCTCTTTCTCTCAGAAAAATCATAGGACCATGGATTTAGGGCTGGAAGGGACCTTAGGGGTCATCTGGTCTAACCCCATTTTAGAAGCCAGAAATTTGTAGCTAAAGTTGTAAGTGATTTGTTCAGGGTCATATAGGGAGGGAGTAAGGGACAGAGGTGGTATTTGAAGCCCAGTCCTCTAAAGGCTAAGTCTAATATTGTTCCTGCTGTGCTACTGGAAATAGGTTTCATCACCTTTGCTCTGGAGTCAGTATTGGTCCCTTTAATGTTTTCATTTACATTATTATACTTGTTTATTTATGGGGTCATACAGAATGCCATGGATATAGTGCTGAACATGGAGTAAGGAAGACCTTAATTCAAACACTTACCTAGGCTGTGGGACATGGACTAGTCACTTAACTCTCTTTGCCTCAGTTTCCTTATCTGTTAAAAAAAATGAGTTGGAGAAGGAAATGTCAAAACACTCCCTTTATCTTTACTAAGAAAACCACAAATAGGGTCACAAAAAATTATACATGATTAAAATAGCTTAATAACTAAGTGGGAGATAGATTTGAAATTTTAAAAATCAGCATAAATATAAGGCCACTTTCTTGAAACATAATCACAGAATTATGATTCTCTCTTTTTAAAAAATTTCTCAGGAATCTCAGTAAGGCTATTTTTATTTCTTTTAGAAACAAGGTGCTTAAGCTGGTGTTATTTCCTTAGTTGTTTAATGTTCTCCAAGAGCACAACTCTGTTAGGGGTTACTTACAAATAATTCATCTAATATATACCCTCCTGGTATACAAATATTTATTAAGGATTTGAATAAGATAGTTACTTATATGCCTTCATTATGAAGTGTGTCTGGGACTTGAGTTTGCTTTTTGGCTTTTTCCCTTAATTCTCCCATTGGGAGGCCGTCAGATGTTACTTTTCAGTCCTGTCTTTGTGCTGGTATTAGATAACCAAGCCTTTTAAAGTATTATTGGGTAAATAGGCTTTGAGCAAGGACAGTCTCTATGGAATAAAATACAGATGTGAACTCTTTTACATGTATTTCTATTGCTCAGAAACCATTTAATAAAAACCGAATGTTTTATTAAAACTCAACAGTGAGCATCAATACAACTAAACTTGTTTTCCTTTGTAACTATTTACATTTCATTAACTAATTTCAGTGCATGGGATAGAAACATGTATTTAATCACTCCTTTTAAGTCCCAGGATCTCTTGTCCATTCAGTCTCATTTTTCCTTATGTTGGAATGTGTGCTCTATTCTTCTGGTTATGTTTACAAAGGTCCTTTCAGATTTCTTTGTATTCCTTCTCTTTGTTAGTTTTAATAGCATCCAATCAGTTGCCAACATTACCTTCACAGTGTCCCTCACATCTGTCCCCTTTTTCTATTCAACTACTATCCTCGTTCAGACTCTCATCTCTTCTCTGGGTTATTGAAATAGCTTCCTAATTGGTTCTCTACCTCCAGTGTCTCCCTTCTCTAATCGATCATCCATCCAGTTGCCAAATTGATGTTCCTAAAGTGCATGTCCAGCCATGTCTCTCAAAGCGATTTAGTAGATGCCAGTTGCCTCTAGGTAAAAATGCAAATTCCTCTCTTTGGCATATCAAACCCTGCACAACTTGGCTGCAGATTCACTCTCCAGACTGATTGCATATTCCTCCCCCTTAGCAGAACTCTCCGGCCAAATTGGCCTTCTTCACATCCCCTTGACTTGACATTCCATCTCTTACCTTTTTGTATTTATACAGGTTGTCCCTTCCCCCACCTTTCCCCTGGAATGCCTTCCTTCCTCTATTTCTTGGCATCCTTACCACCTTTTTAAAAGTTCAGCTCTGCTTTCACCAATTTGTTTCCTCTCCCAATGACTATATATATATATAGACACACACACATACACACACACATATATATAAATACACATAGTATATATGTACATATTTACCTATATATTTTAACCTATATATTTATCTATACACACATACACACACATATATACACACACATTTACTGATATATATTTTTACCTATACGCACACATATTTTATCTATTAGTATGCATGATGTTTCCCATGAGTAGAATATAATTCCCTTTAAGCGCAGGAGCATTTTCATATTTGACTTTGTATCCCTCATGCCCAGCCCATGCTAGATAGATATTTGTTGAATACCTTTTGAATACTTTCAGGGCTAGTTCTGCACTTGGAAATAATATTTGTTTCAGTACACTTCATTTTAGAAAAATCAAATGGTATATGTGTCCCATGGGATATGATGGACTGTACCGAAGGATTCTTGAGAGTTCATTTAATCACTCTAATTTCTTTATGGTAGATAAATCATTTCAACAAGATGAGAATCTCTTTCATTTTAGAGCAACAAGAAAATATAGCAGCAAGAAGATATGGTTGGAGTTTAGCAGGGCTTGGATTTGAATTCTGGCTATGACAGAAATTTAAACACCAGGATCTCTTGTCCATTCAGTTTCATTTAAGCCTCAGTTTCTTCACAGAGATGATAATGTAATATTACTGCTAGATGATAATGTAATGCCTCTGCCCCAGTCACCTTATGTGTAATTGGGAGTGTGTTTATAGCTTTCAGAGAATGAATGCATTTGCACAGGCCCCCTATGTCATCAGCCTAGCATACTTCATTGTCTGGAGGATGTCTTGTAGATTTAGATGTTTAGAAATTTGAGTCATTGCAGTGGTTCATTGTCACTAATGACTTGTAGAGCAAATGCATTTGGGTGATTGGAGATGACCCAATTGTCTACCAGAGGATTTGTAAATATTTCAAGTAGTCACCTCTTTGACAGATTGTTTTATTTCCTTTAAGAAAATTCATGGGAAAGGAAGAAGGGAGTTAAAAACATTTTCAGCAACAGAAGAGTCCAGTAATCAATATTAATATTGCATTTGTTTCTGTAACAAATATATTGTATGAATCAAATCATATAAAAGGAAAATGGTTACTAAAGTGAATTTTTTTGTTCAGTCATTTTTCAGTTTTGTTTGACTTTCTGTGACCCTATTTGGGCTTTTCTTGGGCAAAGATACTGGAATGGTTTGCCATTTTCTTCTCTAGCTCATTTTACAGATAAAGAAACTGAGGTAAACCGTATTAAGTGATTTGCCCAGGGTCCTACAGATATTAAATATCTGAGCCAGATTCGAACTCAGGAAATTAAGTCTTCCTGATTCCAGGCTTGCAGCTCTATCTATTGTGCCACCTGGCTACCCCAAGGTTAATTTAAATTAATTTTTAATTTACTTTTTTGCTGAGGCAATTGAGTGAGGCAATTTAGTGACTTGCCCAGGGTCACACAGCCAGGAAGTGTTAAGTGTCTGAGGTCACTTTTGAACTCAGGTTCTCCTGACTTCAGGATTTGTGCTCTATCCTCTGTGCTACTTAGCTGCTCCTTAAATGTATTTTTAAAAAATGCTTTACATAAAGATGGATCAAAGTATTTATATTGCAGAAAGAAAGAGGTGCCTAAAGAAATTTTAGGCATTGTAATGAGAGTATATAGTCATATTTTATATTATGCAGTAAATAATATCCAAAAAATTTAAAATTCATCTTAATTATTGATTCCCCATCATTTGTTGATTGTGAGATATGAGTCTTACTCTGTTATTTTAGGTTCTGTGAGATATTTTTTGGCACATATATTGGCAAAATGTAGGTTTGTAATAGAACAAGCATTTGGACTTTTAAAATGCACCCAAATGATACCCTCATTTGTGGGACAGATGTTTTAATCGAGAAGATACTAATGTCAATTGTGTAGGAAACAATTCATTTTAGCCTTTTTTGGTGGATTGTTCTTTTTTGTTTGGGCACACTGCACTCCCATTTAAAATTTTAAAAAAATATTTAGTACAGATACATAGTTTACGTGCACTTTGTATCCCTGTTAGAATGTAACTTCCTTGAAGGCAGAGTCTATTTTATCTTTTTTCTTTGAATTCAGGATTTAGCACAGTACCTGGAGCACAGCAAGCATTTAATAAATTCTTGTTCATTGATTGATGTTTGATTTTCCCAGATCTCCGTCCTGTTGAAATCCTATGGAAATTGTTTGAAATGTTACTTTTTAGAAACGTGTATTGTATGTCATTCGTTGATTAGGAAGAGATTTCTCCTATCCATTTCAGTTTAAATATCTGTCTATATCTATATATAATCTCTCTTCCCTCCCCCTCTTTCTATCTGAAACATTTTAAAAGGGCTATTAGCCTATAGTGAAATTTATGGCATTTAAGCTGACATGGGCGCAGTGACATGTAGCTTCAGTAGTGGTGGGTCAACGATTACTAAATTGAAAGGTTTCTCTAGAGTGTAATCTGTCCGTTTTAAATCACAGAAAATGGAGCCAAAAGAATGGAGATCTCTTTCTTACGTCCTGGTTTACTTACAGGCCTTTTTTGCTTATTCTATACTAATTCAGGGAAATGGGTATATTTGCAGTTGTGATTTCTGGGCCTTGGGCAAAAAGGGAATGATATTTTGGAATTGACAGAACATACCCACAGAAAGAAGGGTTTATATCCTAAAATGGGCATAAATCAATGTACATTGATTATACTTGTGTATTTTGAGGCCATTTTATTCAGCACTTTAAATTATTCAGAACATTCTTGAAACAGGAAAAAGGACAATAGAGTCTAATCTAATCCAGTGAGCTGAAAATGATGTCACATTGGTTATGTACTAAATAGCTCATTAACTTAATTTGCATCCTTTACTCTTATTTTTATATTCAGTCCTAGTAAGTGTGTTTAACCATTTGTTTAAATGGTTTCCAAACTCATGATAAATTAGAAGGATTGGTGGGGAGAGAAGGAGATTTTAAGTCAGATGTAGCAACAAGTGACAGTAAAGGAGAGAGGGAAAAAATTTTTTTTAAAGAGACTTGAATTCATATTACAATAGCTTGGGTTAATTTAGCCTAAGGGTAGAAAACCCTGTACACAGATCAGTCACTCTTGTCCCTCTTATCATGTGTAGCATAATAATGTTAATAATAATAATAATAATAATAAACCTCTCCTCTGAGTAATTTAAAAATAAATTAAATGTTTAGTATAATTTGCTTGTGAAGGTAGTTTGAAGACTTGAATTTAAATTTCATCTGTTCCCTTACTGTTCATATGGCTATGGCTTGATTGTTAGGCCTCTGATTCATCATCTTCATCTGTAAAATAAAGGTGTAGGAGGGCCCTTCTAGATGTAAATCTTGTGACTCATTAAAACATATTTAAAAACCTGACAAAATATGATTAAAGCTGTAAAAAGGCTTAAAACTTTAAAACGTGCTGATATTTGAAAGAGGTCCATTTCAGTTATCTGAAGAATTCTGTTTGTGGGTAAAAATTCAGTAAAAATTCAACTCATTTTCCTACAGTGTGAAAGTAATGAAGGCTTAGTATATTTTGGTCAATTAATTAGCTCCAGTGGTTGTCATCTAAACTACTTAGCTTTTAGCAGGTGACTGAGAAAAATGAGATCATAAAATATGTTTTGAGCTCTTTAGCAGAAAGGTATTATTTGAGTTACAGCAAAATTACAGAATTATAGTTAATTATCATTACATAGATCAGGACATGTACACCATGGTTTAAATCCTATTGCTTTAAAACTCATAGCCATACATGGCAAAATTCTGATAGTCTGATGTGCCATGGAATATAATGGATCTCTAATTTGAGGGGATTAAAAATTCATCCACTAATTCAAATCTCAACTCATATCTGACTTGGATGGTAGGTAAGGTTCTTCCAAATCCCCCACCTTGGCTGCTCAAACTTCTTGGATGAGCTGGTAGGTGGCAACCATAGTCCTTTCGGTAAAATGGAGAGCCTCCAGGACGCCAGACCTTTGGGCATTGCAGTTTGCCTAATGCATATTTAAGCCATCATCAACCTTGCCATCCTTCCTTCTGCTGCACTTTTAGGATTTAATGGGCCAACTCTTATCTGTATTATCTTCCCTAATTAGAGTAGAAACTTCTTGAGAGCAGGAATGTTTTGCCTCTTCCATTTTGTCTTTCCAGATTTTGGCACATTGTAAGTTTAATTAAGGCTAATTCTTTCATGGCATTCCACGTAGGGACTTGTCCAATGTTTAGCCTAACACAGTTAAAAGTGTCAAGGGGCGATTTAAACTCAATATCTCCTTAATGCTTCCCTAGTGCTCTGTCCATTATTTCATTTTTCCTCTGATGTAATAATTAAATTATAAGCCCAATACTACTATTATTAAAGTTTTTTACTGTCTCAGTAATGACAAACCTGCATTATGTTAAAATTCTTATTTTTGCCCTGTCTTAATTTTTCATTTTTTTGAATGTGGATGGTGGAGTTTGAATTTGAACTCATATCTCTCTGTTTTTCTATCAACTCAGTTATCCACTACACTACACCATGGGGCAAATATTATAATAATAAGTTTTTTTTAAATAGGTGAATGAGATGTAATAACATAATGTCATATACAGAAAAAAACAAAACAAGTTTAAAAAAATCTGCCTTACTGATATCAAAGGTATTTTATTATTAGGTCAAATATGTCTTTGTTTAAAGTATTCAGAGTTTCAGGCACACTGGTAGCTTAGATGATAATTATTTGCGTTAAAAATTACGCTTAATTTTTAAAAAATCCTCTGTTACATTTTAAATTGAACAAAAAAGAAGTGAATGAATTTCAGAACTTTTACATAAAGTGAGGTACACCTACATTTTGATAGGCCTGTTTCTGGCATCTTCTGAAAGTTTTTGCCACTGTCAACTTATATTTCTAAAGATATAATTTCAGAGAAGCTCCACAGAGTTGAAAAATGATTTGCATATTAAGAAATTCTGTAATTTGTTTATTTTTCTGATTATCTCTTATCAACTAACAAAGCTGTTATAGATGAACAAACAAAGCTAATTTTTAAAAAGCCCACAATAACCATATTTACACAATAGTTACTAATGGTTTCTTAAAGCCCATCATAGATTATAGAGTACGTTATAGCCATTAAAAAATCCATAATTATTTTTCCACAATAGACATTTGTTTCATGCTATTAGCATCTGCTCTGTTCCTTTCTCAGAAAATTGCTTGATGAATTTCTTTTAAGGCTATTGTAAAGCAAACCAAACCGAGCAGAACACCTCATCAAAACAAACAAACAAAGATCTTCAAAAATCCCCAAAGGCAGTTTAAATTCATTTAACGGGTTTTCTGGCTCAAGTTTTTTATTTTTATATTTTTATTGCTCTGTAGAGATCAAACGATAATTTATATGCTTTGTTTAATCTGATTTGGAATATTATTTAGTCACAGATGTATTCTGTGAAACGGAAGAAAACAATATTTTTTATAACATTGGGAATACTAGTGAAGGAATTGCCCATTTCCTCGCACATTCTTCATCTTTTGGTCTAGTATGTAATTTGTTAGCCCATCAAAATTAATTTTAGATCCTCTAATGTATGTGGATCTTTAGATTTATAAGTACTGTTAATGGTCCTTTCAGTTAAGTGTATGTATTTATGTGCCCTTCTAGAGTGGATTTCTGTGAAGTATTATGCAGGGAGGATGTTAACATAAATAACCAGTCGGCAAATAAATGTCAATTAAATATTCTATTAACATAGCTGGTAGCAGCCCTTTAACATATAAGTACAGAATGTTTCAATCAAATTTTATTTTTTGAAATGCTTTCTTATTTAGCACTCCTACTTCAAGGAATTCCTCCCCCCCCCCTTTTTTTTCTTTCTTTTGACTAACAAAGAAAACTTTATTTTCAGAGGAGTATGTCAGCATGAGCAGTCTATGTTTTACTCATATTGGGACTTTGAAATGATGTTCAAAGCAAATTTTGGTCATTTTTGCTATTTTAATATCTTTTTCTTTCAGGAAAAAAACAGCAGCCCTTATTCCTCTCTCTCTTCCCTCCCACCTCCTAATTCCCAGAATATAACTACATTGGGGCACTTGATTAGATGGCTCATTTAGCTAATTTGAGTTTACCATATAAAATGATTGTTTCATCCATAGAAAACTTCTCAAAGACAATGTAAAAAAAATTCTTAACATCTAATACCCAACCAATTTTCTCCTTGCTTTTCTAGGACTATAAACGCATGCTTTTCCTAGACAGTTTAGTATGTTAGATTTTTTTTTTTCCAACTTGCAGTTACTGGTGTTGATTTAATGGGATATGTACTTTCTCCTGTATTAACATTTAAAGAGATTAATGACCCAAGCTGTTATCTTCTTTCCAATACTTAGGATAAATCAGCTGTACTGTTTGGCTGTCCCATTGAGTCTTTGTGTCGTGGTACAACTATAATAATAGCGTATAAAATCATCCACACTGTGTGGAGTCTTGTACTCCCTTAAGGAGTTAGGTATTATTATCTCTAAGTCTACATGTGTATATATGCACATATGCAGACATATGTGTGTAGATAGCTATAGCTGTTGATTTTTTTTCCCTTTCATTTAATAAAAATAAATTTCCTTTACAATCAGATATATATTATGTAGTCAAGGCAACTCCATGGCACAATACAGATCCAGCCCCAGACACCTTGGAAAAGTCGATTATCTCTCTCTCAGTTTTCTTATCTGTAAAATGAGCTGGAGCAAGAAATGGCAAGTCACTGCAGGATATTTGCCAATAAAGCCCCAAATGAGGTCTTGAAGAGTCAGACATGACATACTCAGAATAATTGTATGGCAAAACAGTTGTCAAGTAAATGCATTGTAATTTGAAGCTAAAACTACTGATTAAAACATTTTGATCTGTCTCACTTTTATAAAGAAAGTGGAAAGCATAAATAATCATGATTTTGTATATTTATACCACAATACTTATCTACATATACGTACACCACTCTCAATTTTCTATACACATGAATATGTATTTACAAACACATGTGTATAAATGCATACTCACAAAGACACAGCCATCTATCTATGCACATACGTATACAATAAATATATTTTATGTATATATAGTTTTATATGTATATTTGTGGATATATGCCTGTAAACATATAGTCACACACACATACACACACAAGGGTATGGTAATCTATATTGATACTTTCTATAGCAGAGGTTGTGGTATAGTATAAAAGCAATGGTGTAGGACAGTAGAAAAGACTGCTTTAAGTTTGGATCTGGTACTAAAGTAACTGATTTTTTTTTTTGGATGGGGTTAATCATTTTTATTTCTCTAAGCTTTAGGTTTATTATTAGTTAAAAGAGTTGGGCTAAATGATCTTTGAAGTCTCTTTCTGTTCTCAACTTTTATAATTACATTAAAAACTTAAGTTGCTTTCTGCTGTTGAATTCTTTTTTTTAATAGTAGTCATCTCTAGAGTAGGATATAAGGCAGGGAAGAAAAAGTGAGGGAAAAAAAAGAATTTACATTATAATTGTCATATATATTTTTAAAAATAGCCAAAATTTTAAAAAGACTTATAGTTTACTATGTACTCATCTTTTTATTATGTTATGAAAACATTCATTTTATTCCATAAATGAAAAATAAAATAAGTTTTAAAAGTGTATGTTTTAGAAGAATTAGAATGAGGAGATTGGATCAGATTGCTGATGAGAGCCCCTTCTAGCTCTGAAGTTTTGTCCCATGACCTGCAGGATGTAAGGGATTTAGTTTAGACATTAAATGGTCTAAAAAGGTTGGTTGATTATTTCTATAGATGTTTTTATGAAACAAGAGAAAAATTTTTCTTCCTAGGATGGATTTAGATGGTTGTATTTGAAAGCAAGTAGGAGACTCAATAACTCCTACAAATATTTTTCCAGTCTTATGCCACTTAAAATTCTACCTCTGTTCTTTCTAATTTCATCTTCTAGAACCTTTTAACTATGATACTTTTTTTTTAAGTCTAAAGAATGTTTGCAGAAATCAATGTTGATGTTTAGAAGAGGTATTAAGTGTTTCCTAGAAAGCCATTAAGGGATTGTTCTGTTTTGGGAATCTTCTGGTTTGCAATTCTATGAATAGCCTTCATAGGCTGCTGTCATGGATAAGAAATTGGGAAACTGTATTGTAGGTGGTGATAATCATATGGCTTATAAATTGTGTAACAAGTACAGGGATAAACATATCATGGCATACAGTAAAATTGAAAAAGGATTTCAGGAGACTTAGTCACAATGCTTTACATGGCTTCCCCCTTAGATTCTGTGATTCATATAGTACTTGGGGGGAAAAAGAATCATTAAAAATTAGCCTGATGTGGGTGACTGGAATAATGTTCAAAATGAGGACTTTGTCATTTTCCCTTCCTACTTCATTGTTTACTTCTGGAACTTTATGAATCAGACTATTCTTTTTTTTTCTTTATGATAATTCAGTATTGAAGTGATTTAGGAAGTAGCAAGTTTTCTTTCTCCTTAATTCTATAGCTGCCTTTGTGTTGGGCTTTATTTGGAATTCTAGATTTTTAAAAAAAAATTGGTTAATTTGATATTTTTTTTAATAAAATCGGTTCTGATGTATTATTTCCTTGATTCTTTTTAAAAAATAGTTCATGAAGTTCTTTGGAAAACATACCAATTGTAGTACCATTTCTATTGTGATCAAACATATCATCATTGAGATCATATACATTCAATATCATTTGAATCATTGTTTTCTTGACAGTTTTTTTTTTTGAAAATAGTGTTTTATTTTTTCAACATTCACTTTTCTTGACCCACCCTACCTACTACCTTATATGCTATCACCCCTTCCCTCTTTTAGTAGTGTTCTTTAACCCACTCAGCCCACCACCAATTTATCTTCTATCACCTCTCTCCCTCTCTTAGTAGTTTTTTTAACCTACATTCACTTTTTAAAATAAAATTTTGAATTCCAAATTTTTCTCCCTCCTCCTTCCTGAAAGTGTTTTAAAGTGAAGGAAAATTATACTATATTCCATATTCCATCCCCAAACCTCCTAACAATAGCCACTTAGTTGAGGATAATATGCTTGTTTTAAAAATGAAGAATTGATTTTATCTAAATTAAATTGTTTTCTAAGTTATTGTTTCTCTTTACTTTTAAGAATGGGGATTTTTTTTTAACTTTTTTGTTATGATGATTACTCATCAAGTTTGCTTAAATGTGAAGTGTTATGAGTATGATTCACAATACGCATTAAAAGAGTGGTAAATGAGGTCTAATACTTCAGGAATCTGTAATTTCAAAGATTCACAAATCTTTCAGAACTGGAAGGGGCCCCAGTGACTAACCTACACTAGAAAAAATAATTCCTTCTCCAACATCTCTGAAAAATTATCATTTAGCTATTGCTGGAATAACTCCAATAAGGAGTTCATTATTAATTACATTTTTAAACACTTGTAAATGTTAAGAAGTTTTTCATTATATCAGTAGTTCTCAGATTTTTACAGTATTAAAAATTATCAAGGATACCCATTCCCCCCAAGGACCTTTTGCTTATATCAGTCATTTATGTCTATTGATATTTACCACTTTAGAAATTACAGTGTTTTATTATTATGAAAATTTTTTTGACTTTGCTGACCCCCTGAAAAGGGGTCTTGGGTCTTGGACCAGGGGTCCTCAAACTTTTTAAATAGGGGACCAGTTCACTGTCCCTCAGACTGTTGGAGGGCTGCATTATAGTAAAAACAAACATTTTGTTTTGTGGGCCTTTAAATAAAGAAACTTCATAGCCCAGGTGAGGGAGATAATCGTCCTCAGCTGCTGCATCTGGTCCGTGAGCCGTAATTTGAGGACCCCTGTCTTAGACCATATTTTGAGAGCCACCACATCATGTCACACTTAAATCTGGCTCTTTGTAACTTTTACCCATTGTTCCTAATCTTCCATTGAATTGTAGTTCAAGTTTCAGTCCTTCACATACATGAAGACAGCCATCAATCTGCCTTCATTTCCTTCCCAACTGATCCTCAAATGACATGAAATGGAAGCTCTTTTTGGACTTTATTTGAATGCTCTCCAGGAAATGAAAGTCGGCTAGCCTGGACCCATTCCCCAAATGGAGGCCCCAGAAGGAAGACAGGAATGGGAGAAGAATGGTGTGATGGGAGGGATGTTGTAGGGTTAGAGAGCCACAGAGACAAATAATTTCTGGGGTAAGGTGGCAAAGACTGGAAAATCAGAGGCATTAGTTGTAGATTGGGAAGGGAAAAAAAGCATTTAAGGAAAACTGACCACCATTTTGTCTGTGTCTGACAGTGTATGTACTTAGAGTTCCTCTACCTCTTTTTTGAAAATGGGAAATGATTTGTGTATCCTCTTCTGTTATGATTTGTTTTTGATGAAGTTATAATGACTCTTAGTGATTTAACTTTCCATTTTTAGATGATTTACTAACATTTCTTTAATACCATGTTCTTGAATTTTGCCAGAGATTGCAACAACAACAAAAATCCTCAAAATTGGGTTAGCACGCATCCTTGCGCTGGGCCCCTAATGCCATTACCATTTTTTGAGGATCTTTCAGAGGTCGTTGAGAGTGATTCTTCAGCCACATATGGCAGTTGTATCAGAGTGTGTAATTTCTCTAGGACATATAGATTAGCCTATGGATTGTCTTTGAAAAACTAGTTTGAAAGTTATCATAGCATGACCATGTTGTTAATGAGCCTTCCCAAACTGAGCTAGCTGGTCCTTAGGCACCATTTAGTTCATTATTGAGCTTCCACTTGAAATGTTTTCAATTTGGTAGTATCTGGAAGACTATACTCTGTGGCCATAGTTTGAGCCCCTAGAGAACATGGTGTGACATGACGAATTAATCAACTATAAACATTTATTGGACACCTCCTATGTGTTAGGCACTCTATTAGGTGGGGAAATCTCTCCCCTTGCCCCCCCAAAAAGAATGAAACACTCCCTACTTTTATTGGAGCAGGTAGGAAATATTATCAGCTATATGGGGGAATGGATAGAATTCTTGGAAGAATTGAATTAAAATATGATCCTCATCTATTTCCTAGCTATGAGATTCTGCCTTAGTGTCCCACTTGTAAAATGGGAATCACAATAGCCCTTTTCTCCCACGCTTGTAGTAAGGATCAAAAGAGAAAATATTTGTAAAGTGTACAGTGCGTGATTGGCAACATGGTAGGTGCTTAATAAATGCTTATTTTGATACTAAAACAACAAAAAAAAGTTACTATCATTTGCTTGATGTCATAAACAGATAATAAATTAATTATTTTTAGAGCATTTCCTTGATAAGCCCATGACATTTTAAATTTAAAGCAAGATGGAGAGCCCAAAGTTAATGTCAGAGTAAAGGTCATTATTGACTCTCAGCCATGATGCCTTTTTTTCTTTTCTTTTTTTGAAAAACAAAACTACAACACAACAGATTTTCACTTGAATGCTAGAAAAGCATCTGGGTACTTTTATCTACAGTGGAGGGATTGTAGTTGTAGACTGAGCTGTTATTGGCTTTTAGTTTCATTTTTTAAAATTTCACTATATTTATGAATAAAATATATTTACTAGGATAAATAAAAAATATGGCACCCTCACCACCAAAACAAAACAAAAAGAAGTTTTATCATGTTGTAGGACATGTAAGTTAAAACTTAAATTTTTCCTTCCCAGACCTAGGATGAATGTCTGGATTTAAAACAGCTTTATTTGAGTGAAACCATTCTGGGGGAAATGACTTTGTCTAAACAGCTGTGCAGTTTCCATGTTATGTATTTATAAATGTCTAATAAATTCAATAGTAATCATTAGTCCACACAATAGTAAGATGTTGGCTGTGATCCTTGAATAAGCCAGGATATCATTAAATGCCCCAACAGTGGTAATTTTCTAAATGATCCCCTGAAGGCATTAACTTACTGCCTGGGGATGAACAGCATGCTCTGGGAATGTATTTATTGGACCTGTAGATGAGGCCAGTTCATTGAGTGACTTCTTTCTCCTGATTATTTCAGAGAGAAAGCCCTGCTTTATAGAGGTATCATGTGTTGTCAGGTATTTATCTGGACAATAAGATACTTTAATTTTTTTCCCCATTCTTTGTTACTGGTTAACATATTTAAATATTTAAAATGTATCCTGGATATTTTCTTGCATAGCTTTTTCATTGATATATCTAAATCATTAAAGTATAGCCTGATTTGCTTAGCAGGAGTATTTTCAATTTTTTTCCCCTCTCTAAAACGTGAAAAGTGTTAAATAGCATTAATCTACTTGATGATCAATTGAATTACAACCTTCCTTTACACAGGAGTAAATGACTTTAGTACCTGTGTATTCCATTGTACATCAAGATCAAGAAATATCCCACAATTTTGTCTTCAATGTTTTTTTCTGTTTTTCTCAGAAATATTTTCTGTGTCTGGATTGCTAAACATCAGAACTATCTCTAGGGTTGTGCTCATTTGTTAACTGTTTTCTCTACGTGCCACTTCTTGACATTTAAACCTAGGGCATTATATGTTGTAACTCTATTACTTATGGAATTTTTGGACACTTTCCACTGCTTTATTTTTTTTATTTTAATTTTTTTTGGCAACAAGTATAAAAGTTTATCTGGGATCAAAGCTATAGTTATTTTATTATCTCTTTCTCTTTCACTTCCACTTCTCTCTTGTTATATTAAACTCCAGTGTCCCTTTATTACCTCTTAGATCAGATATAAACTCAACTCTTTGATGTTTAAAAAATCTTCCTGATGTGTGTGCACCTTTGCTATTTTTCTTGTCCAATATATTACTATCCCTCCCTCTTGTTCTCTTCTCTAGTCATACTAGCCTACATATTCTTTATATGTAAGACCCCATTTCCCAATTTTTTTTGCCTTTTCTTTGGCTGTTTCCATACCTGTCATGTTCTTCCTTCTTACCTTCAACTATTCTTGTCCCTCACTTTGCTCAAGATTCAGTTGATGTACTTACTATACTACCTTGTGTAGGAAGCATGGGTTTTAGTGCTTCTTTCTCACGAAGGCTACTTTCTATCTCGTCTATGTCTCATATGAATTTATTCATTGTTCATCTTTTATTAATAGAATGGAAATTCTTTTAGGGTTAGTAGTGTTTTTGTATTTTCTTTATTTAGTTATGTTATTGACACAGAATAAGCACTTAATTGATTAATGTGTGTCTCAAATCGGTGCCATTACAGTCTTTGAGTACTAATCTCTGCTTCGCTGTGTCACAATATCTACTCATTTAATAAAGGACATTTTTAGTCCTTTCCCCCCCTCCTCCCATTGAACTCCATCTGTAATAAAGAAAAACTTACAGACAAAATGGAGCACTCTAACAACAAATTTAACATTTTGTTCCAGAGTTTACAACATTTCTACTGAGATAATAAAAGTGTATGATTTTCATCCTTTTTTTAAGACTAAAATTGGCCAGTGAAATTAATCTGAGATTGATTGCCTTTTGGTTTTTCTTTTATACTATTGTAGTCGTCATGTATATTATTCTTTTGACTCTGCTTTCTTTATTCTGCATCAGTTCACATAAATCTTCCTATCTTTCTTTGAAATTCTTATATTTGTCATTTGTTACATTGCAAAATATTCCATTGTATTTATGTGCCATAGTTTGTTTAGCATTTCCTATTTAGCAAAATGGATAACTATATTTTTTTTTGCTTTCATAAAAAATGCTGCTATAAATATGTTGTCATTACGTGAGTTAGTAGTGAGATTTCTGAGTCAAAGGGCATGGACAGGGACCTAATTTAATATTGACTCCATAGCTTGAAACTTTTCTTCACTTATGTTTTCTTAGAGTTTAGAAGTTTCCTGTTTGAGTACCATGTTAGTGCTCTCTAACCTTAGGCGATCCTAAAGCACAATTCCCATATCTGTATCATGAAATTGGCACCAGGATGTGTTGGTAACATACCTATGAATGCCATTGAGAATGTGGTAGGTGCTTTATAATTGCAGAGATTCTTCTGGGTTGTTCATTGCTGTTACCTAACCTGAGGGATAAAAAGGTACTTCCACCAAGTGTATAGGAATACAGTGAACATATTTAGTGCTGGCTCTGAACACCATAAGCAAACTTCTCAATAATAGGGAAACTATATTTGATGCTTAAATTTTAAATTTAAGTGGAGATCCTGCAAGTTGGAAACTTTGAATAGATTTGTAGCTGGTAGGAGAATTACTGTTTTGATTACTGCAGATAATTGACATTTATTTGGCATTGTAAGGTTTGCAAAGCATTTTACATGTTTAATCCTTGAGGAATCACTGCTGGGCACACAATTTGCCAAGGGGGACCCTATGCTTGAGACATAGGAATATAGTCTGAACAATTCAATCTTGGGGGAGCCCAGTATCTAATGAAAAGCAGGGCTGTGTTTGCTTTTTTATTTATTTATTTTTATAATATTCTTTGGTTTCTGAACTGAAATTATATCTGAGTCACTTGTTCCTAGATGCATTCCAAGGGAGCTCAAGGGGCATGTTCCCTGGGCTGGCCCCAACTTCTGCTACCCTCTTATCTTATTTGATCCTCACAATAGCCCTGTGAAGTAAATGGTGGTGGTGTTATCTTGATTGATAGATATGGGAACTAAAGCTCGGAGAGGTCAGTCATATATGTCGATTAGGAAAGAGTTGTTCTCAGTCTCAGATTTAGTATTCCTCATTACCTTATTACCTCATATGTTTCCTCCCCCAATAGTTACTTGTTTCAGAAAAAAAAATCATTTTTTATTTTTCTATTTAAAAAAATAATAGCTTTTTACTTTTAAAAATATATGCAAAGATAGTTTTAAACATCTATCCTTGCAAATCTTTATGTCCCAAATATTTCTCCTACCTTCCTCCTCCTCTAGACAGCAAGTAATCCAATATAGGTTATACATATGCAAGAATCAAAATATATTAAAGTCAAATTGAATTTGCTTTCCCTTGGCATAATATAAAAGCAAAGTGGAAGACATACTTTAGGGTTCATTATGTAAAATATTTAAGATAAAAATTTTATAACCACTTAATTATATTTTCCCCTTCTTTTACTCCTTCAATTCCCAAACTTCTGAGCTGTAGAAGCTCAGAAATTATATATATATTTCTATATAGAAATTTCTAGGTAATTGAAATCAAGGATATAAAAGTGCTGTTTTATCTTTCTCTTGGTAGATTTATGGTATTTGATGAGTATCTTTGGGATGTATCTTTGGAATGTTCTTGTTTTCAGGCCATAAGATTACAGGCTTATAGATTTAAAGCTGAAAGACTTTTGAGATCATCCATTCTCACTCTTCAGAGGAACAAACTGAGATCCAGAGAGGGAAAAGTGACTTATTTAAGGTTACAACACGGTAGAAAGCAACAATTTCAAACCTAATTCCTATGATCCTAAGTCTACTCTTTTTTCTATATGTTAACAAATTAACTGTGATTATCTTTTATTCATTCATTCATTCACTTATTTATTTTGGTGTAAATTATTTTAATTTTTTTCAGCTAAGAGATATAAATTTTCCTTCCTTCTTACCTTCCCCCAGTTCACTTGTCAATAAAAAAAGAAATATATAACACACACATCTATATTTCTTGGCTTGGTCATATCCAAAAATCTTTTTAAGTCTCATTTCTACATCTCAAGCCCATCATTTTTTTGGCAGGAATCATACTTCACTGATTCTCTGGAGTTGGTGGTTGTTGCATTGCTTTTTGCATTTTTTTTGCAATGGTATTTAATTATATCTATATACCATAATTTATTCAACCATTCCCCAGTTGGTGGACACTCCATGGGTTTCCAGATCTTCGCCATCTCAAAGGAACTGTTCTAATTAATATATATATATATATATATATATGTATATATGTATATATGTACATACACACATAGACATAGATATTTATATCTTTTATAAATTTGAATCAATTCCTTCTATATCTTGAAAATGAGACCTTTTATCAGAGAAATTTATATTACAATGCCCAGGGAACTGTTTTCCTTGTAATTTTAGCTGCATTGGTTTTGTCTGTGCAAAGTCTTTTCAGTTTTATGTAAACAAAATTAACCATCTTATCTTCAGAAAATCTTTCTGATCTTTGGTCATGAATTATTCCCCTATCCATAGATTCAAAAAGATATATTTCTTCCATGTTCCTCTAAGTTATGATATGACCTTTGTGTCCAAATTTGTCTACTCCTTGTAGCTTATTTTGGAATATATATTTTAGTCTTTTACATGGCTTGAAATAATGAATTTTTTTCTGGGAAGAAAAAAAGCATGTTTCCTAGTTTTATTATTTTAATTTAGTGAAATATATGAAAATGTTGAAGATAATTAGTCAAGTATCTTGAGTGCCTGGGTATAGATTATTCAGTTGTTAAGAGGATATCATGACTTTAAAGTATATTTTTAAGGAGATTTAAAGTTGCTTAGACAGCAAAAAACCAAGTGGCTGTATAGCTAGATTATGAGGGTTGTAGGGTTTTATAGCTCAGTTAAACAAGGAATTTTGGCAGGGAATAATGTTGTTGGTATAGAATAGATTTTAAGAAATAGTGTAGTCACCCTTAAAATCATCTGAATGAACTTCTTCCTAAAGAATAGGCAGGACATATGGTAATGGACATATGAAAATGATGTAATTGCTTTTCTCCCTCAAAGGGGGCTGAAATAGTCATTTAATTCTTTGGTGGCTTCATAAGAAATGTCACTTACTAAGACCTGGACTTCCAAAGAAATCATTTTATTTGAGCCTAAAAGTAAAGGGAACATACAAATTTAGAAACATTAATAAAAATGATTCTAAAGAAGTGACTTTAACTTCAGTAGTGGACCATCCCATAGCAATTTTAAGAACATGGCGTTGCCATAGGTTGATTTCTTTTAAGTAATCCTGAGGATTTACTAATCCAGAGAAAATACTTGTTTTGACATCACAGACAGAGATATCCAGGATTACTTTATCTAGGAATGAAAGTTTGACTTTCCTTGCCAGTGCCAGAAGATCTCTAGTTACACAAGGACTTGATGTTTTCTTTAAAACAAAATTGTATAGATTTTAACAGAAGTCCAAGATTGAAGAGAATGTAGCTAATGATTAGAGTTCTAATTTATTTCGTTGTTTTTTTTTTTTTTTTTTTTTTTTCCTGAGACTTGTGTAATTCTTAGAGGGCAGGTCTGGATGGGGATGTGTCTGTAAGGATCTCTCCCATTCACCCCTTTTATTTTATTTTTTTAGGTTTTTCTCTGCTCTAGTATTCACTTTAAGAACATCATATTTCCTCTTTTGACTGTCTTTTTCATTTGGAGATCTGGATGATAAGGAGAATTAACATTAGGGATTGGAAGGAAGGAAGCAAACATTTTTTATGTACTAAACACTATGCTAAGTACATTATAAATATCCCATTTGCTTCTCTCAAAAATCCAATGAAGCATTATTATTCCTACCTATTGTCTAGGCTGCCTCAAGGATAGGAACAGGACCTGTGATTTTATTGGTCTAGGAAATTTTCATTGAAGAAACTCAGCATAGATTGGTACCTTCTCTTCAATTTAGTCTTTGGGCGTTACTTAAGGTATTTTGGGTTTAAGTGATTTGCCCAGCATCATACATTTTGAGGTAGAATTTGAACCCCTGACTTGTTGCTTTTGACCTATTATATTATGTTCTCCTCTAAGATTATTTTTTATTTAAGGAGCAGTGATTACATTATAATTTTAAGGAAGCTTGAACATAGCTTTCAAGGTCTTTAGTGATGGCCAAAAATCATCTATAAATTAACAGTTAGTTATATGTAAATACACTTTTATGTATTGAAATGTGAACAGGATTTTTCCTGTTTGTGATAATTAGCTTTCACTGAACATTTCACTGAATTTTTTGGGAGCACCTACTTTGTGTGGATACCTAAGTACTTTGGAAAATAGAAAGATTATTAAAGTATGGTTCTAATTTTTGTCATATAATGCAGACTAAGGCTTATGTAATTTGTGACTTCATCAAGGTCCATTTAAAAACAAAACAAAACACAAAATGGATCCTGGGTAGCTACAATCCTAGAAGAATAAACATTACAGGCTCTAGGAAGGTTCATGCTAGCTGAGAGTAGTTTGGAATGTATTATTATTGATGATTTTCTTTCAAGAAGTGATGTAAAAAATTCCTTGGGATATATATATGTAGGAGTGGAAAAGGAGGTGAGCTTGGTCATATGGTGAATGAATAATAATAATTAGAAAACTCGAATGTTGCATTGATTTCCACAAAATGTAAAAAAGAACCAGAGAGAAATCTTTAACATTTCTGGGTAGATCCACTGGGAAGAAAGATAAAGACAAAAATCATGCATAAGATGCAGGTATGAAGTCTGTTGGAATGAGGAAGACTTGAGCTGACACCCATCCTCAGATATCCATTAGCTTGGTGATCTTGGGAAATCACTTAACTTATGCCTGCCTCAGTTTTTTCATGTATAAAATGGGGATAATACTGGCATCTATTTCCCAGAGATAAGGAACAAATTAGATCATAACTGTAAATCACTTTGCAAATTTTAAGGCCTGTCTAAATGCAGCAATAATTATCAATAATAATATTACCCATGGAGAAATGACCTGCATCTCAGATTGTAAATCCTTAGAATAATCAAGTTATGACAATATCTCTTTACACAATAAAATATAGACCTAGTGATCATTAACATTAATACTGTAAGAGACTAATTGGGGAATAAACTGGAGGCAAATGTGCAGACAGAATTACTGTCATAAGGTGATTAAAATAAAAGTTGCCTCTAGCTAAGAGTTTATTCTAATTTTTGTTTTCTGAAAAAAACATTGAAAAGATACTCTAAAAAGAGCCTAATTTCTCGGTTTGTAGCCATTTTGCTTGAATAAATTTCTAACTATAGAGCAGCTAAACCATAGAGAAGTTAATCTGTGTTCATGAACCAAGACATTACTTTAAATTGAACATTGCATGTTTAACCATTCTGGCCAAGTGACTATCATATAATTTTAAAGAATAACAGGGCTTCAGACCCATTCATATTGTGTTAAACTACAGCCTCATTGAGACTCATAAACATCCTTAAGAGGTCCATAATAATTAGTAATAAGAAAAAAATGACATATTTCAGTTAAAAAAGTAATCAGTGAGAAATCACTGCAAAATTTCTTCTTTTTGTTTTTCTTTTCTGTTGTTAAACTTAGTATTGCAAGTTTGAACTCTGTCAGAAATCAGGTCTGTTGTGTCCACCATAGTCACAGCCTTTATTCTTTCTCTCTATGTACTCTTTTTGCTATGACAGCCTGGGGATCCACCTGTTATTCTACTGAAACCTTTGCTTTGTTTTAGTAAATCTTCAGTTTTTTGGGTTTTTTTTTCACTTGAGCCCCATTTTCAGATCTCCATTTATCTACTGGAGGTTTGCAGCTAACCACTTTCCTGTCACTTGAAATTTGACATGACTAGAATGCTTTTTGGCTTTTCCTCACAAAAATACCTTTTCCCTCCCTACTTTCCTACTCTTATATCATGATGTGATATTATGATTTTCCAATCACTTATATGACATTATATTATAGAACTCAAATCCTCAAAGTGCCTTTCAATGGCAGTCTGACAGCAACTTGGCACAAATAGGATATTTAGTTCAGTCAATCAAGAAGGGGATGGAAAAGGAAGAAGCATTTATATTGTGCCTATTATATGCCAGGCACTGTGCTAAACATATTTTATAAATATTTCATTTATTTCATCAATAAACATTTATTATAATGAGCCTGCTCTTTACCAGGTAGTATTTTTGGCATGGGATAGACAAAGAAAATTACATTTTCTTTTCCAATAAGAAACTTTAGTATGTTCTCTTAGGGAAAAGGTCTTGCATTTAAGTAAATACAAATTTCAGATACAGTATATATTCCATTATGGGAGAGATGGACCAGCAGGTCAGGGAATTGGGCAGGAAAGACCTCATGTAGGAGATGAAGCACTTGAGCTGAACTTTGAAGGATGCTAAACATCCAAGGAACTGAAGTGAAGAGGAGACTGAATTCTAGATTTGAGGGATAAAAGTGTGAAAAAGAAAAGAGAGGGGAGATGGGATACCAGCTGTATGAAGAGGACTAAATTATAAAAAGTCACTATAGGGAGGCTAGAAACATATTGTGAAAGGCTTTAAATGCCAGGTATACTAGAGGCCATAGGGGAAATTGAATTTTTTGAACAGGGAATCATACAGTCAGAGTCTGTAATGAATAGATTGGAAAGGGGAAAGACAAAACAAAGGAGACCAATTAGGACAGGAATTATTGGCCCATTAAATTGTTTAAAAATAATTTGGTTTCTATTTCAAAACAATAATTTTCTTTGTAATCATAAATATTTTATTTTATGTGTATTTTATATTTTATGAGTATTTTATATTATGAGATGGGTTCTGTAGGTTTCACCACATTGCAAAAAAAAAAAATCTGCCTTAAATTGGGCAGATTATTGCTGTAATCCAGATGAAAGGGGATGAGAACCAGAAGTATCTTGTTTTGTGTGAATGAAGAGAAGGAAATGGATGTGGGAGATGTGGAGGTGCAGTCCACTAGACATAGCCCATCAGTTGCCATGTACTTTTAGCCTTTGGCACTTTTATATGCTAAATGGGGTGATTGTATGGATTGATTAAAGTTTATATAGCTTTATGTAAGTGCCAAACAAAATTATTGTTTAGAGTTGAGCTCCAGCTAATTCTTAGTGTTAAAGAAAGCAGTGAGAAAGAAAATAGGAGAAAAGGAAAAGGTAATTACATAGAAAATAGACTTTTATGACTTAATTTAACATATTAACATGCTTTTTTATTAATAAAAGGAAATTTTTATTTTAAAGTGATTTTATGCCTTCTCATTATGCAAATGGAATTATATGGGGAAGTATGTTGAACTATATAAAACAGCTCAATTTCCATTTAGTATACCTTCCTGAATTTTGTACCAGGAAACAAAATTCTGTGTAAAGAAATGTTTCTTTTTTATTTTGAGCTGATTTTCTACTATTCTTTTTCATTTCTATTTTTTAATAAATAAAAATCCCTGGGTAATCACGACCTCAACAATATAAAAAGTATAACCATTAAAAGTGTGAAATATGCATAGAGTTCCAGCACCTCCCAGATAATTAAATTGTTATTTTTACATGATAATTTAGAAGGTCATAGACCAGAATCCTTTGCCAGCCTTAGGCTCAATCCTTTGTCACAAACAAAAAAATAATCACTTGCCTGTGATTTGCAATGTGGCTTTTAAAAAGCACCTTTCCTTAAGAAACCCAAAATTAATTGGAATGTAGCTCAATGTTTATATTGTCTCACTAATATGAATAAAACTGAAGTTATTTCTTTTCTAAAATTAACACAGATTTCATGCCAATTTGTATATAGTCCCCAAAAACTTTTCAGGATAAATTCTCTTCTTAAAGAAGAGAATAGATTTAGTTTGAAATTTTAATCATGATGATCAGCACATTCTCCATAGCAACCTAGAGGTACATCATACTGCTTAGATTCTTTAAGCCCAAGAGCATAACATAATTAGGGTCACTATAAAATGTTATGCTGCAAAACATATCATGGAAACAACCATATATTTTAATATATTGCTTTTCCAGAGATGAATGTGGATGAATTAAATTATAAAATTCTTTTGAAGTTTACTTACATATAAGTTGGACTTATGTCATTTAGGATAATAAGATCATGGATTTCGAGCCATCAGAACTAGTCCTTTCATTTAACAGTTGAGGAAATTGAGGCACAGAGAGGTTGAATAATTTGTTCATAATCACATATCTATGGAGGAAATGCATTTTTCCCTGAGACATAAGTGTGTGTACGTGTTTGTTTTTTTAAAAAAAAAAATAAATGAGATTAATTCACCCTGGGAAATAAAAAGTGTTTTGAACTCATTTATTGAGAACTGAAAAGCTGGCAAGTTAAAATAGCTCTTTAGCTGAAGGTGAACCAAAGATATTGTACTTACTAAGCTATTGAAAAAATATTTATGCTAGCTATCAATATAATAGCATTTAAGGCTAAAGTCTGTGCAGGTAGAGAGTAATGTTCTTAATTAACAGTGTGACCCAGTGCTCTGGGAGTATGATTGGGAAGCCTCTGGAACACTTAATTTACCTCTTAGCTATGGTGCCTTAATGATGTTGCCCTATGCCTCTGTGTCAGTAAAATGAAGGAAGCAATTTTGAGATATACCACAGAGATACTTTAGGAACTCTGAACATCTGAAGGAACAAATAGTGAGCTTTAATGCCCTATTCTTGATACTCCTGATTCTGAGTTTGGAGTCTTGCTATATTTTTGGACAAAAAAGAAAGAAATATGTGAAGGCTGTGTAATGAACACTTGATATTCTCTGGGCCAGGTAGATCTGACAGTGAGTTGTTGGGCCAGGCATAAATAACATAAATGATTTTTCTTTCATTATACAACATGTTGGGCCCATAGTCATCATTTAAGGCAATTGTTTCCTGAGTAAACCATATGCTCCAAGAGTCTAGGAATGACACAGTAAGTAATAATACAGTACATTGCTTGAATTTATTCAAGCAAACATGGTTGGGGGGATAGGGAAAACAAGGATTTTTTGGAGGAACTATTGAAAAGCCATTTTCTTGAACATAATAGATTTCTGAATAATCTCTATATAGCACCCAAAAGTAGTAGTTCTCAAAAGATATGCCATGGCAGACTTGGGATAGATATAACTAAATCATATGGAACTCACACTTGTAATTTTGTGCTTCCTGAGTCTCTTGAGTGGGCATCTATAATGAGAAAGAATAGCATTGTGCGAAGTAAGGTAGCGAAGAGTTAGAACTACTTCTTTACAATGTGTTACAATTAATAGTTCTCAGATTTGTTTTCATCTCATAATCATCTTTTCCTCCTCCAAAAGTCTATGCTATGTCTCACATTAATTTATTTTTACTCTTTGGAGGGGTCCCTGAATGTGTCATTTCAAAAGTATAGGAAACTCTCAGGGAGGAATCACCCTCTATCAATGAATATTGGGAAGGGAATGAGCACTTTATATAGCACCTATTATTGCCAGGCATTTCGACCAGCGGAATATGGGAAAGGGAATACACATTTATATATGTGACTACAAAATGCCAGACACTGTGCTTGATGCTTTTTACATTTACCTAGTTTGAGTCTCACCACAGTCCTCTAAGGTAGATACTATTATATCACCCCCATTTTATAATTGAGAATAATGAGGTAGACAAACTTGTCCAGGTTCACAGAGCCACTAAGAACTGTCTGAGGTTGAATTTAAACTCAGATTTTTTTGATTCTAGGAGCTACTTAAATTCTAGGCATTGTTACTATTTTAGGTTGTTACTATTATTATTGGGAGATGGTGTGATGGGGGCCATTTTCAGTTGTCCTAATTTATATCTGTCTATTTCTATATCCACATCCATCTATATCTCTGCCTGTATCTCTATCTGTGTCTTGCCACTGGTGCCAGATGTCTCTGGTGGAGAGATTGAGACTGGTGACTTTGCATAGCCCTCCCTCTTACATCCAGTTCACTTGCAAGTCATGACATCACCTTCCTGATGTCATGGTCCCCTTTGAGAAGGAATGAGTCTGTGAGGAGAAGTAGATGTCTCACTTTTTTTTTTGTCTCAAACTCTTCACATAGTGAGTGACTGGCACATAGTTGGTACTTGATAAATAAATTCTCTTGATTGATTGATACCTTGTGTTAACAATCCTTTCCTTGATGAGTACAATGGATATGCTTTTTTTGAATTCCCCATCCAATACATGTTATCTTTCTGTTGAAATATAAACTGCAAAGGAGTACTGATGTATTTGGAATTAATTTATATGGTAAATGTATCCCAAAATGATAGAAGGATAGGCTAAGATGTCTTTTGGGGCTACATAAAATAGTTAAAATATCTACTAGAAGAATGGGCTTTACTTTGTTCTTTTTAATAATAACAAGATATGGAATAAAGATTTCATAGACTGTTTTCAACAATGAGGTGATTCAAGCCAATTTCAAAAGACTTGTGATGGAAAGAGCAATTTGCAATCAGAGAACTCTAGTTATTGAATGTGGATCATAATATAGTATTTTCACTTTTTGTTATTTGCTTGTTGTATTTTTTTTTCCTTTTTTTTCCCCCTTTGGATCTGATTTCTCTTGTGCAACATGATAAAAGTGGAAATATGTTTAGAAGAATTGCACATGTTTAACCTATACTGGATTACTTGCTGTTTAGGAAAGGGGAGAGAAAAGGGGGAGGAAGAAAAATTTGGAACACAAGGTTTTGCAAGGATGAATGTTGAAAATTATCTTTGCATTTATTTGAAAAATAAAAAGCTATTGTTATTTTAAAAAATCTGAGAGATTGCAATCTCTTTGTGTGAGAGCACAAATCCAAAGGGAGGGTTCAAAATCCAAAAGAGAATCTGACCATTGTGATGATTTTAAGGATAACCAAGAGTTAATGAAATATCTGTTCCTAGCCCACACCAAGGTTAAGTGAGGGTTGTAATGATGTTGTGTTTGGATTCAAAGCATGTCATATCTGAGTTTGACTACCAGTGTTTGAAAATAATTTCAAACATGCTGACAGTCACTCATCAACAAAGGGTTTTCACTGTGCTACAAAAATCAGACAGAGGGAGAGTAAAGAAATCAAAAGTCAAAGATTAGAGAACTTGTTGTTTTTTCCTGTCTCTTGACAGCAGGAGAGGTATGACAGTATGTGATTGGTTTTGTGACAGTAGCAAAAATTAAATAAGCACTTTTGACAGGGGAAAGGGCATGCTGTATTTCAAATAATGGGGGGAGGGAGGGAGGGAGAGATAGAGAGGGAAAGGGAAATAGAGAAGAGGGAGGGAGGAAGGGAGAGAGAATACACAAGAGAATTTCTCTCCTTTACCAGGACAAAAGGTGGATTGATGGAGTTTTTCTTGATTATGTAATTATGATGATTATAAATTAACACCTTGTATTTAGCATGTAATGTACCTCCTGGGGTTATGCTGTGTTGAGGATGCATGATTAAAAGTATGAAAGAATATGTGATGTACGTCCATAAGGCCACCAGGGTGCTGATTTACTTGGGCTTACATGCTATACTCTTATGGGACTAAAGGGATTAATTAGTATTTGATCATAAGAAGTCAGGTGATATAATTCTAATTAATTATGGGATGTGTTCTGAAGGGAAGAATGGACCTCAAATAGTTGATTTTTATAGGATCTCAGAATAGCACCACAGACTTTTGCCTGAGTCGTTATTTTTGAAAATAATGAGAAATGTAATAAAGTTGGCTGATGGTATCGATTCATCTTTCAGTGTGTACAAAAGGGGAATCTTGAGAAACAGGCTGACCAACATGGTGGTAAGAGAGAATAATAGAAAACTTCTCTTTATTTTACAGTAACCTCATAACAGTGTTGTTGAGTTGTTTCAGTGATGTACAACTTTTTGTGACCCTGTTTTGGAATTTTCTTGGCAAAGATATTGGAATTGTTTGCCACTTTCTTCTCCAGTTCATTTTACAGATGAGTAAACTGAGGCAAACTGAGTTAAATGATTTGCCCAGGCTCACACAGTTGGTAAGTGTCTGGGGCTGAATTTGAATTCAGGTTTTCCTGCCTCCAAGCCTGGTACTCTCTATTCTATCCACTACCTAGCTGCCTTATCCTATAAAGTAAGTTATAATAATAATAATATTAATCTAGTGCTTCAGGGTTTGCAAAATACTTTACATATATAATCTAGTTTGATCCTTACAACAGCCCTTTGAAGTAGGTGCTGTTACCTTCATTTTCAGATGAGGATACTGAGACTGATAGCAGTTAAGTAGCGCAAACATTAAATCTTTCTAAAGAAGGATTTGAGTTCAAATCAGTCTTTCTGAGTAATACAATATTCTCTCCACTCCCATACAGCTACCTGAATATGACAGGTGTTGGAGGCAGTTAGATGGCAGAGGAGAGAGAGAACATTGGGCTAGAAATCAGGAAGATTCATCTTCATGAGTTCAAATCAGTAAATTCAGTCAATTAAATAAAATCAATCAAATCAAGTCAATTAATATCTAAGTTGATTTTTTGTGTTCCTTGACTATAAATCTGGTATATTTCTCTCATACCATGCTGCTTTATCTGACTTTACCAAAGGGTTGGTCACCAGAAGTTAGTTGATTATTTCTGCTTTGTTGAATCATTTTGTCTTTGTATCCCCAACTCCTGTATATGTTATAGGTGTACAATCAGTCATTTGTCAAGTTAAATCTTCAGTTGTCTAGCTACCAGAAAATGAATGTTTCTAACCATGGCAATTTGTAGAACCTTTCTAATAAATAAGGTTATGGGCATTCTATGATATGTATTGGTGGAGGATTTGACAATCACTGATCCTTGAAGTTTTTTAGTGAATGTTCCAGAGCACTTAGGATCTTGTTTCATTTACCTCCCTTTTCATTACTGGCACCAAGACAAAGGTTCTCAGCTTTTAGGAACACACAGTCATGCTACTGTAAGCATGCAAGCATGACTTGCTAGCAGTTACTGGGAACAGGAATGAAGTTTTAGGCACCGATATTATCAGATTGATGATTGAAAATAAAGCTTAATCAGATTTGTGCAACTAAATCACTATGCGATCTTCAGAAAATGGAAGGGTCAACTTTGTTTTAGGCAGGGTAGGTGTGAATAGGCTATTGTTATTGGTAATAAAGGGCAGTTTATGTGATGTAGTAGAGCACCGCTAGGCCTGGCATTAGGAAGACATCTCAGGCTTCAGATACTTATTAGCTGGATAAGTCATTGAATACTCCTTCTTTGCCTCAGTTTCCTGCAGAATGAGGCAGGAAATGAGGTTGAAAAAGGAAATGGCAAACTACTCCATTATTCTTGCCAAGAAAACCACACATAAGGTCACAAAGAATTGGACAGCTGAAAAATGACTTGATAACAAAATTAGTAATCATGGTAAAAACAACTGAATCTTAAATTTAATTCTGAAAGCAGATTTTAAAATCAATTCTATAGATATTATCATCTTCATTTTACAGAGGTTAGTTAATCAACTAACTTCTGGTGACCAACCCTTTGGTAAAATCAGATAAGGCAGCATGGTATGAGAGAAATATACCAGATTTATAGTCAAGGGGAAAAAAAACCAATTTAAATATTAATTGACTTGATTTGATTGATTTTATTTAGTTGACTGAATTTATAGATTTGAGCTCATGAAGATGAATCTTCCTGATTTCTAGCCCAGTGTTCTCTCCTCTGCTACCTAACTGAAAACTGAAACTCAGAAATCAAGTTACTTGTTTAGGGTTTACTCAGCATGTAAAGCATCTGAGGTGGAATTTGAACTTAGGTGCCAGTGTGCTGTTCACTATGTCTTGATATATCCTACCTGTTCTTCCACAGAAGAAAACCTAGCGCTCCCTCAGACTATTTTAAGCCTAATTTCATAGCTCGAGTTAAGCTTGCTACTGTCAATAAGTGATGTTTTATTACTTATAACAGTATTATATTTATATAGCACTGTATCCTTTTCTCAGCCCTGGAATGTTTTCCACTTTATTTTTGCTAGAGGGTTTCTTCAGTGCAGAAGACAAACATTTTAAATGAAAAGATATTTTAAAAGAATGTAAGTAGACTTGCCATAAGAAAAAAAAAAACAACAACAAAAAATCAAATCTCTATCTGAGCATTAACATGAAGAAAATCGATTGGGAAGAAAATCTTTTTTTTTTTTTTTTTTTTTTTTTTTTTTTTTAATGTTCTTGTTGTTTATTGTTGCTAGGACCCATAGCAGATTCAGAGGGCTTTTACCCTCCAAATTTGCGATTGCCTGTTTTCTTTTCCCTGTCATCCCATCTGTGGCTTTCTTTTTATCCTTCTTTTACAATTATTCCCTTCCCCCTGTGCCCCTTCTTTTCTAAATGTAGGGATTTTTTATTATCCTTTTGTTCATTTGCTGTGTTTGGCATGTATGAAAGCTTTATACAGAGAACTTTTAGTCACTGGATGCTTTTGAAGAAACAGTTGCATTCTAAATCTAGTAAAAAAAAAAATATAAGCTTGCATGGAGATTTGGCAAATATCCTCATTGGGTCTTTCTCAATCGGGCACACCATTTCTGAATCTTCAACTCAGCCACTGCCAAGATGCTTGTACATGCTGTGGTAAAGCTTTAGGGCAGACTCCTTTTGAAAGGTTGGATGTTTTTACACAGGGGTTTCCTCCTGTTTCCCTCCAGAATGATTGTTAGCTTGTATTATACATGAGTAATCCTGTAATAAAACTTGTCACATTATTAATTAAAAACAACACATGGAGGGTCCTGGGGGAATAGGTTATAGGAAAAAGTATTCACTGTAATTTTGAATAGGAATTCTTTTAAGGTAGTCTGTTTCGTCCTTTTTATTACTCTGACCAGTGGTAAAATTGGTAGCACAGAGAAGGACAAAATCCTGTTATCTCATGGAGCTGTTAGGGAAGAAATCATCTACTATTGTAATGTCTAGGCAATAAATACGTAATACATTCTCCCACTTAAGTGACTCTGATTCTAATTTTTTTTCCCCAAAAATTTTCTCTCAAGATTTAATGTGAGAAAAATGTAGCCAAAGGAAAACAATTCAGAAGTGAACAGTTTGCTTTCATAAATAGTAGTTTTAAAAATTAAGTAAGTATAGGCTCAGAGACAATGAGTCATTTTTTGCAAGAGAAAAATAGCATCCAACACAACTTGAAAAAATTAGAAAAACCTGAATGTGGCTCAAGCACATAATATAAGCATAGTTTCCTTTTACTAATTCAAAGTAAAATTTCAATTCCTAACTAGTATTTATTAGGAAAATAATCATCTTTTTCACTTAATACTTGTAGTAATATTTAGAAAAACTTCTATCTGATCAATGGTGAAAGACTTGGCTATTCTCAGCAATACAATGGTCCAAGACAATAGTGACTGATTCTAATTGGATTTAGTTAACTCTGTTTGCAGGATGAATAAAACTCCACCAAATTTTTTATTATATTGTACCTCTTCCTTTGGACTGGTTATTTTGTTTAGAAAATAGTATTTTCTTAGAATTTCTTAGCAAAAAGCAAAATGAGCAGAACCAGGAGATCATTATACACTTCAACAACAATACCATATAATGATCAATTCTGATGGATGTGGCTGTCTTCAACAATGATGAGATGATCCAAACCAGTTCCAATTGTTCAGTAATGAAGAGAATCAGCTACACCCAGAGAGAGAGCTGTGGGAAATGAGTGTGGATCACAATATAGCATTTCCACTCTTTCTGTAATTGTTTGCTTGAACTTTTGTTTTCCTTCTCAGGTTTTTTTTTTTTTTTTTTTTTAACCTTCTTTCTAGATCCAATCTTTCTAGAGCAACAAGATAACTCTTTAACTATGTATACATATATTTAACATATACTTTAACATATTTAACATGTATGGGACTACCTGCCATCTATGGAAGGGGGGGAGGGAGAGGAGGGGACAAGTTGGAGCAGAAGGTTTTGCAAGGGTCAATGTTGAAAAGCCCGTGCATATGTTTTGTAAATAAAAAGCTATAATAAAAAAAATTTTTTTTAAAAAGAATTTCTTAGCAAAGTCAAATGGAAGAAACTTAGTTTCTCTTTATGCCAGTTCAACTAATTCTGTCTGCTTTTAGTGTGTAACTTGGGAGAAGTGGTATTACATTTTAGTTTTTTGGGGGTTGGGGCGATGTTGCCTGTCATCTTTCGGATGTTTATTCTAGGGAAGATACCCAAGAATGTATTGTAAGGTTTTTTCCAAGCTTTTTGTGGAAGCTATGACCTAAATATGAGTTACTAATTAATTTAAAACATCAGTTGCACAGAAAAAAAAGCATATTTTCAGTTCAAAAGTAGAAGAAACTTGTTCAGTGAATTAAAGTTTTCTGGTAAGGATGACAGCATATTAAAGTAAATGAGGGTAATTCATCTTTTTATTTTTAGTTTGTCAAGCCTTTGAGTGCCTTTGTTCTTTTTCCAGGAGATGGAGAGGACAGGATTACATTAATTTTGTTTTATTTACTAGAATCAGGTGGGAAAAAAAAAACAACACTAACCCATTAAAACTAGGTACTGTGTCTCAGTAATCTTGTTAAATCTATGACTCAGTTTGTTTTAATGGAGGATACACTAGATTGTTTTCTAGGACCAGGTATTGTGTAGAATAAACTTGTTTGAAAGATAAAACAAAGTAGTCTGTACTTGGTTACATGTGAAGCCTGGCCTGAAGCTTTTGATTTTAAACTGGGAGTTGATGTCACTCAATCAAAATGAACAAACCACAAAAGACAAAGCTACAGTGTACTCAGATAAATGCTTGTAAAATGCAATTTCTTGAACTGAAAGGAATTGCCTGAGTCTTTCGGGGGGATATGGAGAGATCTTAGCCTTTTTTCCTTAGAGTAGAACTCCGATCAATAATTACTGATAACCTCTTCAAGCTGGTTTGCCTTGTTTATTCACTACTTGGTTACAGAAGGGTCTGTCTAGTGTATTTTTCTTGTGCTCTGATAGCTATGTCATAAATTGTTCTCAATGTACATGTTCCTTGTTCTGTACACGTAGCTATTCAATAAATGCTTGTAGATTAATCCAAGTAAAATTTAAAGAGGACAAAATAGTGGAGGTGTTAACTTGGGTAGTGTTCTTATTAATACTTTTATTGTGAAGAATTAGTGTTTGCTAATGAACAAAGGTCTTCCTTGGATGGTGACTCATTTTAGGATATGATATAAAACTTAAAAATTCAGATACATTATGACTTAATAGCAGTCAGTAGCTATATAAAAGTTGTTACTATCACCATAATCATCCTTATTATTACCTTGGTCAGGTGACCTCCATCAACAAAACCAATAAAAACTCTTTCGCTATGGACATCTTTCCAAATTTTTATGCTTTCAGCCTGTGATAATGTCACATAAAATGTGATTCTGTATTTTGGTGAAAAGAATATCATATTCCACAATTTGTTGTTCAGTTGTTTGTCATGACCCAATTTGGGATTTTCTTGGGCAAAGATACTGGAAATGGTTTGTCATTTCCTTCTCCAATTCATTTTACAGATGAGGAAACTGAGGTAAATGGGGTAAAGTGACTTGCATAGTCACACAGCTAATTCTCCAGTTAGCTGGAGAGTTTCTTTGGGAGCATAATATATGTTGCCTTAATCCTTTATTCACATTTAGTAACTAGCAGATGCCTTCATAACCTTTAAACATTTCTGTATTCAAACATTTCCTATGATACCGAGGAGAGAACACTGACTCTGAATTCAGAGCAGTTGGGTTCAAACCCTGCTCTTATTACTTTATCTTTTGCAAGTTCTTGAGGATGGGATGAACTGGATGACTTGAAATCTTTTCCATTTCTTGGTCTGTGATCCTATAGTCCTATAAAATATAATGTAATCTATACACAAATAAGAAATCTTTTCTAGAAATCTCCATGAAGCATAAAGGTCATATGGCTTTTGATTGAAGACATCAAGGGAAACCCATTACTATGCAAGATAGTCCATTATACTTTGGCATTGCAAGAGTAGATCTGGCTCCTTACAGTTTCCATCCCCCTTTGTTAACAGCCTACCTGCATTGCCTTCTTCCTTATCAACTAAGGGACATATGATGCATATCATCCACCAAGCAACAGGGAGACAGTATCAGGATGCCTGTTTATCCATCCTTGGCAGTATTGAAATTAACAACTGCCACCAATATAGTAGAATTCCCTTGATCCAGATGTGGTCTCAATGAGTCAAGTGGATTGGATTTATGAGGTGATATTCTATTAATGGGGTAGGAACCCCTTCATTTAAGGCTTGAATTAGGAGTACACCCTCCAGTGACCTTCATAGTTAGGACTGGGGATGTAGAACCCTTTAGATATTTTGAATATGTGAAAGTTTTTACTTTTGTAGCCAGATAAGATCTTGTGGGATCCTGATTTTGTCACTTTATGTGTTAGATTCTGATCTTTGTATTATCTGCAAACATTAGAAAGGCTTCTCTGCTTTTATTCAGATTAGGTACTTGATAGAATATTAAGATCATTGAAGTCTGGCCTTTCCATTTTTCTTTGTATTCTTAGCACCTAATAGTACCTAGCATGCAACAAGTGTTTTATAAGTGCTTTCTGATTGGTTAAAAAAAATTGCACTGGCCTAGGTTCAGGACCAGATTCTTGTCAGCTTCCATATGAGATCTACTCCAATTTTGCATCCATCTATTTTTTTTTTTCTCCAGTTTTAAAGTAGGGTTAATCTGGGTTACTTTGATTCAAAAATTTACTTGAATCAGACGATCTTTCAAAGGAAAAATAACTCATTCTCAAATCTGTGATTTATAAGTAGAGAGAACGTTGTTAATACTCTGCTTAATTATCAGGTTTGATCCTTTTCTAAATAGTATGTCAGTCAGTTGGGCACTACTATACTCTTGGTGCCAAAAATTGTACATACTGTCATCAAGTGTCAGAATCATCAATTAAGTTGTTTGCTTTCCAAACGAGTTTTTCATTAAATAGCCACATTGCCTTTACCCTTTTTTTTTAATCAATATGAAGCAATCCCAAGTAAAAATGTTATCCTGTCTCTTCTCCAGATCCATTTGTGCTCTTTATCTCTTACTTTATAGTATCCATTTCTTTTTAGGATATGGTTAATTTCCTCATCCAGATGTAAAGGTTCTTCATAGAAAATCTTAATCTTTTCTTCCTAGTTTGGGAATTTTCCTTGTTATTATATCCATCCAATAAAGTTTGATTCTTTCTGAATATTTTCTGGTTTGTGATCATTCTTGTACTTTTGTATCCAAGACCTTAAGTTGCCTGAAATATTCCTGATTGACTTCAATATATTTAGTTATTATTCAGTTGTTACTGACACTTCAGGACCCCATTTATAGTTTTCTTGTTAAACATCCTGGAGTAGTTTGCCATTTCCTTATGCTCATTTTACAGATGAGGGAACTGAGACAAGCAGAGGTAAGTGACTTGGTTAGGGTCACACAGCTAGTGTCTGAGGCCCAGATTTGAACTCGGGAAGATAAATCTCCTGACTCTAGGCTGGACACTGTATCCATTGTACCACCTAGCCACCTGGTTGACTTCATGCACACCCAGATTCTAAACTGGGAGACTTTTCTCAGATTCTGTATAGAATTATTCATATACAAAGCTTCCACTATTTCTGTTTTATGATGACCAGCAGACTTTCTGGAGAACTCCTCATATTTTATAGTTTCTGGAGAAGGTCAGCCTAGCCTACTAATTTATGATTACTTTTTGGATCTTATCATTTTAACCAGTTCCAATCCATGCTAGATTATCATCTAGCAAGCCTACATTTCCTTTTTTTTTTTGCCCAAAATGATAGTAAGAATGAGTGTCAAATGCTTTGCTGAAATATTTTAAAACTATATTCGTAGCTCTCTTATTTTACAGTTTAATAATGCTTTCAAAAAGTAAGATGAGGTTAATTTAGAATTATTTGTTCTTATAAAGCCATTCAAGCCATATAAAGCCATATAAAGCTGATTATTTGTGCTTCTTGTTTGTTTTCTAAATATTGACTAAATAAATATTTAATATGTTTCCAAATTTTGCTAAGAAAAACTCAAGCACATTGGTCTATATTTTGCATTCTCTTTTCCTTTTTCCTTTCCCTTCTTTTCTTTTTCATCTCTTTCTTCTTCTTTGCATCATCTTTCTTTTTTGTCATTTCTTCTTTCTCCTCTTTCTAATTCTTTTCTTCCTCCTTTTCTTCCTCTTTCTCTTCATTCTACTCTTCATCCTCCTTTTTTTTCCTTTTCTTTTTGAAAACAGGTATTTTTGTTTTTCTCGTAATTAAACCTTTCTTCCATTTTCTAGGATTTTTTCAGACTTCACCAGTAGTGTCTCAGCAGTCACATCTACAAGCTTTTGCATTCATTACCAGTTTCTTTGGGTCTGATGATGTGGATTCATTAAGGGTTTCTTAGGTGTACTTTCTTATGAACTTTATTTTTTTTTTAATTTAATAGATTAAATTTTCTCCCAATTACATTTAAAATAAATTTTTGAAAGTTTTGAAACATGAAGCATGAAGTATCACCTGCCACAATAATTATCCAAAACCATAATAACGCCTTAAGTAAAGTAAATATTAATTCATTTGACTAATTATTTATTTTAATTAAATGTTGAGTAAAAATTAAATTAAAAAAAAAACTTCTTAAATGCAGTGCAATTCAACAAACATTTAATTTCATCTGATGGCATTTGGTACCCATTAGAAACCTAGAGAAAGGAATGATCCTAACTTCAATGCCATATGCTAGGAATAGAAGATTTTTCTTTAGTAATAATAATAGTGATAATTTTTTTTTATGAAATTGTATAGAGTATTTTTATATTTAATTCCTGTTAATTATATCTCACACATCAACTACAGTATTTTTAAGACTGTCTGAATGCAATAATCATTTCTATACTGGGTCACCACATCATCTATGTATGTCATTGGACCATAGATGGGGGCTTTTATGAATATAAAATGTTTTAGGGACACCATTGACTTGTTTTTGGCAAGCTGAGCTGTTTGAACATCCAGTTATTGAACAAAATGTGAAATTGATCCACACTAAAATTCTGTCAGAGGATGAGGGAAGAGTCATGCATTTTCAACTCCTTTGAAGTCTCTATTATTTCTCCCCATGTGTGTATATATGGAGAGCAAGGAACAGTTTGCACATGTATGCCAATTAAAAAAAAATCAGCACTGTTTAGGATTCAATTTTTGACTTTTAGAAATATTTTCATATCAAATCTAATTTAATTTTTTTTGTCTGGACATGTGCATTTTTATCTTCTTATCCTCGTACATATCCTTGCAATCAACCTCCAACTTTTCTGTGTAACCAATGACTTTTCTTTGCTGCATATTTTCAATCACTGTACCTTCTTCAGGTATTCTTGGGTAACTAACACAGTCTTTTGCATCATCATTTATTCAGATTGTAAAACAGTCCACTGGTTTCTTTTCCAGAAATAGATACATTATATTTTTTCTGCATATAAATCCCAACAATCAAGTAATCATTAAGAAGTCAAGAGTACTGTGGCTTGATTACTCTTATGGAAGACCAGTTGTTACTGATGTTCAGTTGCTTAGAATTTGCTCTTACATTAAGTAGCAATAATGCAATGGTAGTCTTGTTTTGTTAATGTTGTGTGGATTTTTATTTAACTGCTGAAATCAGGTTTGCAGATTGAATTATTTTGAAACCAAGCAAGTGGAAACAGCTAAGCCTGTTGAATGTTGTAAGTTCCATCTGTCTTATTCCATCTGCTACCCTTTTGAAAAAGAATTTTTCCCCCTTCTGACAATAGAATAAAACCCTTTTTTAAATACTGCTTTTTGTATATGTAGCTCATAGACTTTCTATGTTATATCAGGCTTTTAATATATTTATTTGTTTGACAGGCAGATCTGTGGTAGATCTGAAGTTATATTTTGATTGGGGGGTTGATTTCTGTTTTGATATAAATAAACATTTTCAATTTGCATAATAATGTACAGAGAGAACCACTGTTATTTATGCAAGATAAAGGAGGTATAGATAAATAACAATTTGTCTGAAAAAGAGCTTAGGGATTTAAGTGTGATAGCTGCTCAAAATTATTAGTGTGGAGTGGCACCCAAGAAATCATACTACTAAATAATTTAGGTTACATGCAATAAAATAAGGACAGTATCCCAGAATAAGAGTGGAATATTCCTGCTATGTTTTGTCTTAGTTGGATGACATCTGGATATTATTTTCAATTCTGGGAAACACATTTTAGGAAGGACAATGAAAATACAGAGTATGTCCAGAGTGGGGCATACAAAGAGTAAATGGCTTTGAGCTCACATTTTGAGGATCAGCTGAAAGAATTAATGATAATTGTCTTTGAGGAGAGATGTTGTAGCTAGGGCAGGGTTGGTTGCCTTCAAGTATCTGAAGGGTTACTATAGAAAGAGGGATTTAAGTTGGATTAATTTGTCTCTGGGGCTCGATTTAGGAGCATCAAATGGAAAAGCTGCAGAGACTTGGAGCTAATCAAAGGTGGAATGAGCTACCTTAGAAAGCAGGTTCCATCTTGCCTGAAATCTTAAAGGAAACTCTAGGGGCTATTTTTTTCAAGTATGGACTGATTTTTGGTACTTGTCTTGATTTTTGGTACTCTAAAATTCTGTAGTTCTGGAGATTATACTGGATAAGATCCTTTAGAGAAAGCTTTTAGTGGTACCAGTCATGATGAAAATGATAACAATAAGTCTTTCAGGACTTAAGTTTGTGAATATGGTATAAGACTTCAAAGAAAGGTAACTTTTGGATGACTTTTCAAGAATTTCAAGAAGAGCAGAAATTTTGAACTGAATTCTTTCCTCTCTCCTTTTTCTCCCTCTCTCCTTCTCTTCCTCCCTGAGATTTTGGACTTAGTGGCCTTTAAGATCTCTTCTGGGCAGCTAGATGGCACAGTGCATAGAACATCAGCCCTGAAGTCAGGAGGACCTGAGTTCAAATCTGGCCTCAGACACTTAACACTTCTAGCTGTGTGACCCTGGGCAAATACCTTAATCCCAATTGCCTCACCCTCCCCCCCCAAAAAACAAAAAATCCCTTCCCAATCAAAATTTATGACCCTATGAAACTGTTCTTGGTCAAGCCACAGTTATCATCATTACATTTCTAAAAAGTAACCATATATTTTATATTTTGTAGGATTTTTCAAGGAATTGAACTAAAAGTAATTGATCTATAGTTTGCCTTTCTCTTACCATTTGCTAAAAATCCTCACATTTTCCCTTCTCTCTTTCTGAGTTTTCTTTTCTATTTTTTCACTATTTTTCTGATAATACTGATAGTGCTTCAGTGACATTACTTTCCAAGTCTCAAGCATATGGTTTCTCCTTAGTGTAATCCCTTTTGTTTCTTTGATTTCTAGTTCACAAGTCATTCTTCTTGTTTGAGAAAACAAAATGAGGAGACATTTGTGCTTTTGACATAGGTTATCATCATTCCATTTGAGTCTTGAACTTAACCTTTCTGATCATTTTCCATTCTCCAATATATGTGGGCAAACTCCAAACAAAACCCTCTTTAGTTTTCTTAGACTAACCTACACTCAATAAATCTCAGCTCTGATTTTAGTTAATCCCAACACTGTTGCTTGTGAGGAAGAATGAATTAAGTAGATAATGGGAATGAACCTGGATTAAAGATTGATGTGATATATGGCAAAATTTTGTGTGCGTGTGTGTGTATGTTTGTATTTGGGGGGGTTGATTTTAGGGTTAAGGGTTAATTCAAATAAGAAAACTAGTAAAGTTGATTCTGAAGGAAGGAGAAGTATTATAGCCAGTGATACTTCATGGTGGGGGGGAGGGGGAAGAGGAGGAATAGAATTTTCAGAATAGAATCAAGGCAAAACTCAGTGGTCATTGATTTGCATGACCCATTTCTTTCTCTTCTTCTTTCTTCTTCTTTTTTAAAATCAAGGTATTTGTCCAAGTTCTATTGCCCCTTTACTGTTTTTGTCTATCATTTAGAAATCACTGAATGGTCTCAGGAATCATATCCATTTGTTGGGATTCCTTTTGTCTAATCTGGTGATATGTTGAAATGAGAGAGATCTTTTCTTAAATAGGGCCTTCCTTTTCTTGTATTATATAATACCCCATTAACGACTTTAGTTTTCTTTCCTTTTATGAAGGTTTTTTTTTTAAGCAGGAAAAAAAAAAGCTTTGACTCGTCTGCTTTTTCACTGCTTACCAGCACTATCATCATCATCATTATTATTATTGTTATCATTATTATTACTGCTATATTCTGCCTCAGTCATAACTCCCCAAGACTTGTTTTTGTCAGCAACGTTAATAGTGAGCTATAACTCATTTAAAAGATTTAGTGTCAGTGACACAGTTCCTATAAGACTGTGCCAATCTTCTGTATTCATTCTTAGTTACTTACTCTTGTTTCCATTCTCTCTGCTTGTCATAAATAAAGGCCTGCACGTTGTTGTCTTTGGATGCTTCCTCATTTTTTCTTCTGCAGAATTCTTTCTGTTAACATCATCTGAATTTCATTTTTAATTGTTTCCCATTCCTCTTGAGCTGTCCTCCCTCTCTACAATCTTAGACAAGAAAATCCAGTCCTTCTGTTTCTTAAACTCTGCTTTCCTCAAATTTTGTTCTGTTTCAAACGATGGCCAGATTTCTTTTCTTTCCTCTTGGCAAATTTTGAGAGTTTGAGTGTTGTAGATATTCCTAAATATTCGTCATTACTTCCAAATCATGTCTCTATGCCAAATTGATGGTCTGTTTGCAGATTCTTTTTTTCTATTTTTCTCTTCCTAAGTCCTTTGGAGCACCTACCTAGATCATTGTTGATATTTACTATTGATCTTTACTTAAATTATTTTTACCATCACCACTACCACCACTCCACCACCATTTATATAGTTCAAAGAACTTTACAACTTCACTTCAACCTCACAACTAGTTCTTACCTTTTAACATAGTAAAAATCATATTAATCTGATATGTCTTTTTTTTTCATTAAAAAGATGATGATTCATTATTGCTTTATTCTGCCTCAGAGGAAGAGGAAATTAACAAATAACATAAATGTATTAATAGCTCCTAGGATCCTAGATTTGAGAGTCAGAAGAAACCTTAGACCTAGGTGATTGGGTCCTATTTTCTCATTTTATAGATAAAGAAATTATCTTTAATTATCTTAAAGAAGATAAATAACTTAATCAGAACCACATAGCTAATTAATATCTGTGGCAATTTGAACCAGGTTTTCCTGATTCCACATCCAGTACCTATGGCTAAGAAGGTGCCCCATTTTATAGCTGAGATAATTAAGGCAAACAAGTTTTGTTGCTTGCCCAGAGTCACATGACTCATAAGTGTTTGAGGCAGGATTTTAATTCATATCTTATTGATTCTGGGTCCAGTGTTTTATTTATTGTGCCACACATTGTATGTAAGTGAACTTAAATAAAGTGCCATTTTAATTCTTTCTTTCCTTATCATCAGCCCTCAACTAATTTTCCCAAACTTAATGATCTAAGCTACTCATCTAGGTTGTTTGGTGCTATTATTTTTTTGAACTTACGTGAGTGATGATGGCTATTGTAAAGGAAAAGATACTTGTATGGATTATAAATTTATAGTTTCAGATGTTGTTATTCTCTTATTTATAAAGCTCTCCTCTGGCTCTGGCACTAATATGAATCCTTTTAGGGGCATTAAAAGATGTTTGTGACAACTGTAGTCACAGCAGATAAATTTAGCTCTTGTATTTTATCTACATAATCTGATTGTAATTTATATGTCTTCGGTCTAGATAAAGTAAAGCCATTTCTCATTACCAAATTTTTCTTTTTGCCAACATGATGTGAGTGGGATATTGACTTTAACTGAAGGCTGGTGATTAATCATAGCCTTTTGCAGGGAAATCATTTATTGCTCTGGGTAGCTCAGTGACTGCTTGGATAGTTGTACTTGGTGTGAGTCAGTCAAGATAAACTCAGGTGGGTTAGTGTTACCTGGATTCCAATTGTGAAGGATTTATTAGCCAGATTTTCTTTCTGAATCATTTTATATTCTCCTTAGTTTAATTTACAAATAGAAGAATTATGAGTCTCTCAATAGAAGAATTTATCAATTGTTACTCTCTAGCCAAGAGCATCAGGGGTTAATGATGTAGCCTTGGCCTCTAGAAATGTTCATTCTGTATTATGTGCAAGAGTTCAGTAACTCTCTTTTTGATACTAATATATTAAAAATTGTTAAAAAATAAAATAGCTTATTTTATGTCTGTTTCTGCACAGTATTTTTTTTTTTTTTTTTAAGAAATCATATATAGTCATGGGAAACTGTGTGTGGATTTAAACTGAGGCCTGTTTCTTCTCATCACTCAGATTAACAGGAAAAAAAAATTGTATTTGTCTAATACATTGATGGTTACAAATCACTTTGATCATGACAACCCGCTGAGAGTATTATTATTATTGTTATCATTTTTACTACTACCATTTTACAGATGAAGAAACTGAGGAACTATATGATTATATGACTTTTTTTTTAGAACTAGTATCAGAGTTTAGACTTGGGGTTAGATTTGGGATTCCCTTTTTCTAAGACAGGCTTCTTTTTTGCTTATACCATAATACTTCATCATATCCTTAAACAAACTTCCTTTGTCACATCGATTTTTAAAATGTTTTTTTATTTTCAAAATACATGTAAAGACTGTTTTCAACATTCACCCCTGCAAAACCCCGGGCTCCAAATTTTTATCCTTCCCTTTCTCCTACTCCTCCCCTCAAGACAACAAGCAGTCCAGTAAAGATTAAACATGATACACATCAATTTTAACATTGGCCCAAATAGAAGATGATTGGAAATATAATTTGCTTTTAAAACATGTGCTATTTATATCAACTTATAAAGTTATTCATAGTTTATATAATTTATGTCACTTTTCCTTCATTATTGTGGATTATTAATTGAGAATTAGCTTGCTTACATTGGTTTAAAATTAACATGGAATTTTATTAAGAAAGGCATCATGGCATCATGGGTAGACTACTAGTTGGAGTTAGGAGGAATAACTAGGTTTCATCTCTCAGACTCAATAGCTGTGACCACAGGGTACAATTTCCCTTGCTCTCAGGCATCTTTCTAAGATATAAGTTATAGACACATTTTAAAAACCTTTTCTGAGGGAGTTCCTACATTGATGAAATCACAGGTCCTCAAGTTATTGGTAAAAACAATTGAGAGTAGTGAATTAGGTACTGGGAGAGTAGAATCAGGAAGATCTGGATTCACATTCTGCCAAAGATGCTAATTAACTGGATGGTCTTGTTTAAGTTATTTACCTTGGTTTAAGTTATTTTATCTGTAAAACAAGATGATTGGACTTAATCATCTCTCCCAGCTGCAAAATTTATTATTCTATGATTTTTGTTGTTCAGCTTTTTAGTCATGTCTGATTCTTCATGACCTCATTTGGGGTTTTCTTGGCAAAGATACTGGAATGGTTTGTCATTCCTTCTCCAGTTCATTTTACGGATGAGGAAATTGAGACAAATAACAAAAATAACTCCAGGGTCACATTGCAGGTATCAGAGGTGGGATTTGAATTCAGTTCTTCCTGAATCTAACCACTGTGATGCTAAGCTGCATGATCTTTCATGAATACCAGTCATGGTATTCATTAATTCTCAGTTTCTTTTGATGGTTAGAGCAGTAGTGTTGCACTCATTTCCTTGCTTATAAAGAAGGGATCATACATACATATATATCTATATAGTCAGGATAATATGATTTTTACTATGGCTGTGTTAAGAGGTAGTGTCAAGAAGAGCCATTTATTTAACATTAAATTCTGGTCACAATCTTTGACATTTGTAATAGTATTGGGAATTTGCCAAAGTTTGAGGGTATGATCAAAATATATTGTCTTTTTCTAGTAAGGTAGAAGTTTTCACAGGGTAAAGATAATTATTGCTTTTAAATAAAATTGGAAGGTTGGCCACATAATCAGATAAGTGTAGTTTTTAAAAAATCAGCTTTGTGTTTTACTAAAATTGCAATCAGCCCTCTTTCTCATTAATGTTTTATCAGTGATAAATATCTAACACTTAATTAACAGCAGTAACTGGAAGAAAGACTTAACCAATCCCTTCCATAAACCTGTAACACAGTAAGTACTAATTAATTACTTAAGTATTCATTAAGATGTTTTTATTTTTTAGGAACTTTCATTCTATTGGGAATCAGCATGGACAGAGATAAACATAAAATATATAAAAAGACTATTTTAGGGAGTGTGGAGTGAGATGAGAAAAAGATGGTCCTTCAGCTGAGCTTAAAGGGAAGGTAGGAATTCTAAGAAGCAAATGGGAGCTGGGGAAATCTGTTGCAGGTATGGGAGATAGCTTTATACAAAGATCCTGGGATGTGTGTGCAGCACATTTCATTTGAGTGTGTATGTAAGAATTAAAAAAAAAAATTAAAGGCAGACAATGAATATTCTCTTTTATTTGTCAAACCAAAAAACAATTTAGCTGAATTTAATGAAAAAACAAATCCCTGCTTTATTTTACAAATATGTATTTTTAAATGAGACACAAAATATTATTTTTTGGGGGGTGGATGACAGGGTGTGACCATACTCTGTACATATACCAATGTGTGTCAGAAACACTAAGCAGAATAGTTAGGTTGCAGAGTATCCCAAGGAGAGGAGTAAGGTGAATTAAGTCTGGATAAATAGATTACAGCCAGAGAGTGGAAGGACTGAAATGCTAAATAGAGGAGTTTTTATTTTATTCAGAAGCTAGAACTCATTCTCCATTTACTGAAGGGAAATGACATGACTAGGCTTTGTGCTTCAGGAATATTACTTTGGCAGCTGTGTGGGCTATGTCTTGGGAAGGGGCTAGAGTAGTAGCCGCCAGCTCAAATAGGGAGCTATTTGCAATAGAGTTCAAGTGATGGATAATGAGGGCAATGAGAGTATTTAGGTGGGCATAGAAAAGGAAACAAATGTGAGATATTGTGGAAGTAGAATCAACAAAACTTGGCAGCTAATTGGATATGAGGAAAGAAAATGAGTTTGACTTCCAGGTTGAAAACATGGATAATTGGAAAGGTAATGGGGCCCTTATAATAGTAATAAGGAAATTTAGAAGAAAAGTGGTTTTTGGGAAAAATGAGTTTTCTTTTCGATATGTTGAAATTGAGATATTTGGAGGACAATCAAGTGAACATACTTCCAGATCTATGAATGTGTGTATATGTCTAATATTCATTTGGAGAGAGAGAGACCTGTTGGTTATATAGATTTGAGAATCATCCGTAAAAAGATAATTGAATGGATGGGAGTCTATGAGATCACCAAAAAATAAAAAGTTTAGGACAAGACCAGAGTATTTAAATATATATATATATATACACACACACACACACATAAATATATATATATATATATATATATATTTTTTTTTTTTTTCCTGGTTATACAGAGGAGAGATTATTTAGGAAGAAGTGGTCAAACAATCATCAACCATTTATTAAAAGTAAATTATATGCTATGCTGTGGCTAGAAAGACAATAATGAAATTGAAACTTTTGTACTTCAGAAACTTACATGCTGTTGAGGAGAAACAACATATATACACATAAATCTAAAAATATATACAAAGTAAATAGTAAATAAAAGGCAGTTTATGGGGAGCACAAAAAGCTATCGGTAATGGCATCAGAAAAAAAGATTTCATAAATGGTGCTATTTTAGCTGACCTTTGAGGAAAGCTAGAGATTCTGGGAGGTAGAGGTGGTAAGTAACAATTGAAGAAGGATGAGCTATGAGAAAAGGAAATAACTTTGTAGAAAATCGCTTCAATGTAGCTGGTTGTGTTGAAAGCTACATTAAAAAGCATAAAGAATTAAGGAAGTGGAGCTAATGAAAGTAGGATAGTTTATTCTAGGAGTTGGATGGAGAAGAGAGGGCAAGAATTTAAGAGGGGATGGTAGAGCAAGTGAATTTTTTTTTTTTTTTTTTTTAAGGTTGGGCAGACATGAGTATATTTATAGGGAATAGACTGAACCACAGAAAAGGGCTTTGGCAGGGATGACTGTGGGATCAGTCTACTGGAGGAAATAGTATCAGAGTCAAGAGTAGAAATTGAGGGTTTTTTGGCAAAGAAGATGATTTCCGTCTTCCTCAAAGAGCAAAGGAGGAGACCCTTAGGGATGGTCTTGTGCGACTGAAATAGAATGGAGAAGAATTAGGGAGCTCAGCATATAGCCAAATCTTTGCTCATATTTCTGACTTTTATGCTGCTTTCCTCACCATATGTGCTTGATCCTTTTTGAAGTGGGGTCAAGTGGGACATTGTTGATTTTAATGGCTGTTATGGCTTAGTTGTTTCAGTGTTACATAATTGAAGCCTTAAAGATTCACAGGCACTTGTCTCCTGTAATCAGGAGGAGAAACTCAGGCTCATTCTTTGTTCTTTTCTTCTTCATTGTCACAGACTTCATCCTTTTGAAAGGGCAGCTAGAAACATAGATTGAGAGTTTGGAAGGAACTTCAGAAGCCACCCCCCTCATTTTATAATTGAGAAAACTGAATCCCAGAAAAGATCAAATGACATCCCTAGAGTTACACAGGTAGTAAAAGATGGAAATGGGATTTAATTCCTAACATTTCCAGTCCATTGTTCTTTCCACAGCACCATACTCTCTTTCCTGATTAAGGTGGGCTAGAAGAGTTTTAGTGAGAACCAAAGCGCAAATGATCTGATCTTTGAAGAAAGTGAGAGTTTTGTGGTTTTTTTTTTTTAATCATCAAGGTACTTACCCATTTGAAATAAATGTGCATTTGTAAAGAGATAATTAATTTTTTTTTGACTTGGCTATGAAACCTGTGTTTTCAGTCCTACTTGTTAGTTCCATTTTAATGGATTAAGTTATTTAACTATGGTGAACTATTATTACTGTTTATTTTAAAAATTAACTTTAATTTTTGAAATGTTTTATTTTAATGCCTTTTGTTTTTACATTGTATTTTCTGAACAATCTGAGAGTTGTTCTCATTGTTTGGGATGTAATAAATACTAAGACCAAGAACTTATTATTAAGCAACTTATATCTGTAGATTTCTTTAAATACAAAAGTAGGCCAAGTATATAGGGGATGAATTAATAGGTATTTCATAGGTTCATTTACAGGAGCTAGAAAGGGAGGATCTTCTAGGCCAAACAACTCACATTCTACATATGAGGAAATTAGGGCAGGTTAATCAAAGTCAGTCAGTCAATATTTATTAAGCACCAGAATTAAGAGGGATTGGGAAAGACTTCCTGTAGAAGATGAGAATTAACTGAAACTTCAATCCCAGGAAAGCAGTAAGTGGAGATGAGGAAAGAGGAATGGGACATTGCCATAAAAAATATTTAGAACCAAGTGATAGAATATCTTGTTCTTGGAACAGCCAAGAAGCCAGTGGCTGATTTGAAAAGTATTTTCAAATATATTAAAAAGTTGGGGAATAAGGTATAAGAAACTGGAAAGGTAGGAGGGAAAACTATACTGTGAAGATTTTTGAATGCCAAGCAGAAGATTTTGGTATTGATCCTGGAAGTAATAGGGAGCCAGTGCAGACCATTGAGTAGGAGAGTGACATGGGCAGACCTATGCTTAGGAAAATCACTGAATAGAGGATGAATTGGAATGGGGAGAGATTTAACCTTGCAGACCACCAGCAGACTATTGTAGTAGTCCAGGAATGAGGTGAGGAGGGCCTGCCTGGGTCAATGGTGGGGTTAGAGAGGAGGGTGCTTATTTAAGGAGATGTTCAGAGGCAAAGTCAGCATATCTAAGCAACAGCTTGGAAATGGAGGGTGATAATTGATGAAGAGTCCAGTATGACTCTAAACTGAGGAACTGGGAGGATGGTATTATGCTTTATAATTATAAAAAAGGTGAAGGGTGTGTGTGTGGGGGTAGAGTTTAGGAGAAAAAAAATGAATTCTAGTTTAGACATATTGAACTTAAATTTTTTATTGCATATTCAGTTTGAGATGTCTGAAAGGCAGATGTTTAAAAATGAGACTGGAGGGTCAGCTGAGAGTTCACACAGAGAGTGGCAGGCCCAGGATTGGAATTTAGCATCTCCAGTTCTGAAGCATTCGTTCTTTCAGTTACATCACACATCTTCCCTTGTCTGTAAACAAGACTTTATTTGCAGAAGTTGATAATAGTGTTTTCATGCTTGCAAAGCACTTGAAATACATTATATTTCAGTATTTCCCAAAATACTTAGTACTTAGTAAATATTAATAAATGATTATAAATAGTTTGATTCCTTTTAATGATTACAAATGGTTTTGATTCCTTTTAAAATTCATTCCAGTTGAAAACTTTTGGTACTTGTGGTAGTGATGTTGTTGTTGTTAAAAGCTTTTTATTTTCAAAACATATGCACGGATAATTTTTCAGCATTGACCCTTGCATAGCCTTGTGTTTCAGATTTTCCCTCATTTTTCCCCTATCCACTCTCTTTGATGGCAAGCAGTCCAATATATGTTATGCATGTTAAAATATATGTTAAATCCAATATGTGTAAACACATTTATACAATTCTCTTGTTGCACAAGAAAAATCAGATCAAAAAGGAAAGAAAATGAGTAAGAAAACAAAATGCAAGAATCCAAAATCAAAAAGAGTGAGAATTCTATGTTGTAATCCACATTCAGTATTGATATTGTTTTTGAGGATTATCCTTGAATTTGAGGCTCTTATTTCCTCCTGTACTTTACTTTGCCTCATTTATTCTGTACTAATGAAATAAAATTAAATATGAATGGATGGGAAAACATACTAATTGTAACTTAACATGATTATTTAGGGTGGGAGTGGGTAGGATGGGGTGAAGTTTTACTGTGCAAGTTGCAATGATTGATCACTGACACCTCTTTTTCTACTGTGTCACAAGAGTTGGGCAACAAATTGTGTATTCCTTTTTCTTTTTCTCTAAAAACTCCACAGAAGGTGAGGCTATACTGGTAACTCTGGAGAATGTGACAATAACTTTTCAGTCTTAGATGTATGATTTGGTGATCCACATGATAAAAAGAGTCCTGGGGGTTTTATATGATTACCATGCAGTGTCAGGCTTGTCTCATGGTGAATCCATTCAGATCTTATTTGTGATAATCAGTAGGGATGGATGCTTTCAGAGCCCCAGATTCTCTGGGCTATGTAAGTGGAAGGCAAACTTTAGCACAGGGTTCACTAAGTTTAGGGAGCTTAGAGAATTAATAAGAGAAAGACTAGATGTCTTTGAAGATCCATCCTTATTACCAGAAATAGGTGCCACAAGGTGTTGAAATTTTTCAGACATAGCATCTCATGAAGGCTGGCTGAGTGGGGAGGGGGAGATGATCTCTGTTAGCTAAGGAATTACCAACCTTGATGAAATCGCAGATCCTTGGAATATTGAAATGTTTCAAAGCAGCAATAGCGAAGTTTTCTTCTCTAGCCAGTTCTCCCTTGCTGAAGTTTTAGCTAGAGAGTTTCATGGTGGGTTCTTATTAAGTGAAAGAATTAGTGAATAGAATTAGAATTAAAAAATCAAGGGTGATAATTTAAGATAACGAGACACTAGATGTAAGAAATAGGTGGCATAAAGTAGGAAAGTCAGCTCTAGAGTAGTATGAAATCACAGGTTTAAAGCAACATAGGCAAGCACTATATTGGAGGACTGGGAGAATATAGGCAATTAGGTGTCGATGAAATCTAAAGATACTGGCATTTAGAAGAGGCTCTATTAAGGATCTATTGAGATATGCTTGTAAATGTTTAATAACTAGCTCCCCCAAAATAAATAAAACACTTTTTATTTTTTATCATTTCCTTAAATCCATTCAGTCAACAAAAACAATGAATCAGATCCTGAATTGTAGTATTTGCAGATTTCTTAGGTATAAATGCTCCCTCTGAAATTTTAAAGAATGAGACTTCTGGTTTGAGCTATCTCCAACAAATCCCAGGGGTTATTGAAATCCTCCTAAGAAAGAAAAAAGGAAGGCTTTTGATTCACAAAAAGACTAATAGTTAAAATGATAATAATGTTAGCTTGCTAAATGTCAGCTTTTCTAGTACTTACTTGAAGGCTTACAACAGCACCTTGGGAGTTAAGTTCCACAGGTAGTGTCGGCCTTTTACAGATGAAGAAATCTCCTTGGAGTGATTAGATGATTTGCCTGCCACGACAGTAGTTGTTATATAACTAGTGAGCTTTATAGTTTGAATCCAAATCTATTCCAAATCTCAAGTCTAGTTTTGCATGAAAAGGGAACGTAGGAAAATACCCTCATTCAGCTCCATGAGGCTTTTCACTGGAGACAATCCCTTTTCCATTGCCTTTCCTAGTGTTTAGAACAGTAAATACGTAGAATATTTCAACAGAACTGTTTATGCTCTAACACATCTTTTTAGTGTTGTTCCTTAAATATCACATGTGCTCTTGTTTGGGCTAGATGACACAATATGATTTGATAGTCTTGCCAGACATTTTATATTTTCTCCTCTAAGAGGAAGATTTTTGAAGGAATTGATTGCCCAATTTTCAATTGGCTCAGTTACCACTTTACATTTACTATTTTGCATAATTAAGAAGTTAGTTACACAAGCTCACTTTTTGCAGCAATATTTTTTTTTGGGGGGGGCACTATGTATTTTGTAAAAAGTGCTTCTAATTAAAAAAAAAGCAGAAGAGGGGACTGGTTGTTTTCAATGCCTGTTTTAAATGAAGTTTTTGAAGGAGTCTGATTATTGGAGAACTAAACCATGTCAAAAGCAGATATCAATCCTGATTTGACATCCCCCATACTCCTTCTTAGCAGATCTACCAGGAGAGAAGTTTCCATTTATTTAGCTGTAGTGAATGGTTTTTTTAATAATGTAAATTGGAACCCTTGCTACTCAATTGGGGAATCTCCAATTTTAGCCTAGTTGACTTAAAGGGATAACAGTTAACACTGGCCTCTAGTGCCTTCTTCTGGTACCCTGCCGAGCCTGCTGCTTGAGCTGGAGCCACTCCTAAGTGCTTTTCTTCTCTACTTCTGCATTTCAGAACTTTGGGAAGTGATGGCCCTATTGAAGTACTTTTTTGTCATGCAAATACCCAGTTATCTAGTTGTGTTGGCCCCTGATCATCTGTTCCCTTAGGGGGAAGAGCTGCTCTTGACAAAAACCATTGTTCTTACTTTCTCTGCCCAGCTGCTACTGCTTTAGGGACAGAGGAAACATACATTTTAAAATTGCCTGCTGAATGCCCTGTGTTGGCTTGGGGGAAGGGAGAGGGACTAAAAAGCTGAAATAAAGTCTCTGCCATAAACAGGTATCTATCTATAATGTACAATAGTTTTTGCATGTGCATAAGAAAATTCCCTAGTTAGAACTTGGCTGGCATTGAAAACACCCATTGAAACAGTGTTGAGGATTAGTTGTATTCAAAATAAGTTATTTCCATTGTATTGGTACAAATTATTATTTATAACATTATTTCTAAGTGAAAATACAATCTGAATTTACTGCAAATTAGTGTGTGGGATGTAATCTGTGTATTAGAAATAACCTGTAACTGACTTGAAAAAAATTAACCATGTGTTTAGGACTGATTTATTTGGGTTGAAGTCTTGCATATATACAAGATTACTCACCATTTATTATTAATCCTTTAGGTTGCCTCATCAGTTTGAGGACCTTTTCAATGTTGATGGATAATCTCATCACTCTCCCTCCCTTCCTCCCTGTCTCCATTTCTCCTTTCCTCCTTTTCTTCCTCCTTCCCTCCTTTCCTTCCCTTCCTTCCTTCCTTCCTCCCTCTCTCCCTATTTCCTTCCCTCCCTTCCTTTCATAAAACCAGTTCCAATTGATATTTAGGAAAAAACTTTTTTTGGGGGGGAGGGATCTGATGGAGGTGACTGAATCAAGAGTAGAGTCATCAAATTATAGAATAATAAGTTTGTAAATACATTAGATAAATAATCTAGCCTTGTTATTTGTTATGTGATAGATTTAAGAGTTCAAGGCAAAGTAAGGGGAAAATGACTTGATTGAGACCCAATTTCTCAGTGGAATTTTGATCATTCTTTTTCTCCTCTACATTTAAACTTTTCTCTCTTCTTCTGAGTGATACCCATTTCTTTTCTGTGATTGTAACCAAGGAGGCATCTCTCCTAAAAAGAAAGTCATTCAGTGTCCCTAAGAGGATTCATAATAGTACCATGATTTCTGGTTTTCTTTTTCTATTGCTGGTTGATGACAAAGATGGCTCTATCTGTGGAGAAGATTTCAAAAGACCACTACCTGGCAGGATATAACACCCTGAAAAGTCACATTTCCATATTTATTCTCAAAACACACAGAATTTGAGCCATTCCACAGCTTGAAGGGTTGTCTTTTGCAATACAAAAAGCAGTAAAAGTGGTGAAAAGCTTATGGGAATTGTGGCTACTCTTAGTGGTCTTAACCTAGCTTTATAAGGAAAACAAATCTTTAGCTAGCCTGAATTATTCCCCCCCCCCTTTCCCCCAATTAGCCTGTCTTCCCCCATGAAGTTATTCTATGAATAAAATAAAGAAAAAATATTTTTCTTCTAATTTTTGTATGAATTTCTTGCCCTGCATAAGCAGTTGAATAGTTAGCCAGGATTTACAAAATAGTTTTATTTTGTTAAACTCCCAGATTTTGTTTACTGTGGTTTTTAGCATTAAAATGAATAGCTACACAAATAGGTATTAGTCTCAGTGTTATCTTATTTAAAATAATTCTCATTGTAAATGTATTTTTCATCCCATATCTTTTGATCTCATTTTATTAATAGAGTGAAGATTTGGGGGGATTTGCCCAGGCTCTATTTATAGCTGAGTTCTTGAACTGTCTTGTGCAGTGTTCCAGATGAGTTCTATTTGTGTAATAAACCAGACAGAATTTATAGTACACTCAGAGTGAATTACTGTCATGCAGAAAAACTCCATATTCCTTTACATACAGTGACCCTTCTATACAATGGTTATTGAGATATTTTATGATAGGTTACAGCATAGCCTTTTTTGTTGTTGTGTGTATCATAGAGGAAGAATCCTTAAGGACTTCCATCATCCTCTCCTCAGTTGAACATTGGCAAGAGTTAAAGCAGAGAGCTATCCTGGGTTGTTTGTTAGCTATGGATAATAACTTAAGTATTTGGTCTTTTAAGCCTTCCTGGAAGGAAGAGTTTGCTTATTTCTCAATTTTTGTTTCTGTTGTGGATAATTTTTTAAAGGCTTGAGCTACTATATAGCACTTGTAAATTCTTTACAGTTATTCTATTTAGCCATTATTCATAATTTCTTAATTCCTAATTATATGAACTATTTTTTCTTGGCCTGTGGTAGAAATTTCTGAGCTTGTTTTGGTCTGATCAGCCATAGTTGTACCTTGATCCCAGTGTAGTAATGCGTTTTGGTTGTCTTTACAACCTGCCATTCCTAATCACCGCATTGAATAATCCTGTGTCATTGACTGGGCATTTCAATTTATAGAACGGCAGCAAGGAGAACTTCCAGGAGTTGACCACAGGTCACACTGAATCAATGTCAAAACTGCCTTTAGAGTGATGAGTTCATTCTGAAGTTACTTACCTTTATAAGTGATACCAGATTGCTGCAAAGTTGATTTATAGTAATTCCTCATAGCATTATGGTTAAGCAAATACTATGACTGTGACAATATTAATTAAAATTTAGAAGACAGATTACTTCTATTCAGGTGGATCAATGATTTCATCTTGAAATTTATTTCCTCCATTCGTAGAGATCATTACCTCTCCATAGTTTCCCATCCTGTGCCCTTGTTCATGATCTTCCATAAATGAAGGCATGGGAGTCCATGCCAAATGAGGATCTCATTTGATCCTCACAATTACCATGAGGTGGGTTCTTCTATTTCCATCTTACAGATGAGAAAACTGATATTGAGAGAGGTTAGATGACTTGGCCAGCATCACAGAACTAGGAAGAATAGGAGAGGATTTCAACTTGGGTCATCCATACTTCAGATTCAATACTCTTAGCCCATTGGGAAGTGGGGAAACAAAAAGGAATAAACAATTATTGAGCATTTACTGCATGCCATTCATGTGATAAGAACTTGGCAAATGACCAGGACTTTAAGGTATATTTTTTTTGAGTCAAGAAAGTGATCTGATTGAGATAAGTGGCCTTGGTCACTTTATTTATGGTCAGAACTACTTGGAGGCAAGCAGATAAGTTGATTGGCTTATGGGTTTTTGCTTATTTCTTGTATGGAATGGGCTTGCACCTATCGTCCCTGAGGCTTGTTTTTCTTATGAAACTTGCTCTAATCCTTTGGCTGTAATTCTAAATGACAAATTATTTTTTCTTTTATTTCTTTTAGGAAATAAATTATTTCTTTTGGGAAATAAATTCAATTAGACCTAAGGTCAGACTGAACAGGAAGAGGGAAGAATGATTTGAACATTTGCTTTGGGGGGGCTCACATTTGCTGAGATAAGAAAAGTAAACAATTCTTGGATCAAAATATAGGTTTCTTGACTCCTAATCTCTTCATTATTGCAATTTTGCTATTTGCATATACCTTGAATTTACTGACATATGGTATAGCCTTCAGGAATATAGAGTGTAAACTCTTCCATATCTCTTTTCCCATGTTAATAATTCTTGCCTATATCTTTCTATAAATCCTGGTATATCCAGCCAGCTGGAACAATATTTTAAGTATTTTAAGATTCTCTGGTTACCATTACAGAACACTTGCCTTTCCCATTTATATTACTCATGGTTTCTACATTACTATGTAGAAACCCTTTTCTCATTTTATATTAATTTAATGGTGTTATTTATGCTGACTTTTACCCTTAAATCCTGTTCAATTATATGTAGCATACTTATTCAATACTAGTTCCTTCCCTCTGTTGATTATCTCCAATTTTTCCTATACCTAGCTTATTTATATGTAGTTTGCATTAGACCTTGGTCCTTGAGAGCAGAAACTGTTTTGTCTTCCTTTCTATCCTTAGCACAGTACCTGGCACACAATTACCATATAATTTATTGACTGACTGAGTGATCTCTCTCATATATATTATATTATATCCTCTTTGGATATAATTTTGATCCTTTGGAAGTGAATATTATGTGATTCATGATCATATAATATCACTTAAATTTTTTTTAATGCTATTAGCTTTTTATTTTTCAAAATACATGCAAAGATAGTTTTCAACATTCACCCTTGCAAAACCTTGTGTTTCAAATTTTTCTCCTTCCCCTTCTCTCCTTTTCCCACAACTCCAAGTAATCCAATATAGATTAAATATGTGCAATTCTTCTAAACATTTTAACATGTATTATGTTGCACAAGAAAAATCAGATTAAAAGGGGGAAAATAAGAAAGAAAAAAAAGAGTAATAGGTGAACAACAACAACAACAACAAAGGTGAAAATAACTTATGTTGTGATCCACATTCAATCTCTGTAGTCCTCTTTCTCTCTTTCTGGATGTAGAAAGTATAATATCGTTGTTTAGTAAGATGGGGTATGTGAAGGGGGTGTTTGTATGTAAGAAGGTTAAAGACAATTTAGATCACATTCTTCCTACTTAAAAAGGAATCCAGCTTATTATCTACTTGCATTGCTTGTTCATAAAATCAAAGAACCTAAGAATTAGATGAGACCTTAGAGGCCATTTTGTCCAACTCATCATAGCTGATCAAGAACCTTGTGTATAATATCACAAGAAATCATCCAATTTTTGTTTGTAAATCTTCAGGAAAGGAGAACTCACTGTCTCTGAGGAAGTACATTAAACCATCTGACAACTCCCAGAGTTCGGAAGTTTTCCCTTACTATTAGGTTTAAATGCTGGATTGCAGCTTCTACTTAATTCTTCTGATTCTGTCTTCTGACTCAGAGCTCTACCAGAAAGACCTTCAGATACTTTAATTCCATTTAAATAAATATCATTCATTGATTCTGAGGGGTCTGAATATGACAGATGATAGATTTCTGGGATGGGGGAAAGCCTGTAGAATATTGATTTTAAGGAATAGTGAGCAGGGCCAATTCATAAGCATTGAGTTTATGAAAAGCAATATGTAATAAATCTGGAGACATTAAACAGGACTCACACTTGGTAGTTAGTGTCTAGAATTTATTGAAGATTTTTGTGTAGGAGTTCCTAAGACAAGATACTCTGTCTCCCAACTCTGTATGTTTTTACTGGCTCTCTCTCCATACCTGAAATGCATTACCTCCTCAACTTTGCCTCCTGACATCCTTCAGGTTCTAAGTAAAATCTCACCTTCTACAGGAAGCATTTCTTGGATTTCTGTAATGCTAGAGCTTTTCCTTTATTGGATCCAATTTCTTATATATAGGTTATATATCTTATATTTATATATGTATATCTAAATTAAAATTTTTAATTAAGTAATAATAACAATAAATTAAATATATAGATATATCATATGTACATATATAGGTATATATAGCTTGTGTATATATTTATTTATATATATAAATGTGTGTGTATGTCTGAATGTCTGTCTGCCTATCTATTTAACCTACCTATCTCTTGTTTGTGGGTATTTACATTCTCCCAGTAGATTGTGAGCTACTTGAAAGCAGGAATGTTTTTTTTGGAGGGGAGAGTGGAGCTCTTTCTTTGTATCCCCACTGCTTAGTGAAGTGTCTGAAATACAGTTAAGTAGGCTCTTACTAAATTGCTTTGACTTAATTTTTGTCCAGTATTGTGAATGGCCTAAAATCATAGATTCCTAGAATTGAAGGTGATCTTAGAGATCTGTTAACATTGCTTTTGCTTTTTAAAAAATTAACTAATTTTTTAATGAAAGTTATTATTTTCAAAACACACTCATGGATAATTTTTCAGCATTGGCCCTTGTATAGCCTTATGTTTCAGATTTTCCCCTCCTTCCTCCCACCCCCTTCCCCAGATGGTAAGCAATCCAGAATATGTTATACATGTTAAAATATATAACATTGCTTTCTTAAAAATGCACAATATAGGTAATGTCAGAGCCAAACCAGGACTTTTTGCTTGCAGTACAACAGACCAAAACCTTCTGAAAGTTGTAATGAACAGCCCTTTTGGACACTCTTGGTGTATTGGAATGGCATATTCATGTTCTTTTTATCCTTAGCAAATTCTAGACTTTAGTTTAATAAGACTTTTCAGGGATGGCAGTGAACCGGTTCTTAGAAAATTTTTTGTTTTTCTTTTGAGGCTTTCATAGGTAGAGAGGTTTTTTTACTTCAACCAACTTTGGTTAGGTCACTTAATCAACTTCTTTGGTGCCCCACCTACTCTTTAATACTTTTATCTTCTGATTGAAATCTGCCTGGGGGAGGGAGTTCCCAGTAGCTACCTCTAATGAAATCATAGATCCTTGAGGTATAAGACTGATTTAATTGGAAATATGATATCACTTAAAAAACAAACAAACCTAAGACATTCTTTTTTGACCAAGATCAGATCTATGGGCATACCACCCAGAACATACATGATCTTGTCTAATCCAAAACCAGAAAGCATTGGGTCTTATTACTACTCAGATGAGAGACTATCTGGAAATAGTGGATGCTGTAGCTTTAATTTGGGGGCTGGTATCAATATTCAGGGGGGAAGGAGCATGGGATTTAGAATTGGACTTGGGTTCAAATGCTACCTGTGTCACTTATAGTCTTTGTGACTTTGTTTTCCTCATCTACAAAATGAAAGTGTTGGATGAGATGTGGTCTCTAAGGATACCTATGAGGTCTAAATTTCGGTTTAACTTCATTTTATGAATGTGTATGTTCCATGACTGATAATTAAAACAATGAACTGATTTTGGCAGTTTTTTGTGCATTCTCTTAAAGGGGACCAAGTTTTATCTTTTTGATTTAGATTGCTCACATTTTAAAAAGGCAATTTTTAAATCTTCTTGTAATCAAATTACAAAACTTTCCAGTGTAGTTTCATTGGATCATTGGTTTCAAGTTGGAAGAGACCTTAGCAGCCATTTAATTCCCACTGCCCTCATTTTATAAATTGGTAAACAGAGGCATACTAGTCACACAATTACTAAGTGTCTTTGAGGAAGGGTGTTTACATTTTCTCTGGACTCCCAGTGCAATGCTTTATCGTGTGTGTGTGTGTGTGTGTGTGTGTGTGTGTGTGTGTGTGTGTGTATGATACATTTATACGTATATATATATATATTTTATATATATATTCTGCTTCTTATGTATGTGTTTTTTAAATGAGTGAAAGTGATAAAGATATTCCATAGTCAGGTTGACAGATAATAGAATCTGAAGAAACCACAAGATAATCAATTTATCTTTTCTCAGCAATATAGCATCAACTATTACATTCATCATTTTTTTCTGTTGTATTATTGCATCAAATCTGTGGGTTTATTCATGTGAATGTGCCCTTACTTGAGCACACTTGCTTATAAAGTTATTGCTTCTAAATGATTGACCTTGTTCTTAATCAATGGAAACATTATAATGCCTCCTCCTTCCAGAGAATTAACCTTTGTAACAGATAATTAGAAAAAAACAAACAACAAACTGTCATTCAGCTAATCAATACCAAGTCTTGTGTTATCTGTCATGATCCATATCCGTGGTCTCTCCATTTCATCAGTGTATATTAAGGCTTTTCTTTTTAATCATTGATCTCCTTGGACTGAAGATGTCCAGCAAGTGGAATCTCTGCATCAAAAATAATGGACTTTTTTGTTAGCTTTTTAGTATAATTTGAAATTACTTTTTTTAGTATAATTTGAAATTACTTTTCAGGATTGCTGGCCAGTACACAAATGCTATTATTTATGAGTTTCTGGGTTGTTTTCTCCTTAGATCTGGTAACTGCTTAACCTTTTTTTTTTTTAATGTGTAAGTTGGCATCCTGTATCTGTCAACCCTATCTTATTTCGCTAGGCCATCTGTAGAACTTTGGTTTTTTTTTTTAATACAGTAGTCAAGTTCATGCATGAGTGACTCTATAATTTCAAGACATAGATGCCAAAGTCCTTAAGGAAAAATAGCCTTTTCAAAATTAAAACTCTAGAGTTGACAAGACAAGACATAGAAGAAGGAATGAGGTCAGTTCTTGGATTGAAATGGAACCTTTGACATTTCATTGGTGGGAAATATGTAGAAAAAATTGTTTTTCCCATTTTTCAAAGCAAAATCATATGTTATATCAATGTATTTTCATACCTTTAATATTAATTATTATTAATAGTTTTTAATCTGTTAAATGTTCTTTTACTTGGAAACTGCCATGTGTATGTGTTGTGTGTGTGCATGTGTGCACGTGTGTAATCCCTAGAATAGTAAAGTATATTTAGAGCAAAATTGGAAAGAATTTAAATCTGCTTTGACTGTATTGAAATTTTGTTTTGAGATAACTGAGTTTGTGGAAACAGTTGAAAATTTTCTTTTTATGAAGAATAATAATGCCTTGAAAGTCTAGCTGTTCCCAAGGAACATAAATTACTTCATAAATAGAATTCTAATTATTTTTTTTTTTTTTGAAGCATTTTGGAAGGCAGGTAGTGGATAGTTTTCTTAGCATTACAAAATTTGACTACACTTGAGAAGCATCATTTGCTTGCAGTCATGCCTGTTAACTACCACTTGTCTAACTGTTTACTTGAGTGCCTTACCAAATGCTTACAGGAAAATCGTGCTTAAGAAAGCTGTACTTGATTGTTCACGTACCTAACATTTCTCATGAAATATAGTCTTCCAATCTTATTTTACTTTTACCAAAAAGAGAAATTTTATTGATATTTTATAGACTAGCATGTCTATAGCAAAATCTAGCATGATTTTGCTTTGAACACATGGATAGAATCAATCTATTGGCCCTCATTTGTCTTTCACAGAAATTGTATATAAAGTTAATTGCATTTATGGTTCCTGAAGATAGAATCAAAATAGATTTTTATAAGGTTATAAATTAATACTAATCTGGTTTGCATTTATTTAGAAGGAAATTCTATGATCTGTCACAAAATTTTTATTTTTTATTAATGATGTAGTGGGCCCTAGATGAATTAAATTCAGTTCAAGTGTTTTATTGAGTACTTACTCTGTGAAAGTCACTCATTGTTTGGCTTAAAGATTTTCAAAAAAATCTTTATTTGTAATAAAAAAAAAGTGATATTTTATGTTTTTGGACTCGCTGATCTAGAACAATTGAAAGATATCTTAATTATATATGAGAACTTAGTGGTTTGGAGAAGTTACTGTTGAATTATAAATATATTTTGATTAATTGTATGTTTTGGATTAGCGAATATATATATAATTACATTGCTTTTGGTTTCTCCTGGGCTGTTATGTACATCTCGATTCTAGTTAACTAGTTCAACTATGTGTTATCTTATATCTTTGAATCTTTTCCTGTCCCTTCTCTTATTGCTGCCCATGATTTCCCAAACCTCAACTCTTTTTTAATCTCCATGTGTGCCATTGATTGCTGATGGAGGAATGCTCATGACCATGGGTTCATTGCTATGTCTTAGCAATTGTACGCTTTCTTTGGGTTTTATACCAATCCTTTTCCTCCCCATATTGACTCTCCATCCCATTACCTTTTGGCATCTGTTCCATACCTTCTCTATTCTTCATACAACTTATACTACTTCTATCTCTGTCCGTCTCTCTCCCTTCTCCTCCTCGTCTTCTTCCTCTTCCTCCTCTTCCTTCCTCTGTCTCTTTATCTCTGTCTCTGGGTCTCTCTGTGTCCTTAACTTCCCCTTTTCCTCAAAAAAAAAAGCTGTCTATACTCAGTATCATCCACAGTCTCCCATCCCACCAAAATTTACTTATTGGAAAGTTTCCAACCTCATTGTTCAACGGAAGCTGCTCTCTCCCAAGGGTACTAATAATGTATTAATTGCTAAATCATGGCCTTTGCTCAGTTCTTATTCTTTGGACCCTTCTTTGTGGCAGCTTTTTAACTCCTCTTTAGCACTGGACACTATTATCCAACTCCTAGACCTGGGTCCTTAATCTAGGATCCCCAGACAGATTTCAGAGCATTTGCAAATTTGGATGGGTGAAGATTATATTTTTATTTTCATTAAACTAAAATTTAGCCTTGCCTTCAACTAGACATTTAAAAAATCACCACCATTATGCTGAGAGGAGGTCCATAGGCTTCCCCAGACTGCAAGAAGGTTCTGTAATGCAGAAATGGTTAGGTATTGTCTCCTATTCAAGTTTTCATGGTCCTGCTCTCTTTTGGTTCTTTTGTCTGGCTTCTCCTCAGTCACTTTTTCTATAACATCAGTCTTATCCCACTCCCTATTCCCCCAGAATTGACTTTCTATGATTTTTATGTTTAATTTTCAATATACGCATTTCCCTTATATAGCATAACAAAAATTTCTTGAGGTGGATATTATATTATTTGTATTTTTGTCTCTTCAATGGCTGGCATAGGGTCTGCATATAGCAAATGCCTAATAAATGCTTATTGAGAAAATGAATATTGATTTGTGTACTTTAAAATTGTTTTAGTATAAGCTTTGCAAAAAAGTCACTGTTAATTTACCAGTGGAGTGTGTAATACCTTTTATAGTTTGTTCAAATATAAGAAAGTTGTGATTTGCTTTTGTAGTAGATTGGGTGCTTTGAAAAACAATATAAACACAAAGTAGAATTTTTCTAAATCAAACCCATTAGAAAAAAATGGAATTTAAAATAATCTTGTGCTAGGAACCTATGATATAAAACATCCTAAAGAATCTTCTGGGGCAGCTAGATGACAAATTTGGCCTCAGACACTTAATATTTCCCAGCTGTGTGACCCTGGGCAAGTCACTTAACCCCAATTGCATGGGGGTAAAACAAAGAATCTTCTAAGAATAATAATTCTCCTTTAATCATTTTGAAATTCAGTTTTTTAGACATTAAGATATAAAAATTCAAGTATTGTTTATTAGTTTAAATAATTTAAAGTTCATACAAATTAATTGTCACTGACTTTTAAAGGGTTTTTTAAACTATATTTTATATATAAACATAGACATGTCATTAATACTTGGTTGACTTTCTGTTGGTCATTTCTTAATACTACTTCCCCACCAAAAACCTTCCTTCTTAAGCGAGAAGCATAATTAACACCCACCCACCCCCAAATCTGTTGACATATGTTTCATTTCACACCTCTAGTCGTGAGTCACCTCTGTACAAGAGGAGAGGATGACATGCTTTATTATGTCCTTCTATTTAAAAAATGATCATTGCAAGAAAAAATAAAAATAATTATTGCATTGTATAGGTATTGTCTTATCTTAAAGTTATTGTGGTCATTATTTATATTTTATCGTTTCAGTTCAAAAAAGGCACAAAATTCTCTTTATTATTTATGTTTGCTTTATTTAATGTAACAGTTGTATTAAAAATATTTCATTATATTAATTTGTCAATTTTTGCACTATTTCCAAAATATCAGACATCTAGTTTGTTTCATTTCCTTACCAACAGAAAGTTCTGTTTATGACTATTTCGGTCTATATGAGACTTTTCTGAATGTCTTTGACCTCCTTGGGACATAAACCTATGTCAAAATATTTATGAATGATTTATTTGCTCTTCTGGAACAGTTCAAAATTTATTGTGGTATTTCTACAAGAGATACCAGAAGGTATTGCATGGTAAAAAAAAAAAAAAAAAAAAAAAAATCAGAATACCTGGGGCTTTCATCTCGGGTATAGCACTTTTTAGACATGACCTCTTTGGGCCACCATTTTCTTATCTTTCAAATAGAGATAATATATGCTTTAGGTATCTTACAGGCTTGTTTTTATTGAAGACCAAATGAGATCTTGTGCAAGCACTTTATGAGCTATAAAACTTCATGATAATTTAAGAAATAATCATTAACTAGTTTTAAGTTGTTAGATATTAGTGTTAGAGATTTAATGTGCTGTTGTGGTTTGAGTGCTACCTCTGACACTATATATATATATATATATATACACACACACACACACACAAATCATAATTGTATGTAACCATCACTTCCTGAGCCTTAGTTTTCCCTTCTTTAACAAAAGGATAGAATACCTGTGGAACCTACCTTCTAAGGTTCTTGTAAAGGATCAAAGAGATAACATAAGTAAGCATTTTCTTCACTCCTCAGCTATTAGTAATAACCGACTTAACCCAGTGAGGTTGAAACATGTTTTCTCTGAGAACATTTCCCCAGAAGGGATAAAACAGTGATCTCTCTGACTTTTTACCAAGAAACTACTTAAACTTCCTGAAAGTCATTCTAATCATCTAATCTAAAGTGTTCCCAAAGATGTGGCTGGAGGAAAATTCCTGTAATCCTGCTTCACCTCTTCCCTTTTGGCTGGTCTTTTCTGCTGTTTTTATGTGCTCATTGAATGAAATTACTTTGGAGAGGAGGGAGGGAGGCAAATCAAGAAACAGCATAACCTTCATTATAACATAATAACAGTGATAAATAAAAATAATTAATAATAACGTTAACTTGAAAATTGCCTGAAAACAGATTGAATCATTTGTTTGGACATATGTGATACTCATGCTAATGTGCAGATTTTATGCACGTATGCTCACTATTCTCCTATTTCCTGTGCCTAAATGTGGCATTTTGAAAAATCACAATGAAAGCAGTTTTGCTCTGACACAAAAATTATTTTATGAGAGTAAACAAAAGAAAGCCCTAAGGGGATAAAATCTTTGGCAAGCAGGTGTCTAATTCCATTGAACTTAGAACTGGAGACTTTAGGTGACTTGTCAATTCAGAATTGATGGCTTTTGTTTAGGGAATAGGCATTCGGGAAAATTATTCTAGTAGAAAGGAAAGAAATAGAAATATTTAATGCCTTAAGGGGAAATTATATCAAATGCAAGAGTGCTTAGAGCAAATGATTTGAAATGAATATTTTGGTTTTTATTTCCAACACAAATCTGGATCCAAGTACACATAAAACTTAAACAATTTGAAACAGATTTCTCTAACTTTATAGTCTACATCTGCATCCATGACAGTAAGCAATTGGCTCCTGGGGGGGAAAAAAACTAGAAGGAAATGAATAAGAACAGCAATTTAGTTTCCTACTAGATGAAGCTCTTTAAACAATGGGTGATGTCAAGATTTTAAGATTTCCTTTAATAGCCTTAAAGGCCACTTAACTTCTTGGCCCCTTAAAGAAATTATGCCAGATGGCAGAAGATGTACCTTGATTCTATTAGAAGCAGGTGTTTTCATTAATTTAGCCAAGTTAGTGTAAATTACTTTTTCTTCGTAGACCTTTGATTGCTCTAATGAGTGTGAGCAGGACTTTTGTGTCTTCACAGGGAACAGTAGGTCCCTTTGGTGATGGGGGATAGGGAAGGGGGATGATTTATTTGGTATTACATGCAAAACTGTCCCCTCTTCGGTCCATGTGTAATGTTTGTCCTTGCCTGAAAAGAACTGGCTTGAAAATGCCCAAAAGACCACAGTGAAATGGACTCCAGGGGCCACTTACAGGTCCTTGACCTAGATATGTCCATATATTATTGACATATCTTAGACATATATTATGACAGAAAAAAGAAATTACAGAAAAAGAAATTACTGCCTGAGTTGTATAAACAGGTTTTAATTTTTATAGAGATATAAAAACTTTTTTTTTTAATTAAGCAGAAAAAACTGAATGCATGAGCATAAAAGTATACTGCTAGGTAACCCAATGTTATTGTAGGTTATGTTAGCAAAACTGAGTGAGTTCTGGTGGGTGATACATAATAATTATAATTTGACAGAACTTCTGTAAGTTCTGTTGAACACAGAAATTTGTAAAAGATGTTTTCACAAATTTGTGAATATTGATGTTCCCTATTTAAGCCTTTTTTTCCTAGCAAATTTATTTTTAACACACATTGCTTTATGAACCATGTTGGGAGAGAAAAATCGGCGTAAAAGGGAAAAACCATGGCAGAGAACAACAACAACAACAACAAAACCAGCAAAAAGAATTAAACATAACATGTGTTGATTTACATTCATTGTCTATAGTTCTTTTTCAGGATGTAGAAGGCATTTTCTGTCCAAAGTCTACTGGGATTACTTTGGATCACTGAACCACTGAGAAGAACCAAGTCTTTGATTGTTGATCATTATGTATTCTTGCTGTTATTGTGTACAGTGTATTTCTGGTTCTGCTTGTTTCACTCAGCATCAGTTTGTGTAAATCTTTTCAGGCCTTTGTAAAATCAGTTTTTTCATCATTTTTTATAGAACAATAATATTCTATTACCTTCATATACCACAACTTATTCAGCCATTCCCTAATTTATGGACATCTATTCAGTTTCCAATTCTTTGCTACCACAAAAAAGCTATTAAACCTTCTTTTGTTAATTTATGTAGGTACAAGGAAGTATCAGAGTGAGGCAGCATAAGGATGAGAATCTCCTGGGAGTGCAGAATGAATGAATGAAGGAAGAGTGTGGAGGCAATGATGGACAACTGAGACGGGGGTGGAGGGTGGGGGGATTTGGTGGGTGGTGAGAAAAAGAGAGAGAGAGAGAGAGAGAGAGAGAGAGAGAGAGTGTGAGTGTGTGTGTGTGTGTGTGGGGGGGGGGGGGAAGAAAAGAAGGGAGGAAGGGAGAGAGAGAACAAAAAAATAAGGATTGATGTAGAGTAAATATAGAATCCAGACCAGAGTCCCTGGTACAATCAAATCTAAAACCTATAAATATAGCTATAGTAATCTTTGTCCTTGTACGGACCACTCTGTTCAGCTCTGATTCTTCCACCAAAGCCCCACATTGAAGAAGTGTGCATTGTCACCCTCCTTCCTCCCCCAATACATCACACAGACATATACTTGAAATCTGACATGGTTCCACCAGAACAGTTATGAAAAAAATAAACACACGACATTTACTTTATTGGGATTACCTATAATAAGAAGAGGTATATTGGATTGCTAGAATAAGTGAATAATATAGCTCTGAGGAAAACAGTAAACACAGATGCACAGTTAGAAAAGGGGTAAATCTGTTCTAAATTTGCTGGATGTTATGATGATAGTGGTGTTTATATGTTAAAAACTAGGAAAAAATCTGATTAAAATTTTTTTCTTTTGAAATGATGCTTTATTACATAATACAAAAAGCAGTAAAAACATATACATTGATTAAAATGTAGGAAAAATATCCAATTAATAGGGAATACAATATGAGATTTGTGTGTATGTATGTAGCTATTCTTATTTTGTTGTACACTATCGACACTATGTATTAGTTTTCTTCTCATAAAAACCAGAGATTAATTTGTTATCCATACCATGGTCTTTAAATATTGTAGATTTTTTTGTTAGAAGAGCTGCCTAGGGTAAACTAAGGATTATACTTGGTGGAAAGAGACCTCAAATAAGAACATATTTTTGACTAGGGGAAAAAAAATCAAGTTGAATTTTACATGAAGAAACATTCAAATCAATTTTATTTCCATTTTCCAGTACAGTTTCCTTGATTCACAAATGATTCTAAACAGAATCATTTTAGCCAAATTAGTGATGACCTATATAGTGCTAGGGTCAGAAAGGTTTGACTGAGAAGAAATCACACTCTGGGTAAAAAAATTCTTATAAAAATTATGTATTGCATAATTTGGATGCTTAGAAACTAGGTTTGCATAGAAACTTAGAAACTTTAGAGAGCTTGTAATATTTTTTAACTTTGTTATCAGCAAATTGCAAGTTTCAGTATAAAAATAATAATTCCTAAAGTTAAAAAAATCCAAATTTCCAGAAAAGGAAAAGATTATTAAAAAAGATTCTTCCCTTCAAAAAAAGGATCTATATAGGCTATCTTTAAATAGTGCTTTTCTCATGCATTTCATTGGATATTTATTTAGGTTGTTATAATAAAAATTTAGATGAAACTTTTCAGAACTATTTTTCTTATATAGCTATACTTGCAGTTTCAATTTGGCTATGATGGTATCTGTCAGAAAATGAACGATCCCACTTAGCTTTGGAGATCAGGGTTGAATAGACTTCTAAGAATTTATCCAGTGAATGAAACACAATCTTCTAATAGTCATAGAATTAGGATTGCAACTTTGAAATGTGATTTTACCCCTAGGTGAAATTGAGTGCTAAGTGAAAATTGAGAAATTAGTATTGTACCACATGCTAAATGCATGTTTTAGAATTACATTATTGCTATCCAAACCAATTTTTTAATAGCAAAAATGCAGGTTTCTGTCAGATATAAGCTAGTTGGGACTTTCTTTGGAAGTGCAAATTGGAAACGGGAGATTTTTATTTTTACTTTTTTCAGGATTTTTAATTGGAAAGAACTTAATGTGGGACACAGTTCTTCACTGATAGTTTCACAGGTTCTACCAAGGGTCCTCAAACTACAGCCTGTGGTCCAGGTTCAGCAGCTGAGGACCTTTATCCCCCTCACCCAAGGCTATGAAGTTTCTTTATTTAAAGGCCCACAAAACAAAGTTTTTGGTTTTTACTATAGTCCGGCCCTCCAACAATCTGAGGGACAGTGAACTGGCCCCCTATTTAAAAAGTTTGAGGACCCCTGTATCTAGCCAATTCTAGTTTGTACTCCATTAATACATTAGTAGACACATTTTTTTTTTAAATTTTGCTCATGTCATTTTATAATAATAAGCAGTGATTTAAGGTTTGCAAAGTACGTTACACGTATTACCTTGTTTGATACCCTCAATGAGACCCTGTGGGGCATTTTAAAAATACTTTGATGGTCCTGTGATGTCATTGATAGGTATACTCTTTCTTAGTGATGCTGAATTATACTCCTTGCACACCACTCTTTCCTTTTTGATGTCCATGTTTTCCTACCAGTTCCTCTGTAAGAGATTAATAAACCCACTGGTGGGCTTTTCTGTAGGATTTTTGACATTGTATGGATATCAGCAAAATTTATAAGCTGTCCATTGATTCTTTTGCTTTCAATACATGATGAGCTAGTTTCCTTTTTAAGTTATATATCTCTCTGATAACTTTTACATCTGTTTTCTTCCATATGTTTTTGATAGAATATGCCATTGTCTACTCCCATCTATTATTGTATAGGAGGGGAAATAATTCCTCACCTTATTGCTTCTGTGACCATGATGTTCCTTGACCTAGAGCTATGCAGTATCACTGAAAGAGTATCTGTTAAAAAGATAGGTCTGTGTTTTAGAAAAGTCTGAGATAATTGAAATCACAGAATCATTTCCTAAAATCAGTCCAGCCTTTTTTTTTTCCTATTAATCATTGAATCATTACACAGTTTCTATTTTAGATATGTCTAATATTAATGACTGGCTCGCCGAGTTGTCCACCCAACTGCATAGTGTAGTTTACATGACAGGGTAGCTAATACAGGTTATATTATCCTCATTTTACAGATGAAGAATCTGAGGTTCAGATGATATAAGTCTTGTCCAAGTTCATGAACTACAATGAGGATTTTAACCCAGATTGATTAGTACAGAGTTTTTTCTGGAATGAATTTGTTTTTTTTTCTACTTTACATCATAATTTCTCTTGTATTATACTGTAATTGATTGTGAGCTCCTTGAAGGCAGAAATAAATGTTCTTTCTTTTATGACCTTTATCCCCTCTAGCATAATATATTTCACAGACTAGGAACTTACTTGACTTTTTTCAATGGACAAATCATTGAAATGAGTATTTTAGTGGACCCCACGAGATAATCTGGTCTGCTCTCCTTTTTCTTGGTGAACCACTTTTGAAAGACCTTGTTTCTCTTCTCCTTAAAAACCTCTGGCAAAGTTAAATTGTGTAGCCCCAGCTTCTTAATGATACTTTAGACTAGAGGTCTGTTATTTTATTATATTGAATACACTGTTCTCTCCTCTTCCCCTTCTTCTACCCCCACCCATGTCCATTAGTGACTAGCCATATCTGACAAATTTATCACCTTACACATAATCTAGTGTTGAGCTTTGCTTTCGACATTTCACATGCTGTGAAACAGCACTGGGTCCATACTAAAAGGACTTCCTGCCTTGGTTTTATCTTTCAAGGCTACTGGCAAAGCCTAGAACATTGTAGTTATTTTTCCTCCGTAATGAGTCATCTGAATAGATTATTTTGCCCTTTGTTCTCGAAGAGGGACCATGACATCTGGGAGGTGATGCTGTGACATGAAAATGATTTGGATTTGAGGGAGGGAGGGCTGGGCAAGGTCCCCTGCCTCCCCTTCTTCTCTGGAATCATCTGGGTCTAATATAAATCAAGATGACTGGATTTGGCCTTGGATGTAGCAGGAGATCTTGGCAAAGATCTTTAATAGGTCTCGGTTTGAGTGGGGCAATGACCATTCAGTCATTTAGGTTAAGTAAGAAATGAGACAAAGAAACGGCTTCTTTTATCTGATCTCCCAAATCTGTCTGGAAGGGGAAGACCTTCAGGGTTTCTGGCCAAAACCGAAAAAATCTGAGTAGCATTTGAATTAAGAATAGTAATGACTATTTACCATTCCATGGTGCTTTATGTTACTTAACATAATAATTCAGTGGGATGTGTTTCAAGGACTATAAATTAGTCAATCAGTACACATTTTTTAAGGTACCTATTTATGTAAAAAAAAAAATATATATATATATATAATATAGTATATATTGTTGCCTACTCTGTATTTATGTTTTTTCAGAGGACAATTCCAGCTCTGATTAAGATACATATTATGTATTTTTCTGTCATTCTCAAATATACATCCTCAAGTATATATTTACATATATAGTATATATTTGCATAGTATATAAATATATAGTATTTATTTATACATATTTATATAGTATATAAATATATGTAAGAACTGGGGATATAAAAACAGGCAAAAGATATCCCTGTCCTTAAGGAGTTTACAATCTACTTATTGACATTGATTAAAAGACATTGACATCCCAAAGAAGCAAGTGTGAATCAAGACTAGGCTATTTGAGTCTTAATCTGTTCCTCTTTCCACTATACTATTCTTCCTCTTTGTACTCTAAATTTTTCCAGCCACAATTCAAGACTGCCCCACCTTGTCCTGCGTTAATAAGTTTCCAGGTACATGAAGACATGCTCTTAGCCTTTTACTGGGGCATTTGGTTTTATGGGTCCATTCCTGTTGTGAACAAGGGTGAGTTTGAATGGACTAATTAAGTCACAGACAGGCACCTTTTTGGAATGGATGACTTTTTCTAAGTAGGAACAATCCAATTTTGGAACGTGAGTTGCCTGGAAATCATCTTCTGCCACTGTTGCTATTGATACATGGGCCTGTCTTCTCCATCAGCCCTTGCTGTTCTGTCTTGGTCATTGCTTTTTAAAATTTTATTTATTTATTTTTTTGATGGTATTCTTTAAACAGCCAGACTCTCCTGTGGCATGTTATGCACCAATGAGTGCATTTCTGCTGCAGATTTCTTGTGACTGCAGGGACCATGGCACATTCTTAAGATTGTTACAGTCCATTAGAGATGCTGAATTAGGTTTTTGCTTACATAATGTCAGATTGCTTCAAAGTGAGAGTGAGTGAGTGTGTGTGTGTGTGTGTGTGTGTGTGTGTGTGTGTAAGACCAGCTAATTGAGTTGTTTGATAATGTGTGGAAACCTGTTTTGAAAACTGTTCTATTTAAATGTATTTTACAATGTAATTGCACCCTTCAAGAGAGAAATAGTTTATTGCATAAGCTAGGAACCACTGATTGTTTAAAATGTGTTTTTAAACGAAAACTGGTTGAAAAAGAAAACCATTTTGACATAAGGAATAAAGAGGAATTAGGTTGAGAGATGAAATAATTTGAATGGTTCCATTTTCAACAGATATAATTAACTAGATTAATACTTTGAAATATATGTATATTTATTATTATTATTATTTTAGGAATATATCACTTACTAACTTAATGAAGAAATTCAGCTAGCTTCTTTTAGCATCATGTATGGGTATTTACTTCTAATAGGATGTGCTCAATCACCCTGGCTTATCATGGAACTTAAACCTTTTCTATAAAAGTAACATGCCATAGAACAATTTTTTTTTCAAGTTTTCATTTAGTTGCACTATTTGGTGTTTATTTTTTTTGTGTACACATGTGTCTAACTCTTGGTGACCCCATGGACTCTACATAGCATGCCAGATCCCTTCTGTTCTTTATTATCTCTCAAAGTATGTCCAAGCTCATATTTGTTATTACTATGACACCACCTATCCATTTCACTCTTTGTGGTCTCCTTTTCCTTTTGCTTTTAGTCTTTCCCAATATCAGGGCTTTTCTGGCTAGTGGATCTTAGTATGTGGCCAAAGTATTTAAGCTTCAACTTCAGCATTTGACCTTCTAAGTGAATAACCTGAATTAATTTCTTTAAGTATTGATCGATTTGAATTTCTTACTATCCAAGGGACTCTCAAAAGTCTATATTGCATTAGCCTACAGGTAAATTATAGGAAATATGACTTTTCAGAGAGAAAGCAACTGATTACAAAAAAGTAATTCTTGAATACTTCAAAGAAAATTACGAGAAATTCTAGTTTTGTTATTTTGTCATCCAAAGAATTTCCTCGTTCCATGTGCCTGAGAAGAATTATCTCAGAATGACACTTGATCTGTATTTCAACAAATGGAACCTATTTACATCCCTGAACTCATGAAATTGAGTGAAGAGCCAATACTTTTAGGATATGATGTTTGATTTGCTGTTTACTACATTAATCAGAGAGTGAAGGAGAGTAGGTTATCATTTTTAATGCCCTTTACCCCAGCATAAAAGTCTGTCAAAGGAGAGGGCCAGAATGTGCTACACTGATTGGGGGTTATGTATATGTATAGGTTGGCCAGTTTGTTCTGAGGAGACTTTTCCTGAAAGGTGACAAGTTCTTGGATTGTTTATAATGTGTTAGCTTAGGTTCAAGGTCTAGGATTGTTCTTCCCCCCCCCCCCCCCAAATTCTGAAAACTTGAATCAAAATAGCTCTATTGTTTTTTTGCTCTGTATTTATGTTCTTTCAGAGAACAATTCCAGTCTGATTAAGATAAATAATATTTTTCTACCATCCTCTAATATACTAACAAAATATGATGGTAGTTTGGAATTTAGGCTTATTCATGCACTTATTTCTGTTGTAAGATATGATTTCTTCAGTGATACATTTTTATGTAAAAATGTCATTCTAAAATGTCATTTGGATGTACAAATTTCTGGAGTTAAGACTTTAAATAATACTCAGTGATCCACCTGGTTTTAGTCAAGGTAAGAATAGCTTGAATGGATGCTGAGTTGTTGATAGGGCTATCTATTGTTGATTAAAATTTATCCCCTTATATTTAAAAATATGGCTATTTTATGATACAGGGAACAACTTGCTTTCCCTTTTTCTAGGAAATTTAGTAAATTTTCAGAAGTTTATTTAAAGAAATTACTTTATAGCACAGGAAGCATTTCTCATCTCAGTTTGAAACTAAGTCAAACTGTATAAATAGGAGACTTCAACATTTTTTAATTTTAAGGTTAATAAAATGCTAAATCTTTTTATTTATTTTAAATATATTTATTGTTGCAAAGTTACCTCATTTGATCCTCACAAAAAGTCTGGAAGGCAGGTGTTATTATTATTTTCATTTTGCAGAGGAGAAAATTAAGGCAAACAGGGTGAGTGACCTATCTAAGGTCACATGGATTCTGAAATAGGTTTTGAACTTAGATCTTCCTGACTTCAAGTTCAGTTCTCTATCCATTGTGCCACCTAATTAATAGTTTTAATGAATTTAATATATAGCACAAAGTTTTAGAATTTGTTCATGAGTTCTTGAAGAACACTAAGACAGATAATGATTTCCTTGGTATATATTCTCCATGTACAAGCATTCTATTCCTCCTCCTCTCCCCCCAAGTAGCTATAGTGCTTTAGCTGTACTTTTTTCATGTGCTTTCCTAAAAGAAATGTCCATTGTTTTTCACTTGGCTGATGCCAATGAACAGTAACATTTAAACTTTATTTAAATTTAAATTGATTTAAATTAAATTAAATTAAAATTTATTTAAACATAAAAACTTTAAAAAGTAAATTTTAGGTATAATTTCATAAGACTGTAAGAAATCCTCCTTTGTGTAGAATTCAACAATTTTACAAAGCGTCTGTGTGTGTGTGCGTGTGTGTGTGTGTATTCATGCTTATTGTATTTATAGTCTACACTTTTCTGTGTGTGTGAAATATATCCCAATTTATAACTATTCTCTTAGATCCTAAGATACTACCAAATCTTGGGATTTGATTTCCTCCAAGTCTTTGTCTCTTGGCTAACAATCAGACTTTGTTTATTCTTTTGTCTCTTGCTCATTCATAGTGTCACCTTTCTAGGATTTAGGTGCTGCTTGATTATTTTAACAGTCTCTCTAATATTGCACATTCTTCTTCTCCTTTCCCATTTCACCTCCTCCAGCCCATTTCTTCCTCTAACTTTCCTTCTTCTGCCTGCCTATTCAGTAATTTGCTCTTGGCTGTTACTTCAAATTTAACTGTGGCAGCCTTCCATAATCTGTCCCTCCCCTTTCTTTGTGCCACAAAACATCAATTCTTGGTCCTCTGATCTATGTTTTCTATAGTCTGGCCTATCTCACCAATCATTTCCATTCCTGATTTTCTATTGTACGCTTTCTCTCTGTCCGCTAGTTCAGCAATATCTGATATATGGGTTTGTATTGATTGAATTCATATAAATCTCAAATTTTTCTTCAGATGGTAAAGTTCTCAAAAGCAAGATCTGCATCTTTATACTCCTTTTTAAAATCAGTATTTAGTTTTTGTCCTGAAACAGATAAGTCCATTAAGTACTCATTGATTCCATTAGTCATTTAAATAACAGTTGGGCTGGTGACTTCTTTGTATTTATATATTCTTTCCTTGTCTTTTCACAGCCATCAAAGAGAAGTATACAGACTGGACAGATTTTCTTATACATGATTTGACTGGCTCTCGGACAGCACCAGCCAATTTACTGGAAGGTGTATGTATTATGTGTTACATTGCTTTATAACTAATTTTTTGATTGGGGTGGTCACATTTTACCTGTATGAACCCTCTAGCTTAGGATGCAAAAATATCAAATATGTTATGTTTGGCATAAACATTAGTTTATATTTTGTGTCTTTGTGCACTTAAAATTCGAGTACATATAGCTCTGCATGAATCCTCATGGCAATACAGAATCTTCATCTGTGGTAACATGTACATCAATCACTACATTACTGTAGTAAATATGTAACTTTATGTGATATCATTCTGTAGTGCCTCATGTTACAACTGAAGTTAGACACATTCTAGTGCAGACTCTTGGATTAGTTTAATAAATGGTTCCACACTAAATATTTTATTTCAGAAGATTACCCTGCGGTAAGATAGCTCAAGTGAAAATTAATAACCTAGTAAGCTTTCCTTATGCAAACCAGAATGGAAATAGCTTATTCTGTTTTTTTTTTGTCCTAAAGGATTAAGTTTAATATTAGACTTTTGGTATTAAACTATAGGTTGTGCTGAAGAAAATATTATTATAGCTGACAATCATGAGAGTGTATTTGGAAACATTATTTTGCTTTGACAGACTGTTGTGACAAGATGTATTTGTATATTTACTATGTAAAATGAAAATAACAAAATTATTGTACTGAGGTATAAACCATTATTGAACTGAAAAATGAACTGCCAAATGTGTTTCATCTAGTTTTGCAGAATCTATCACTTAATATTCCCCTAAAAAAGGCAAATTGTTTTGGTTCGGCACCTTTTTTATAAGAATGCAAAAAATGAAGAAGCGATCCCTTTAGATTTAAAAAAGGTGATAAAGTGTGTGGAATTTAGTCTTTAAGGTTGTGTCTACCTTTTTACACACATGTACATGCACACATACATTTGTGTGTACTTGTGTGTATGCATAAATAAAATACATGTATGCATCTGTCTTCTACTAGCAAATGGACATCAGTGAATAAGTTAATCATTTTGACATTTCTTTAAAAAACAAAAACAACAAAAATAATGAGAAATGCCAATGTTCTATTTAATTGATGACTACTGTCATTATTTGATTAGAAAATCAGAATGTGTTAGTGATACATAGTACTTTATGCTATTCTTCCCAGCAAAGATGATTATTTAAATATTTTTTAATATCATCATAATTCTTAATGAGGATTTCCACTATTGGTTAATTAAACCAGTTCTCAAGTCAGTTTGAGAAAAGAAATAACTACACAGTCATGATCTCCAACATTAAAATTATTAATGGACATTAACCATGACTAGATATATCTATGATATGAGAGACTATTAAATATCTGAAATGTTGTTAATCATTAAAGGAATAGTTTTTTAAGATAAGTATCATGTAATTTAAATATCCCTTACTTATTGTAACCATCTATTGACAAAAATAGTAGCCTTTTCCATGTTGATAAATGTTCCAGCATTATTTTACCTTTTAAAATTAAAATTATCCTAAAGACATCTTTATCCAGATGGGGTGGGAAGTAGGATGGGTGATGGTGGTGGTTTATTTGGTAAGAAATACATACAAACTGTTATTTTCTGTTTACATGCGATTTTGTTGCTAGAATATAGAAATTGGCAAAATTTTTGTATGATAATATGTGCATGAATGCATGCGTGTGTGTGTGTGTGTGTGTGTGTGTGTGTGTGTGTATAAGAAGGGGAGTGTGGGGGTTGATTATGGAAAGGATGGAGTTGGAGTTGGGGGGACACCAGACTGTTTGATGATAGCTTGGATGGTAGTGTGAAAAAATATAATCTTCTGCTGTCATCTGTTTCCATGAGAAGTCTCAAAATAAAGTTTAAAATAAGGAGTTTTGCTTCTGTTTAAACAGCCTCTGCGAGGGAAAAACCCTGTAGACCTCATTACAGTTGATTCCTTAATAGAACTTCAGGATTCTCAGAACCCCTTTCAGTACTGGATAGTTAGTGTGATTGAAAATGTTGGAGGAAGATTACGCCTTCGCTATGTGGGATTGGAGGAGACTGAATCCTATGACCAGTGGTTGTTTTACTTGGATTACAGACTTCGACCAGTCGGTTGGTGTCAAGAGAATAAATACAGAATGGACCCACCTTCAGGTAAAAGTTAATTCATGTAATAATATTTTAATATGGACAATATCTTTCAAAAGAATTTTCCTTCCTTAGAGTTAAGTGAGTGTCCAGATTCATTTTTGGATCCTGGAGAATAAATTGATGAATAAAAAGACGTTTGAGACAACTCAAGGCAAAGCCTTTACTATTTATAGCCACAAATTTTTATTTCACTTTCTCCTCAAATCTGGCCGATTTAAGTAAGGAAAAGCTGAGATCCAATGAAGAGCCATTTTGGAAACTGGGTTTATAGGATCTACTGAATGATGTGCACATGGGGCAAACTTCCTAGCTTCTTTGTATTCTGAATACAGTTTGCTAAAGATCAAACATGCATTTTTTTGAATCGCTTCTAAGGACCATATTCTTAGAACTCAGTAAATAATATGTAATAAAGAAGTGGCAAAAAATCTCCACTGTAAACCATTTATTAAACATATACTGTGTGCTTAATACCTTTCTCTCTACCCAGATATTGGGATTTACAGTCTAATAGGAGATGGCAGATTGGTATAGTCAAAAGACTTTTGTCCAAATCCTAATACTATATTACATGATACTAATTACATGGCTTGGAACATCACTTAATTTCTTTAGGTATCATTTGCAAAGTGAGAGGTTGCAACTAGATGATGTCTGTGAACCCTTCTAGCTCAAGATGTATGATCCTCTCAGAAATTGTAAAATTATAGGAAGTGTGATGATCTATTTTGGTGAGAGTCAGAATAGGCCATTTAGGAGGAACATTTTAGTTTTCAAAATACCTTTATTTTTCTTTTTACCAGTTGTACATAACCTATATTCAAACAGGTGCATAACACGCGTATGAGAAATACAATCTATTATTGGCTGAAAGTATTATTATTGGCTATGAGATTTTACAGTATCTTGTTAATGTCTCATAGCTTGTGGGTGGATCTCATCAACATTTGGTTGTGAAACTTTCAATTAGAGAGAAATGGACTTATTGAGAAAATAGAAATGCATGGGAAAATGTTCTTATCTTTAGGAAAAACCATCTTTGGAAAGAAATTCAATTTCTTTGATTATTAAAAATATCAGCATTTTCTTTAGGTATTAGTTTCTTAAGAGAAGCAGCATAGCATAGTGGATAGAGTTTGGCAAGTAGGAAAGAAATGGTTCTAATTCCTAACTTAATACACATTGTGTGAGCAGAGCAAATCATATAACTTATCAGTTCTATGAGCAGTTCTCTAGGACTATCGATACCAAAAGAATTCTTGATCTATATTGCTAGAGAAATCTTTTTTTTTTTTTTTAAATTGGGAGATCTCATTAAATCCCAGGTTGAAACCTCTTCCCTAAAAGCCCTCCTCTCTTTTCCCTCCCACATCAAAAATAAATAAATAAAAGGAGTTTTTTACTTAATTCAGCTCTGATCATTTAAAACAAAAGTTGTTTTTTTCCTGCTGCTATTCCCAAGGGCTTTTAATTGTAAAATATTTTCTTCCTACTTCTGTTCTCCTAAGTATTTGTATCCCTTTTAAAATTTGTGAGAGATTATAGAAATGTTAGATGGTATTTCATTATTATTGTTCTTGGCAACATTTTGAAAGGCAGCCAAGAAATGTATTTGTAACCTGGGTAATTTTGGAGTATAAAAGCAATCCATTTCCATAGGCAAAGAAACAAAGGGCATGTCAGTATTGTGAGGAAGTATCTAAGACTGGACCCCATGGAAAAGCCATAACTTAGCAGAGAAAATTGTACTTTGTGGTTGTGTAAATATCAGTTCAGTATATAGTTACCTTATAAAATTTCAGAGGAAATTCTTTTGCCATTCATTTAAAAAACTGATAACCAAACAAAGAATTATGAATAGCTTTTAAAATGTTTTGTGATATTCCTAAAACTCTTAAATCATCTTCAGGAAGAAGGGATGAAAAATGTTGTCATAAGACAGTTTCTTTATAGAATCTATATTGTACCCTTCCCTTTAGCCTTTTTTGATCTTTAAAAAATGTGATTCATTTTCTAAGACAAATAAATGTAGTCTTTTTTCCCCCCTCTGGAGACCTCTGCTTAAAGATGTGGCCATCATCTGAAAGTTTTCTTTCAACATTTTAATTGGAAGATGGGGCTGGTGGGATGCAGAAAAAGGAGGAAATGGAAAGACAGGCTCAGTGCCTTTCAGTTCTTCTCCAAATATCATAATTACAAGATGATAACTTGGCTGTAATCTTATTAAGGCTATCAGCACCCATGTGAGTTAGGAGGAAAGATATTATCTTTGTATTAAAAATGGGAAAAATTAAGGAATCAGGTTGTTCCAAGTATTTAAAAAATCATTTAAAAAAGACAGGAACAAATGCAATGCTTACATTATAATCTCATTTCCCTAATGCTAGAGAGGGTGAATTACAGTTACAGGCTCCCTTCAGGTGGCAAGGGTACTTTATCTGAGCCTATTTACTGTTGAACAGATGAATGTTGTCTAGTCTGCTTGCAGAGGGGTAGGGAGGGAGATAATCTGTAGTTGGCTGATATTGTAACCTTCTCTCCACAGAATTAACTGTCTTTCCTCTCTTTGTTTTTGACTCAGTTGTTCTTTCAGTCACAATTTTCTGTGACTTCATTTGGAGTTTTTTCTTGGCAAAAATACTGGAGTGCTTTTCCTCTTATTGGCTTATAAATGTGGAAATTGAGGCAGACAAGGTTAAGTGACCTGCCTTGGGCGACACAATTTCTCTGAGATCAGATTCGTACTTGAGAGGGTGAATCTTCCCAACTTCAGGTCTGCGACTCTTATCTACTGCATCACCCAGCCAGCTACTCTTTCAAAGAGCATATGGCTTTTGAGTTATCAGTTTTAGAGTATCAAAGCCTTGGGGAAACACACACACACACACACACACACACACACACACACACACACACACACACACACAATTTTAGGTAAAGATGATCTGAGGGATTGTGTTACTTTAGAATCAGAAAATTTGGCTTAATTCAAAAAGACGTGCTATCTGGAGGGCCACAGGTGTCAAAGGTTTCTGCTAATCCTTTGAGCCTTCCAAAAAGTCATCCTCTTCTCAGTGAGTGGGTGAATTTACCAGAGATAGTTAATTTATTTCTATATTGTAAAAAAACAAACAAATAAACCTGCCTAATTTTTCCCTGTTTTTGTGATGTAAATTTTTGAATTGGATATATATCATTGTCATAAAGATTTTCAATATAAAAGAAGGGAGGTATTATAGGTCAGTGCTGCTGTTGTTGAGTCACTTAAATTGTGTTGAACTTTTTTGGCTCCATTTCTTTTTCTTTCTTTTCTTTTCTTTTTTCTTTTTCTTTTTTTTGGCAAAGATACTTATGGGGATTTGCCTTTTTTCCTCCGCTCCAGCTATTTTTATAAACGAAGAAATAGAGGAAAATAGAATTAAGCGACCCACCCAGAATCACGCAGTTTTATTAGCTGTCTGAGGCCAGATTTGAATGCATAAAGTTGAGTTTTCCTGACTCCAGGCCAGGCACTGTATCCACTGTTCACTTTTTGTACCCTTAGGGTTTCGTAAAATATCTAGTGCACAATAAGTGCTTAATAAATGTTCATGATTGATTGTAGCTTTGGGATGGAACTACATTCATTCAGATAGCTTTACTGTGTTTCTCTTAAATTGAATTAGTTCTTTTTTGGTGGCCTTAGTCTCACTGAGTTTTTGATTGTTGAGGATGGTTGGGGTTGAGCATTCTGTTATCTTTTTGATTCTCATTCTTCAGTTTCTTGTCTAAACTCAGCCTTTCTTCATCCGCACAGTAGGGATCTGAAGTCACATGGCAATATGTTATTAGAATTGAGCTCTTTCTATTCCTAAATGTTTGGATTTAAGACAATAAAGTATGTGGAAGGATATTTGCCTGACCAAATCATTCAAATAGAATCTGGAGGGACTTTCATTTTGACTTTTTGAGGTCTTTTTCTGACCCAATATTGTCTTTTTTTTTTTTTTTTTCTTTTGGTCTCCTTTTTTTTTCTGATACCTATGATGAGGTTTCTACCAAAACAATATGATGTCAAATACTGTCATCTACCAGCCTTTAACTAAATCCTTTCTAATATAGGAGTTTTCTACTTGCCATGAATTTTTCCTTATCACCCCATCCTCATCTTTAGGGAAAGTAACGTACATGTTGGCATCCCCTTAAATCTTTTTACCAAATCCAGCTTATTAGCCTCTTTTAATTCTATTACCTTTATTTTCATTCCTTGGTAGCAGCCCCACAGATGATCATACTTTAAATCTTATGATTTGATCACATATTTTATTTGATCACATTTGATCACATACTTTAAAATTCTTGTTCATATTGTGGTTCCTATACTTCTGTCTTTCTCCTTTACTCTTAAATCTATTTTTCATACTCATGACTACTATTGTACTGCCATCTTTTTTTCTCTTCTCTTTCTTCTGCTCACAGTTGACCAATTAATTGTACATTGAAATATCACTCCTTAAATGCTTTAACTTCTTGCCCATCACCATTTAGTTCCTGACAATTCTCAAACCTCCCATTTGTTTTCCCCTGAGTACCATAGCAAACTCATGATATCTAATCTCCTTTAGACCCTGACTGATGCATAATAATCCTTTTTTTTTTTTTTTTCCTTTTTGATTGATACTTTGTCATGTTTTTCTCCCCCCAAACCATCTAAACTGATTCAGACTCCACCTCCATTTCTTATCCTTTTTCTCCCTTTCTTCCCTCAGGCCCCATGAGACAAATTTGCATTCCTGCCTTTCTGAGAAAATCAAGGCCATTAACTGTGATCTTCCTCAAAACCACCCCTTATCTCTTGACCTCCTTGGGTTTAGTCTCTGAAGAGAGGGCTGCCTTTTTTTTTTTTTTTTTTTAGCTCTTTGGACCAGTCACTTCACCTGTTGTTCTTCCTTTTCAACCTTTCCTCTAGAAGTTTGTTTCATCAATTCCTCTCTTTTTTTTAGTTGCATCTTTTCTTTTGATTCCTTTTCCTGAAGTCTATAGACTTTCTTAGATTTTTCCCTTTGAAAACAAAGAAATGAAACTCTGAAGTTGACCTTATCATTCATACATCTTATGTTTCTCTTCCCTTTTGTTGGCAAACTCCTATTTACTGTCCCTTATTTCTTTCTTCTGCTCTCATTTCAACCTCTTAAATCTGGATTTTGACTCTCGTATTCTTCTGGAATTATTATCTCCTAAGTTTCCTAGATCTTTTAATTCCTAATTTTTCAAAAACTTTTTTACCCTTATTGACTCTCCTCCAGCCTTTGACATTATTTACCATTCATTTTTGGATCTTCATTCCTCTCTTGGGTTATATGGATGGATGGTACAGTGGAAAGACCACTAAACCTGGAGCCAGAAAGACCCAAGGGCAAATCAGCATCAGACACCAATTTGTGACTGCCTCAGTTTCCCCATATGTAAAAATGGGGATGAGACAATATTCATAAAGTGTTTTGCAAAAAGTAATATATAAATATTAGTTATTATTATTATTATTATTATTAGTAGTAGTATTAGTATTTCTGTGATTCTGTTCTAAGCTGGTACTCTTACCTGTCTGATCATTCTAGTCTGTTTCATTATATAATCCCCCTCTGGCTAAGCATGATTTCCCCCTCTGACGTTGGTCCTCTTTCTATATTCTCTCCCCCTGTGTTTTTGTCATCTCTCATAGTTTCATTGATCATTTCTATGCAAATCCCTTCAAATTGATATGGTCATCCTTAAATCTCTTCCATATTCTATTCCCACCCTATCGGGGCACATCCACTTGGATATTTCTCAGCATCTCAAAGTCTACATGCCCTAATTGTAGCACACCATCTCTTTCTCCTTTTTCTTACTTCTATTCCCTTTTCTTTAAACTTCCCTATTTCTGTTAATTCATTCAAGTATATAAAATTGGAATCATTCTTGACTCTTATTCTCTATTTCCTCACCTTTTTCCCCCTCTACATCTAGTTATCTTATTGATTCTCCTTACACATTATTTATATTTTTTGCCCTTTTCTTCACTCACCTGGCTCTCTTCCTCCCTTATACTGAAGCTGCTAATTATCATTTAACTGGAGTATTCCCAATAACCTGCTTATTAGTCCTCCTACCTCCAAACTTTCTTCTTTAACCTACCTTCATCCAACTGCCAAAAAAAAAATATATACATTTTTCAGGTGTAGATCTGACCATGTCGTTCTTCCACTCAGAAACCTTCAGTGGATCACTATTGCCTCTGGAGTAAAGCACAAGGCTCTGTCATTTAAAAATTCTCCACAATCCAGCTGTCACATGTTTATCCAGTCTTATTTCACATGCCTTTTTATGCTGTATCCAACAGGATTGCAGGTGTTCCTATATTCTACCTTCCATCTATTTTCTGCCATGTATTTATAAAACCAACTCCCATTTCAGTCAACAAACATTAAGCACTTACTGTGTGTTAGGTACTGAACTACTAAACGCTGGGGGACAAATATGAATGTATGGAATATGATCCCTTATCTCCTTTGTCTCAGTATTTCATCTTTCTATTCAAGGCTCATCTTAGTTGTTCTGTGGAAGTTTTCCTGTATTTACTTATCTAGGAAAAACAAGGGGAAGGAGGGAGTATTTATACAGATCAGGCAGAGTATTAATATAGGGTTTCTAATATTATTCTGTATCATGGACTCCTTGGGCAGAATGATGAATTCAGTTGACCTGTTCACAGGATAATGTCTTCAAAAATATGAAATGAAACATTTAGGTTATGCAAAGTTGTATTGAAATACAGTTATCGAAATATACTTTTAAAAAAAATCCATGGTCCCTGGGAAAAGAACCTTTGTGTAAGCTCCATGAGGCCCGGAACTGCATTTATTTTGGTTTTGTCTTTTTATCACTAGTGCCTGAATTGGCAATATTATGCACTAGATGGACAACTGGCTGGGGGGACATATCATTTATCTGTAATCCGTGGTATTCTCTAACCTCTCAGTGCCCTAGCAGGTGCTGATGTTGGTTAAGGCACTTTCCTTACTGAATGTTCCCTATACCAAAGAAAGTACATCTTCCCCCCCCCCCAAAAAAAAAAAAAACCCCAACAAAAAACCAAATTAAAAACCCTGCGCCTGGCATGGTGCTTTGCATATATAGCATACCCTCAATAATTGTTTGTTGAATTGAATAGAATTGTTTGGTCTTAGGATTTTCCAAGTTATTTTTTATACTCAAGCTTTCGGTAACATTTATTATAAAGCAGCCTGCCAAATTCTACAAAGGAAGATTGCCTCATTTTCATGTAGGCTTCTAGTTAAAGATGAATCAGGACACATTTTAATTGCTTATTACTTCCCCTAAACACACATTGACATGGTGCACTTTGTTAAATTACCTGCAACACTAGCATTTTAAGAAAATGCTTTATGCTCTTTTAACAGTACTGTTTATTGTCCATAAACTTGCCAGTGTAATCGAAATGCCTCTGTCTAATGAATTGCACACATGTGCAGTTCTGCTTATTGAAACTATTAGGTGTTTAGCTTCTGCAGGTGGTTTAGTATAACTGACAACACTGCAGTTAATTTTCACCTTTAAAAAAAAAGAGAAATAAGCCCCAGGGTTAAATTCCATTTTCATATACAGTATTCCTAGAAGGAGAGCAGAGGGATATTTTCCAGGGACTGGTTTGAAGCCCTTTTCTGATTATGGTTTGGCTTTATAATTTTATCCCTACCTCCTATACACTTGGCCTCGAAGCTTTGGTCTGAGCAGAATTTCAGCAATCCTGGTTTGGGGATAGCTTGAAGACTGATCAGTTTTCAGAAATCTATGTGGAGCCTCAAGGGCTGGCAAAACAGAAATTGCCTGTTACACTGGTAAAGTTGAATAGCAGTTGGTCTTGCCTTCAACTCTACTGGGCTGAGGCTTGAGTTGATGCACTGAGGTCCCAAGTACGTGAGGCTAAATAGTAATTGGACTATACTCTATTAATATACATGATTGGATAAAGAATGGTCCCTGCCTACTCTCAGTGCAAGTCCTGATGTGTTATATAGGAAATGACGATTTTTGGTGGGTGGAGACAGAGAGAGACAGGAAGAGAAGCTGGGAGAGATTGGGCCTGGGTTCCATACTCCTAGCTGCTGGTCATGTGGCTGCTGGTCTAGCTAGCTTCTTGACTCAGCTGCACACATTGCTATTGCCCATTCTCTTCCACCTCCGATCTTTCTTCACTGAGAATAAAGACTGACGATTTTCCCCTAACCTGAATTCCTGACTCCGGCTGATTTTAAAATATGTGGTCTTCACATTGAACCACATGGGCAGTACTCCCTTCCTCCCCTAAAAGGAAGTCCCCCCCATCTGAATAACCATTTCTGCTAAGACTGAAGAGAGGGTACTTTGTTTTCCAGAGTTCATGGGCCATCTGAGGAGTGGGGAGGAGTTCATGACTTTCCTTTCTTTTTTTCATCCCCCTCCATTTCTCCACAAAATGCATTCTGATTATTGTAATACATCATCCTAACCAGAACCCATTCAAGTATACAACTCATCTTTACTACAGAGGGAATCTCAGGGTGTGCTATAACTAATTAATATAACAATTGTTAATTAATATACTTTAATTGTCATTATTTTGTGCATTTTATTAATATCAATAACAATTATTAATTTAATTATATGTATAACTAAAACATAAATACATAACTTTTCATTAAGTACTTAACTAGGCATAGAATCAGAGTACTAAAGAGTCTCTTGGGTGTTGCTTAATTTTTTTTTCCCATGGCATTCTTTTAGCCATAACCCTTGGAGTCACTGCCATTTCTTATCAGTCGGTTTTGCTTCAAACCCAGGCCTGGATGGAGTGGTCTTGAGAGAAATCTATAGGCCCTTGGAATAGTAAAGTTTGTTTCCAAGTGAAGTTATTCTCTGGATGGTCCATGACCTGCAGGAATTCTTTGGTTTTTGTTTTTTTGTTTTTTCTGGCTCCAAAGGGCCAAGCTGAACTACACATCTAATTTAGTGCTTTTCTAGCAAGCTGATTATTATCTTTACTTCCCTATTCTCGTTCACTTCATTCTATGTTCTCATGTTCTCTCATTTTTCTCTCTGAATCTAGTTTCTTTAAAAGGTTTCACGTAACATGGTTCCTTGCAGTAACTAGCATCCCTGATGTGGTGTGTCTGTCCTATATTCCTATCATTCTCACTCCACTCAGGATGATCCCTTTTTGGTATGCTTACATTTATAAGATGCATGCTGCCCATATGCATTTTTACTCTAACTGTCCTGTGGCTTTAGTCTGCTTACCCACTAAATAAGATGCAAGCTTTTCTGACTTGATATTGTCAGGGATCAGGCCTTTCCCTATTTCATCCACAAATGACTGTCATTGTTCTTCCAATCCCTAAAGATCTGGTGGAGTTATCTCTTGCTCTTTCAGAAACAAAAGACTTATAGGTGATAAAGAATGCTTTTGAAGTTGTGTCACCGTTTATATAAAATTGCTTCCTGCACTGAATGCCAATTATTTTTCATATTCTATTTATCTATGTGTATCTACCTCTCCCCACCCCCCAATTCTGTTTATCTCCCTAGCCAATATGGAGGTCAGACTTAATTCTTTAGAGCAGTTATGGGTCTCCTCCAGTATTATGTACTTACACTCTCATCAGAAGGTACCCTTGATATCTATCTATCTATCTAGATTACCTTCATACCTTCAGATCTTTTCCATACCTTTATTATTTTTCTCTTCTTCAGTTACTGTATGACTCTGTCTTTCAATACCCTTGCAATTTTGTCATCACTTGCAAAGATCTCCTTTATGTACACTAAGTCTAATCCAAGTTCTTTTCCTATGTTTTATTTCATACTATCTCAATTTCCTCCACAAGGACATCCAAGACCAGAATATTTCAGAGACTAAATATTATTGACTTTACTCTCCTTGATGCTGAAACAAAGTTTTAATTTATATCTTTCATTTTTTTTTTGTTTGTTTGTTGATCTTCCATTTTTCATCTCTAAGTGTTCTTGGGTTATTTCCTTACTTGATCACTTACAAAGTTATATTTAAACTGATTTAACCCTTAACTGTTATCTATGTGATTATGAGATTAATACTGTTCATAATCATCATTCCTCTCCATAAGATTTAAATTTTTTTTCCCCCTTAACCAATGTTCCCTTTTACTCTCTTTCCTTGGCAATAAGTCAAGTGTGTGCTGACTCAGAAACCTTTTAGACTGTTTTGTGGTCTCTTTGTTATGATAATTGGTTCCTATTGGAAAAATTTCTGAATAAAATTATTATAGTTTGTGGTCTGTGTTCTTCCATCCATATTTTTTTTGGATCATCAATAATATATTTAAATCTGCCTACAGGCAGTTGTTTTGATTGTACACATATCTTTTTTCTCATTTTTATTCTAACTTTGTACTAATTTTGTAGTTGGCTTTTATAAGTCAGTGGTCTGGCTATACCCTGACAGATGAATCAGGAATGACTCCTATTATCAGTAGTGAATCATTTCCTGTCTGCTAAAATATAATCAGTTTCATTATTTGCAGTATTATTTAGCTCATAATGTTCAGTGCCTAATGATTTTGTTTTTCTGGAAGAAAGTTTCCTTGTTATGTAGACAAGGGGCATCTGTGTAGTCTTTCCATTTTTGGCCTCTCTTAGTCCTTTTCCTTGATTCCTATTTTTGAACATAAATTATCATTTTACCCAATTTCTACCTTTGCATTGAAGTCACCTAATATCAAGCACAGATATGTACAATTTGGAGGATCTTATTGTGTTCTTTATAAAACTTTTTTTTTTAAACCTTTTTGAATAGATAGATGTTGGTATGTAAGTTGGAGTTATTTTCATGGCTGTCTTATCATACCTCTGCAATCAAAGATGACCAAATATCCCTTAGAGTAATATTTCTTGTTGCTTTTGAGTAAGTGTAGGATAAAACCAACTCTACCAAATACTTTGCCTCATGGGAGCCTCTCAATAATCTGCTATTTGCATTTTTGTTTCCTTGTAGAAGTGAGAATGTCAGCATTAATAGGATTCATTTTTTCTAGTAGTATGTTTACTCAGTGGACATTGGACAAGGCTCTTATTTTTAAATTACCAGACAAGAGTACCATTTTAGAGAAACCATCAAATGCAAGTTTTAGACAGTCAAAAGGGGTTTCTTGAACTTTTTTGTAGTGTGGCATTTGAGAAAAGGCATATAGATTTCTTGGAATAATGTTTTTTAAATTAAAAAAATATATGGAAGAAACCAATTCTAGTGAAATAGTGATAGGTTAAAAAAAAAACAACAACCTAATTTACAGAATTCCTAGTTAATAGCAACATGTCTTAAATCTCTGACACTTTATGTTGCCACTGTTAACAGAAAAGACATAAAACTGCAGGCCATTTTATATTTTTATTTATTGGTTTGTCTTGGCCAAATTGGTAATTTTCTGGTGGTGATTTTCACTCTCAATTAAGTTAGTCCTTGGAAAGTAGGTTCAGACTACTGGTATTATATTCAAAGCCTTTGCAGCATCATAAACCTTCAATAGTTAGTACTGCAGTGTCAAAGCCTTCAAGATTCCAGGTTCACCTCCAGGCTATTCTGAAGCATCAGAATAGGGCTTTGTGAGCACATTATTCTATACTGAGAATAAATTAGTACTAATCTAAATACCATAGTGTTAAAAAAACATCAAGATGATTAGTTTAAAATGAATAAAGCCATCATTCCACTCTGGTTGCTTCAAAGCAAAGCAAAATTCAGTGTTTGAAGAACTAAGTTTAATTTCTTTAAACTATATTTTCAGCACATTAACGTCAGATTTAGTAAATTCTATAGAAATTGTTTCTCTTGTGCAGTTTGTTATGATTGGAAAAGCAATTAGTGAATTAGCAATCAAAAGATAATTGTTGACTGCACTCAAACTCCTAAGTATTAGACTAGCCATCAGAAATTAAATGTCAGCCATGAAGATACTTCACGGCTTGACTGACTCAATAGGGATATTTCTTTTATCCCTCTACCTTAATTGGTTGTAAATGGTAACTTCTTTATTTAAAAAACATTGTCTCAACACAAGGCTTCCCTCCCAATACTGAAGTACTATTTGTATCCAAATATAGTCTGCTAGTATTTACTAGTAATAGTAAGTTAATCTTGTTTTTTTTTGCACCTTAGATAGTCATAGGTACACTTGAGTGAGATATTAATGGTTCATTGAGTTTGGGTAGCATTTCTTTCCCACATAAAAAAGTATTGAAAATAATAAAGAGACAATGAACATATACACATCCTACAAGGTCTCAAAGTACAAGGTGAATCTAGAAGCACTGAGGATCAAAATATATGACCACATGTTAAAAAACAGACAGGCAGGGAATCAAAAATATAGCCCCAAATGTTTAATGTTACCTTTTTAACTGTACTTAAATTCATATTCATATCCTGTCTGTCTGTCTAAAGTAGCCTAAGTTGATATAGTGATGGTATAAACATATCCACTTCCAGTGAGTGCTTCTGCAAATCCTATTTTGATAAGGTCTTAAATCTGTTAGGAACAGATCATAAAATTCCCTTGAAGTTTCAGCCACAGGTAAAAACATTATTTGACAATTTCTTTTTCTTTTCTTCTTTTTTTTTAATTAAAAAAAATTTTTTTTACACTTGGTGAATAGCCCACATGGGTAATTTCCCCCACAGAAACAAATATGGGTACCATGTGGTGTGTTAATGACAACATTTCAAGTGTAAATATTAAACTTGGTTAGTAAATTTTAATTTACCTTTCAGTAATTTTATGATTTACATGGATCTCTTTTTCACTATGCAGAAAGCTTAGAGATTTGGTGACAAATGTGCTGTAATAATAGTGACTGATAGGCAGGCGAATGCTTTTTTAGTATGGAAATACATCAGATATTAAGTTCTTCATCAGTGGATATTGTTTCCTAGGTGATTTGTGGGTAGTGCATCACTGAAGGTCTTGCTAATGTGATTAATACCATTAAATCCCTTTTAGAATGCTTGTAGAGTGTATGCAAATGCTCCCTTTAGAGGAGCCTTGTTTAGCCCATTTTGCACGTTGTATAATGGAATCCCAAGTTGCCATTAATCTCACAAATTTGGGAGTGGGTCTTTGTAGTAGTTACAGTGTGACTGCTGTGGTTATTAGGTTTTTACTGAGGGTTTGCAAAGTTGACATTTGTGAATGAATACACAGAATTGTAGCACTCTTATACACTGTTATATGATTTGTTGTTGTTCACCCAGAAATCTATTCTTTGAAGACAACATCTGAATGGAAATGTGCTCTGGAAAAATCTCTTAATGATGCTGCAAAATTTCCTCTTCCAATGGAAGTGTTCAAGGTAAGCCGTTCATTCTTTACTAGAATATAGGTTTGGACAGGAGACCAGAAACTTATGAATATGTGAATGTTTTTAATGTCATGCTGATGAATATGTGTGTTGGTGTTCTAGCCAATCATTCTGCTCAGTTTCTCCACTTTAGAAAGCTTCATTTTTGGTGATGTTTCCATTTCAAATCTTTCAATAGAGACCTTTTTAGTGCAGTCATATAATCTGAGTCAGGAAGCCTGGATTCTTACCCAAGGTTTGCCACTCATTCCCTGTGTAATCCTGGACAAGTCTTTTATCTCCCCCATGTCTCAATTTATTAATTTGTGTAAATATAAATAAAGAGGATATGCTCAGTGTTGATGGCAATCTATGGCCCTATAAAAAGAAAAACAAATCAAGTTGCATATTTGAATTGTAGTGTTGACCCACTGTCCTTTCAGGTTCTGTTTCGATTCAGTAGACAACATGTTAAGCATGTTATTTATTAAGCATGTAACTTTTGCAGTTTTTCCCTATGATTACTCTTGAGATTAAATGTATTGATTACTTAATACATGCATAAGGGGAAGTTACTTAGTTATTTGTTATAATGAAAGGAAATTTGTAAAATTTACAATAATCTGAAATAGATTGAATGCCTAATGTTCTTTTAAATTTTACACAAACTAGTGGGAATACACATACTCCCATCCCCATCCCCATACATCCTAGGGGGGAAAAGGGCTATATTATAGAATCCTAGAGTTTTAGAACAAAAAAGAGATCACCTTGTCCAGCCTTTTTAACTGCATAGATGGGTAATCAAGATTTAAAGAAAATGAAATTCAAATAGCAGAGACTAGAACTTGTTTCAAAGCTCCCAGGTTAGTGTTCTCTCATGTATATTTGGCAAAGTGAATATATTATTATTATTAATGATAATAGCTAGCATTTGTTTGGTATTTTTAAGATTTCCAAAACACTTTATAAATATTCTCACAATAACCCTGGGAGGTAGGTGCTATTATCAATCCCCATTTTATAGAAGAAGAAACTGAAGCTTAGGGGAGGTTATTTAGTAAGTGTCTGAGACAGGATTTGAAGTCAGGTTTTACTAATTTCAGGTAAATTCCTTTATCTCCTCATGTAGGCAGCAAAATTCACTCTACATAGAATTATGGAAAGAGCATTGAATATATTCTTAGGTCCCAAGTTCAAATCCTTCCTATACTGGTTAATATCGCTACGACCTTGCTCAAATCATTTAATCTGCCTGGATCTCGCTTTTCTTATTTATAAAATGTGATAGTTGGACCAAATGTCCTTAGAAGTCCTTCCCAGATTCAGATCTCTGGTCCTGTCCGCATAAGATAATTTTCTAAATTATAATAACATAATTGTGCTTTTGGTAGTTTAAAAAAATATTATTAATTTTTTAAGCTCTTTGAAGGTAAGGACTGTATTCAGAGATCCTTGTGTATAGTTGTCATATAACAAATGTTTGCTTTTAAATAGTGGCCTGGATGTTTGTTTTCTGAGTCTTTTTTTCCATTACTGATTCAATTTTTTGGCAGATTAGAAAAAACGACTCATCTTTCAGCTTTATAATTTGCCTGTTTATAAAAATGGGGTTAAAACGACTCATCTGTTAATTTATGATATAGATATATGTCTTAAGGATGAACTGCTTGACATGTTTACAACGTTTTAAGCTGCTTGACTGAAGACATTGTTGCACCAGTAGCAGTAATTGCTGACAAATCAGGGCTGCCTAAGCATTTTTTCTGACTGATCCTATTAATGAAATAATGTATAATCGCTTCAGATAAAGTAACACAACAATCCTTAGTGCTTTCCTGAGGGAATATTGAAAAATAAAGTTATATACAAACCTCTATAACTTTATTCCATTTTAAATGAATTTTGTATCTTGACAAAATAATAGGGGCATAATTAAAAGTACAGATTGATTATTTAGAAGTATATTTGAAAAAGCTCATAAATTTAAAAAAAAAGAAGAAACCTATCAATAGTTTTGTTGTTTGCTTGGTTTAATTAAAAAAGAAAAGTCATTAATGATTTATATTTTGGTAATTTGCTGACATTTTCTAAAATATAATCTTTTCTTTCTTTTGACTTCTGCTTAAACTTAGGAAGTCATTTTTGTGATGCACCTGAGAATTATATCCTGATAATTTTTCTTATACCTAGTCTGCTTTCTCTTGATCAAAATCTCTTTGAGGGCAAAGACCACATAATATACCACTTTGTGTGATTCTCATAATATCTATCTAACCCAGTATTGCTATAGAAGATGTCCACCAACTACACATTTTTATATATTCTCATTGTGGATAGGTTTATTGCTCTTTTAAATAAAAGGAAACAAAATATTGACTCAGACTTTCTTAATCTTGCATTTTAATGAAGGGTATAATTTGGCATCTTAAAATCTAATTCAGTTACAACTTAAAAAAACACTTTATGATGCTATTTTCCTCATTATATGAAACCATTTTAAGTGAGTAGGAGAAATACTAAAGGTCTTCAGTGGGGTTCATACATTGGATTAACAGTTTCAGCCTATTTGTGAATTCATCTATTTTGCTGGTCATTAGTCAAAAATTACATGCTTGGCCTAGGTAGCTAAGTGGTGCTGTGGGATAAAGCACCTGCCCTGGAATCAGGAAGACCTGAGTTTAGATCCAGCCTCAGGTACTTACTAGCATTGTGATCTTGGTCAAGTCATTTAACTCCAATTATATCCCTTACTCCTGCAATTTAATTTAAACTTGTGATTTAAATTTAAACTTATTTAAACTTATGCCCGTGATTTAATCTTATACAGATAGAATGCAGGATCTGTTACATTTTTATGTTTGTATCTTCAGCACAGTCTTTGAAACCTGAGAGGCAGTTAATAAATACTTGTTGATTGATGGAATTTTAAAACTGCAAAATACTGAAAATTGTATTTTATCAGAGAATATGAAAAATTAAAAAACCTGTATCATATTCTGTTGTAGATAGTTTACAATCCCATGAAGATAATTAAGTCTAAAGAAATTATATGGGTGTGGTATCAGACTACATCACTACAATTAAAAAATTATAGAGGATGAAAAAAAAATCTCTTTAAAAAAAATAAGTTTGAAAGTTTCAGCATGCAAATATATTCCTGCGGAGTCCAAAAATAGACTCTGTATTTTCCCTGTTATCACTGTTTGATCATCACTGTTTCCCAGCAGGCAGACTTATTTCTAGTTATTTTCATTGTGGTGCAAGGAATATATGTTTGGATTCAGCAATGAATCATCCTAGATGCATGCTGTGGTGGGAAATTGTCATAATGTTCAGCTGTTATGAGACACAAGTCAAAGCTAAGCACATTTAATGGGCTGAGATGAACAATATTTCAAGGCCATTCTTTTTACACTTCAGATAAATTGGTGTTTTGATGGGATGAATCACATTAGCCAACAAAAGTTTTCAGCATATAGCATGTATGTGTACTTACATATAGTGTTGCCAAGCTCAGACTCACCTTTAACTAGTGTGAGTTACCAGTGAGCTCAGTCAGGAAAGGTAGGACCCATCCCTCATGCCTACCAACATTACCATTACCTCTTTTAATCAAAGTCCCTTCTTTCTTTCCTTCCTTCTTTCTCTCCCTCCTTCATTTTCTCCCTCCCTTCTGCTACCATTTATTTTCCATTGTATCTCTATCAAAAACTGGCAGAGCAGCTTGTGTTTTTGCAGGGAGAATGTGTTGCCTTTCTTTCACTGAAACTTTTGGTAAAGTATGTCTTTAATGAACTATCCATGCATTAATTAGCTCTGAGCTACTCACTAATAGGTCTTAGTTTCCTCATCTGCAAAACGAGGGAATTGGATTAGGTTATTACTCAGGTCCCTTCTAGCTGAAACAGTCCCTGGGAATGCTAATACTGGTATATTAGCAGGTGGCTGCTTTAAAAGTCAGGTTGGCATTTCATTGAATCTTGAATAAATTGTCTAGAGCTGGGTAGGTTTATCTGAGACTGAGCCAGCTTTGTTATCATCAGAGCTCAAAAAAAGCAGACCATTGATTGAGAGTGATATGAAACTATCTGGCAGCCAAGATGGCCAAATTAATTTTACACTGTGCCCCACTGTAGAGCTACCAGACCCAGCATTTGATTAACTTCCTTAAATATCCAGTCTTTATGAGTGAAGCCTGAGTCCTCATTAGTGAAGTGTGCTCTACCATCAAGCATTGTGAAGTACTTCAATGTCAATATAAACTCAGCTATCTTTAGACATACACGTAGAACCTGCCATACATGGACACTAGCTAGGTTTCTATTTAGTTTGTCAATGTCTTTGTCTCTTAGCTGACTATTTGGGAAGTTAGAATTATCTGAATGATTATTTCAGCTCTCTAATTCACTTAAGGTGTACATTTAAATGTGTTTGGAAATTCACATATTTCTAGGAAGATTTTAAGAGGGAAAAATACATGTCTTGAGAATTAATGGAATAGCTTTTCTGAGATCTTCACAGATTCATACTGTTTATTATAATTGATATTACTTTTTATTCTTTGTAATTTTTGTAACTTGTAATCTACACTCCACCCTACTTGCTTGTAAATTTGAAATTATAACAGCATCATTGGCAGCTAATGTATCTGTCAAACAGATGTTTTGAAAATGAAGAAAAGTATTCCCAATTTGCCATTTATTGGCAAATTATTTCTGTCTTGCAAGGAAATGCAAATTTCTGAAGTTGTGAGGAGGGGAGGATTTTTGAAACTACCCTCATTAATGTGTAAGTGTACGTAAATGTCACCAACCATCCATTATCCCTTTTAATGTCTTTAAGAAATGACATTGGTTGATCCTTGGCTTTTTTTCCTCCCCTATAAAAATGTTTGAAATGTACAATAAGTTGAAAGAAACACGAATGTGCTTGTGATTCTTTTTGAGTTAGAAAGAAAAGTGTTTGTAGCTCGACTTAGGGAAATAAATTCTAAGTACCAAAATCATCTCAATTGAAGAGGAATTCAGGGAAATCTAATAATGGTTATATGTGTGTACATATGTTTATATGCATATATGGAGGGATTGAATGCATCCTAGGAAGAGGAAGTGTGGCAAAGTGGATAGAGAGTTAGCTTTAAAGTCAGAAAGATTTCTGCCCCAGAGACACTGGAAAATTATTTAATCAGTTCCATTTGAGCAATGCTGCTCACCTTCCTTCCTTCTTTTGCTCCTTCCTTCCCTCCCTCCCTCCCTTTAACATATAGTTAAATATGTTTGTATTTAAGATATAAATGTAAGCATATTTATATATTTTTATATATTTATAAATACATGTATATATGTTTCAAAATTGTTTGGAAAAGAAAGCAGTAGCATTTGAGGGTGTCAGGAAAGGCTTCAAGAAGGTGCTTGAGCTATGTCTTAAAAGGAAGAGAGGGATTTTATTATGGGGGTGAGATGAGGAGGGAGTCCATCTACTGACATGGGAGAGAGCAAATATAAAGAGATTGGAATTTCATGTGTGGGAAACAGAGGGAAGTCTTCATCTAGTCACAGTGTTGGAGTAGAAATAATGTCCATCGAGGTTCCAAAGATAGATTGTGTCTAGCTTGTGAATGGCTTAAAATTAAACAAAGAAGAGCATATTTTACTTCTCAAAGGAAAAGGAAATCATTGGGAGTAGAGTAGTCACCTAATTAGATCTGTGCTTAAAGGAAAATCACTTTGCCAGCATTGGGAGAGATTTAATTTGGGGATACCTGTTTGGAGGATACATAGGCAAGGGCCCACTCTGCACTAAGGTTGTAGTGGGGGAGGAGAAAGAAAGAATTGGAGACATTGAAGAATGAGGAAATGGCAAGATTTGGCCACTGAATTTGGACTTTGAAAGGAGAGTAGGCTGTTGGAGAAAGATGGAAAGATGGTGATACCTTTGGTAGAGGATCAAGTCGGATAATGATAATTTTAGGAAAGAAAAGACACAGGGAAAGATGAAATGATAGAAAGTTTTACTTAGAACAAAATTTCTTAAACTGTGGGTTGCAATCCCTCATGAGGTTCCATAATCGACTTGTCAGAGGCTGTGAAATTATGAGTTGTTATCAGTAAATGTTTGATTTGCATACCTATTTTATATATCTATCTACCTGGGGTTGTGTAAAAATTTGAGTGAAAAGGGGTCACCAGTGGAAAAAAAGACATAGAAGACCATGAAAAAGTGAAGAATTGAGGTTTCCACACATTTTGAAGACAGAAGTTTCTGTAGCATGTTGAGCCAAAGTTATATGTGGATATATACTTGATTTAAGTTAGTCAGAACATCCCAGAAATCTATTTAGGAAAGGGATTTATGATGATATACTGTAGTGTGAAAGCAATTAGTTAAAACTAATTTTTGAATCTAGTTTCAAAGACATGTATTGTTAATCCTTTCTTTTGTGTACTTCTTTTCTATAAATTACAGTTTAATAATAAATGATGAAAAAAATATTGTGTGGAATATTGATTTTTTAAGAGACATTGAAAAATGTTTTTCAGTTACATATTCCCATCTGATTAAAAATATTCAGACAGTTTGATCACAGGACATGCTGAGAATTCCTAACCCTATTATTCAATCTTAGAAATAAATGTTATATATCTGTAAGCATTCATGTAGACTTAACCTTTAGCAAAAGCATCTCTCTTCCATTTTCCCATATGAGTCCAGGGTTTGGATCTGTGGACGGAAGATTAAGTTCCACAAAGAGAAAAAAAAAGACTTTCTCACTCCATCTGGTATAGCCAAAGGGGTAAGAAAGGATGTACACCATTAGAATTTTAGTATGGATGGATTGTGATTTTGCAGTTTCTATGGTGATTAATATTTTGTTGTTCAGCAGCTTAATACATTAGCTATGAAAAAAACCTGTGGCCATGTCTAAGGACAGGATTTCCCTTCCCTGATAATTTCTTTTATCAAGAAAAAATGCAAATGGTATTTGGGAATTGGATATATTTGAAGGTTGGCTTTCCTGCATTTCTCTGGCAGCTTGCTGTTTGCTGAACTTGCCAGTGTTATAAATTGTAGACTCTCAAACAAAATTTAGAAAAGGATATTTCCATTATCTCCCAACTTCCAAACCCTGAATATCTGATAGAAAGGAAGGTCCTTGTTAATGATTTCACAAATGGTACGGGTGCTGTTTGAGTGTGGACTATTGTTTATTTTCCTTCTGTGGTATAGGTAATAGTCTGCTTTGTTAGCATTCTCAGCTTGGTCAGTTGCAAAGAGGTGAATCTCATATAGAAATTTTCTTTCTCAAGGCATTAAGAAAAATTTCTTTTTCTAGTAAGTTAATTTCTTTAGAAAGTTGAGAGATGATGTTTTTGTGGGGTATGGAGGAAAAAATGCTTTTGCTTTTTTTGGTGAATTGTCTCTTAAATTTTGAAACACATAAATGTCAGCACTACAAATGGACCATAGGGAACATTTTTTTTTTTAAATGATGCAATGGTTTAACAATAAATATAACTATTAGGATCATTGGTAGGTAAATAATTCTATATAATAAAAGCTAAGTCATATAGCTGCATCTATTAATGATAATATAGGATCATAAATTTGGAGCAAGAAGGGGGTTTAGAGTCAAAGCTTCTGATTTTATAGATGAGCTCTTCAGAGGTTAAGGGACTTTTCCAGCATCCTTGAGATGTTGGTAGGTGTTTTTGTGGTTTAATCATTTCTGACTCTAAATGGCCATGTAGATCCTATTGGCAATGGGTTTTCTTGGTAAAGATACTGAAGTGGTTTGCCATTTCCTTCCCCAAGGGATTAAATGACTTAGGGTCATGTAGCTCGTAAGGGTTTGAGGACAAATAGGAACTCTTGGGTCTTTCTTGACTCTGGTAGGTTGTAGAGTATGCTATCGATGGATTTTACTTATATATTTTGGCAAAGTATTTAACGAAGTCTCATACTGTTTTTAATTAGAACAACTATATCAATTTGAATAAATTTTTCTTTGTCTCTTTGAGGAATTTAAAAATGAGAATATTTGATCTATTCTCTCTACTCTAATCCCCACATTTGGCAATATTGGGCTCTTTGAATTAGCAATTGATTATAAGATAATTTGGGGGAAAAGAGAAAACTTCTGAGTAAGACTTACATGAGATTTTCTACAAGGCCTCAGGAGAAGAGGGGTAGCAGTGATATAGTTTTCTAAATCTGTGTCCAGATTGAAGTAGTGGTATTTCAGTTCCCTCAGTGATGACTTCCCAATTTCTCTTTTTGTATGGGAAAAGTTCCTTCTTTGATGTGTGTTAGAGTTGGTTATTCCCTTCTTTTCAAGGGTTCCACAATGGGGTGAACAAGGAGCTATTTAATACGTCTGTTTTCAGCTCAGTGTTTTAAACTTTTTAGTATGATATAATTGGTTGAAGAAGTATGAAAATACAGAATTGCAATGTCTTCAACTTATGGCCAGTTAATAGTCATAGAGAGGATTGTATCTATGATTCCAAGTGCTATGGAGCTATCTAGGACCAAGTAGATCCTTATGCAAAAATTGGAGAAATGGGTAGACTTGATCTGATTTTAGGGGTAAAAGCAAAAGAAATTGATAAGTAATTTAATTATATGACTACAGTTCTCTCTTTGTGTGTATCTATGACTTGCACAGAAATACACACAATGTACAGTTACAAAATTGTCAAAAGAGAACATTTATCATTATCAGAAAAGTCATAAAAACTAACCAGGAGCTATAATGTGATTCACAGTTTAATAGTGCCCACAACAATTTCTTGTATACAAGATGAAGAGATGTACTCCACATAGTATAATAAAGTTTATTTTGAATTACTTTAGTAGCTGGACCTGAGGATTAATGTTCGATGTCAACTTGAAAGGTCATTTTTGTTGGAGCAACAGTGTTTGGCCTTGTATTGTTTTAATACTTTTATCCATGACTTGAAAAAAAAACATAACTGATGTTCTTATCAAAACCTGAAGAGATAAGCAATCAATAAGCATTTATTAAGTAACTACTGTGTGTCAGATGCTATGCTAAGCACCAGAGATACAAGTACAAAGAATGAAACAATCCCTATTCACAAGGAGCTTACATTTTAATGAAATACAAATGAATACATAACTGTGTACAGCAAAAATATAAAATGTGGTGTGAAAGGGGGGGGATATTTACATAAAGTTGTTAAATTCAGAATAGTTTGAGAGGGAAAGCAGTGGCAATTAAGGAATTTAGGAAAGGCTTCATGTGGGAGAAGGCTATAACCAAAATCCTGCATAATAATTTGGGTTCAAAAGATCTTTCCAAGCTTAAAAATATTGAATCAACTCAAATAAGTTTAGATTTAGTGATAAATGTAAAATCTTGCACTTGAGATTTTTTTTTCACCCTCTTAAATCAATTTCATCAAATATAAGATGGGGAAAGAATAACCATTGAACATTTAAAATTTTTTTTTTTAATCAATGAAAACAAATTGTTTAATAAAGAAAAATGGGAAATTCCAGTTAAGTATAATCTAAGTTACCAGTTTACAAGCATCAGTGGAAGTTATCTCACATCAAGAAGAGAAGTCGGATGGCAGGATAAGCTCTCCACAAGATTTGCCATCTGGGAGAGGCTTAGAACTGTTTTGATGGATGCAAGGGCAGAATTAGGAGCAGCGAATGTAGGCTGCTGCAGCTAATTCAGGCTTGGGGTAGGAAAAAACAATAACATTGTAACCTAAGAGAATCACTCAAAATAAAATAGGCAATACTGGTTGATAGTGGGTCCACCCTTACTGAATTCCTTTCCATGGTGAAAGGTTAGGATACACCCTAATAGAAATAATTAAAATGACGGTCAACAATGAGGAATTTGAACCCAAGAAATGGGATCAGAGATAGCAAGGAGAAATGTAATTTCACCAACAAGTCTAGCAAGAATGAGAGAAAACAGCTGCATTACTTAAATGCTGCATTAGCTGAAACTCCAGTGCTCTGAGTCTTATAGACCCTTTAGATAGATGATGGCTCTGAGAATATGAAATAGAATTGGGCAGCAGGAGAAAGTATGGATTCTGATTTGTGGAGGGACTGTGTACTTCAGGGAGATCATGTTTCTGTTATTGACAAAAAAGTAGCTTATTGCTCTCAGTTTGTGTGACCTTTGTATACATTCTTAAAGGATAATATGAACTCCATGAGGATAGATACCCTTTTCATTTTCCCCTTATATAAAAATGGGAATAATAACATGAAATCATGTTGGAAAACTCTTGGCAAAGTTTGAAGTGAGATGATATATTCACATGTATTGTATACATACATAATAATTACATAATTTAATTTGAACTATCCTAATAAAATTTAAGACACCTGTTTTTTACTGAATATATAATCACTGAATTATATTGATATAGTATGGTATATAAAATATATAATATGCAACATGCATTATATATAACACATTAACAATATGATTCATTGGATTAGTTATGTATAATTCAGTGAATTATATATACATTAAGTTATATATATCTACATATAAATACATATACACTAAAAGTAGTTTTAAGAAGTGCTCATTGTGACCATCCTGCATAAGTTTGTTCTTTCCAATATTCAACTTCCTCATTTATAAAATGAAAGAGGCAGGATGGGTACTATCTGAAATATAAAATTCTGTAATTTCTATGATTCTCTTTGTTTCTCCTCAGAATTTTCCATTGACTGCTAATTAATTAAATAATTAATCTTATTTCTATAAGGAAGCAATGATTGCCAATTAAGATTTACCTGATCTAAGAGAATGTGGCTGTGGTATATTAGGCTTTTTTATCTCATATAATGACTGTCAAACCATTGGGTATACACAGCACAGCAAACTGAGGCATAGAAATTAAGAGAATGAAGTCATGAATAATCTATTTCTCTCCCCCCCCCCCCAAATAAATAAATAAACCAAAGAGTTTACCAAACTAGATGAGAAATATGCATTTCATGCATGGGAATTGTAATATTAGCAATTAATATGCCAAAAAAAGCAGAAAATGATAACTACTTGACACAATTTTGAGTATGAAAATTGTCCATGTTTTTTAAACAGTTTAACTTTTTTTGGCTATTTATTGTTAGTTTTGTAAATTAAAATTAAATTCATTAGTATCTAAGCTCCTTGAGTGCTTTTGTGGTCTTTCTTTCATTTTGAGAGCTTTAACACAGTTCCTGGCCCCAGGAAGCATTTATTAAATGCTTGTACCATATCTTGCTCTAGATGGTTGGCTCTATTAGGGCAGGGACTGTGTCTCATCCAAATTTGGATTTGCTCCAGCTTTCGGAACAGTGTTTTGAATGCAATAGGTACTGGCTATTTCTAAGTGTTAATTACATTTCCAGTGGGTCTAAATAATGACCTCTATAATCTGTGTCTGAGGTCAGAATGTATCTCCCTTTTCTTAAACAGACGCTCAATTATTTACAGGATGTTGGTCTGTATCAGGGTAAAGAAAACTTCTGCTATTTAAACAACCTTGATATTTCTATAAATATAGATTAAATGGTATGAAATACCCTGAAGAGTTGCCTGTATTATTATTTTTTTCTCTCTTTAGCTCTTTACAACATGTTTTAGTTACATATGAGTAACCTTCCTTAAGGCATTAAAGATAGATGACCACAGCTCAGAGGTTATTACACAAGTCAGGTTCCCTGAAATCAAGGCTTGTTGCCATAGCGTGAAAATGAGCTAAAAGGTTTGGCCCTTGTGATTGATCCCAGAAGAGCTGAAGGTAGCCCATGGTGGCTTACCTATGGAGACAGGGACACAAAGGAAGGGAGTGGATGGACAGACCTTTCACGGGGTTCTCTAACAGAGGCTTGGAAATAACAAAAGTCTACTTTGTCCCCTCCGCTGGAAGTAGAGGGGTAGCAAGTTGAAGCTGAGGGCAGCAGGAGTGAAAAAAGGAGATGAATGGGATGTATGCAGTATTGATTCTCTGTTTGTGTGCCTTCCCATGGAGGGGATGTTACGTGGGATCGCATTTCATTTTATTCCCAAGATTATTACTTTTGAGGGTCATTTTTCAATAGCTGCTGGATCAACAACTAGGGACAAGAACGGGATGTAAAACTGTGCATTTTGTGGGACTTCACCTCGTGCTTTCCCCCTTAGAAATGTTATTCATTACATACTTCCTTCTTTGAAGGGAAAGGGCTGAATAAGGACTTAGTAGTGGGGGCAGTATAGTTAAGAGCATTCAGCGATGTTACCATGGTAACATTTAGTTGTCTCAATGCCCTAAGCAGAAGGGGCACACATCAGTAATTCCACCAGCTATTTTCTCATGGTTGGGGTATGAAGCTAGGAGGGGAAATTGTCCAGCAGTGATATTGCCATGCTCTCTTGCAGCCCAGGCTATTCAGACTGTACAGAGGGTTGCTGCGGTAACATCAGAATCCTTGGTTTATTGGGAAAGAATTAAGTAGAATATGAAGAAGGCAAGATAATCCTATTTATAGTTGTGTTCACTTTTCTCGTTAATATAAGTTAGAATGGATAATTCATCCCTTAAAAACACACTCAAGATGTGAAATATTATTGAATGAAAGCAGTTAATACTGACCCTGATTTATTTTTTCCATTTGTTTACAGGCTTTGGAGAATGACTTGTTTCAAAATATTGTGAAAATAGTAATTTCCAGTTAGAAGCATTTAGATACAAGTTGAAGAGTATGATTCTCATTACACTTTTTTAAAAAAACATTTTTCTTTAGTGTTTGATTTGTTAAAAGAAAAAACCTCTATCTTGCCACTCTAAGCAGAAAATGGAAGTGGTTTTTACAAGTTTGACTTATATAGAGTCTTACATTTTTGTTATAAATAGTTCATGAGTTAAATTTAATTTGTTTACAAAAAAAACAAAAAAGGAAATCCAGGGATCTTATTGATTTAATAAATGCTGGCATCCTAATGGCCGTTTTGGAATAAAACCAATATTTAAGGGAGTAATTTTTTATTGTGTAAGGTTTTGTTTCATTTACCAAACATGAGTACTAGATTACTGAGAGAGAAGAAAACAGCAACAGTACAATAATTGCATTGGAGATTTTTAAGTTTAGCATATTACCATGCCTATTTGAATAAAAAATGGAAAGAGCAGTTCATTATGTATCAGTTTGAGTATAATACTAATTTAACAGTCATCCTTTCACTTCACTGAAACCTATTCTTAGAAATTATGTAAATTAATTGGGGTCTTGAAGAGAAGCCTATGCAATATTCTAATTCCCTATAGACTAAAGCAATCAGAGCATCAGAACTAGGAAAAAAAATCTCCTGTGGTATTCTTTTGATAAAAAGATGATGTACCAAAAATGTTTTGTTACTCTTTTCAAGATTTTTTTTTTTTGCGTTGATGTTCTTTTTCTTCATGAAGAATAGAGAAGAAAGTCTTTATGAAAAGAATAATGCGCAGTTTGACTCAGCTAAAGCATGAGTCTTATAATAGTAGTGGAACTCTGCATTCAAGTGTTGATTTCTGCCTACTATGTATGTGTATATATCTGTATCTATATTTTAGGAATCTCTAGATATAGATATAAATACATGTGTATACGTGTGTATAAAATATATATAAAATTATGTGTGTATATATATATATATATATATTTCCTCTGTGTATAAAATGTTTCTTTAAATTACAATAACAAGTACCTTTAAAAATTCAGTGACTTCTTGGAAATTGTTCAGCTATATGTTCCATTCTGCCTTTGTGTGTGTGTTTGTGTATGTGTGTATAAAATTTTTCTTTAAATTACAATCCCAACAAGTACTTTAAAAAATGTGGTGACTTCTTGAAAGTTGTTTGGCTATGTGTCATTCTGACTGTGTTTATGTATATATATATATATGTATGTGTGTGTGTTTGTGTATGCCTGCACACATACATGCGTATTTACATATATGCATTAGTATGTATAGACATATCTGTGTGTACACCATACACAAATACATATTAAATGATGTTCCAAAAATTTTAGTGCACTTTTAACCCTTTAATAGCTGTGTTTGTAAGTCTGTTTGTCAGATGAGATGTGATCTTTTAATGAAGTAAAAAAAAGAAAGAAGTATTAGCTGATAGTTTTATCCCAAATTATAAAGAACATAATTTCAAATTTCTTAATTATCTGGGTGTGAAAGTAAGAGCATTCAACTCCAAAATGACATAAGTAAGGGAAGAATTGAATTTTACAGTGACCTCATATTGTGGTCTAATCCTTTACCTTTTGGCAAATTAAGTAAATAAAATACGCTTTTTTTCAACCATCTATGCTTGGACTGGTGTTCAAAGTAATGTCTATAATTTATCAGAAACTTCAGTTTGCAATAATACAGCCTATTGTTATGCTCAACACCCCCCCCCACACACACAAAAGCCCACTCTAAAACTTTGTTTATGCTCCATCGTTGTTGACTGATATCAAACCATCTCTTTTGGCAGCAGTATTTTATTAATAGCTATATTTATATATGGTGCCTTTCATCCAAATACAGAATAAGCATAGCTAAAATGAACCTTTTATTTTATTTTCCATAAGAAAAGAAAAACCCTATAACTAAAGCTAATTAATTTAACTTGCATGATTCATTATTTAGGATTTGAGTGATCACAAGGAGTCAGTTAACATTTAGCATTTCTTCCAGGAATTCAGTGAGCTCAGTCATTCTTTTTTATCTGTATTTTATAGGGTCTCTGTCCCCCAAACAGTCAAATATGTCCTGGTTACTCTGATCCTTTTGTCAATTGGAAATGCCCTTAGTTCATTAAACTGGTCTTGATTTGTCAGGATTTGAAGTGTTTTCATCAACCTGATCACTTTCCCCGAAAGATGATCCACCTTCATAGTGCCCTTTATAATGTTGGGTATAGAGAACTGGCCTTAACTCCAGGACCCTGACAGAGGACCATGGGGCTGTCACCATTTGGGGCATAAAGTGTCAATGGCTCTTTGATCTCACAAATGGGGGTTAGTTTCTCTATTGCTCCATATTAAAACCCATTTATGAATATCCATATTTTCTCCTAATCACTTTACTGAGAATCCATGGAGGTTTTTTGAAGTCTTCCTGTAAGTTTTTTCATATACTGTAGCACATGTAGGCAACTAAGTGGTTCCATAGATAGAATGGCAGACCCAGAGTCCTTAGACACTTGGGCAAGCCATTTTCCCTTAAAAATCCGTAAAATTGGGAGGGCGATGTCAATGTCATCTGCGATATCTCCCACATCATCTTTTCTTTCTTTATTTTTCCCTCCGAGGAGGTTCCCCATCTCATTTTATAGCCTTTGATCTCAAACTCTTGGCCCCTTCTTAAAGCTTGCCCCATCAACCTTCTTTCTTTTACTCATCTTTGGTTGTTTGCTGTTTTAGAAAAAAAAAAACAAAACACACAGAGCTTCATTTTTTCTAGTGCCCCAAATCAGAGAAAGACAATGTAGTATTCCATGACAATGGCCTCTTTGCGTCCTATCAGGGAAAATGTGACTCCAGTGAGTGACTTGGAGGATTACAGAAATTCAGAATTTGAAGAAACTTCAGAGGTCATCCAATATAATCCAGCTCCTACCTAGGCACCGGTGAGAATAAAATTGATTGAACTAGGAGTGTAGAAAGCAAGATCTCTTTTTTCAATGTCACTAGTAGTGTACTTGACTAAAAATAAGCTCTGTTGAAGAGAAATTGTTACAGCTACTTGAAAAGACATTCCTCAAATAAAATGAATGGCATTTTAGTTTTGATCAATATGAAACGACTTTAGGGCAAGTATAAAATGTGTAGCAAATGAATGTAGATGGGAATGGCAGTAACTCGACCAACATCTATTAGGGAGAAGTAGGTTTTCTATATCCCTTTAGACTGGACTACAGAGTGTTTAAAAAAACAGCAACACTTTTTTGAATATATCTCATATATTTGTAAATGTCATTTTTGAGCTAATAATGTTGGTGTATGTATGAACTGCCCCTCAGAATTTGGCAAAGGCAAAATGAATCTTTCATGAAAATTATCTGTTTTGAGGGTCATCTGCAAGATTTTGGAACCTCTTTTTCCCCCCTAAGCTTCTAGTAATGATAGTAAGATTTGGCTCAGATTATGCCTTTCTAGGGTGAGTCATTGCTCTGATTTCATTCCAAAATTAATAATATGGCTAAGGATATTTTGTTATTTTCTTTTACCTATATTTCTCTCGTCACCAGCTTTGGGAGGATAGTTTGGGGAACAAGAATATAGATTTAGGACTTTGCATATGAAAAACTTTTTTTCTCAAAAAAAAATTGCTTAGTTTAAGTAACTATTTGTTATACTCCTTCCTTTTTTACTTTTTTATTATCATTATTTAGTATTATTGTTTAAGATTTTATTGTAAATTTTTTTTCAATAAGGGATAGTTTCTGAAAGAAGAGGGAGGAAAGCATTTAGAAAGTAAAGGTTATATAAAAACATAAGAAATCAATAAAAGTTTATTTGAAAAAACCTGTATATGTGGGATAGTACCCAGTATTACTGTTGAATACCTTTTCATTTTTAAATGTACAGTGCTGTCGTTTTAATTAGCATTTCACATCCTGGCCCTATTTGGTAAATAAGTAATAATGGTCATTTTCCTACATAGGAAGAGAGACAAAGAAATCAAATGACTGAATTAAGAATACAGAGAGTAAGAATTAAGTGAGAAATTGTGTAACTTAACACATGAAAGTAGCATTTTCTTAACATAGAAGAATTAATAACACTTTTAATAGCACCTTTACCTTAAAGTTTGCATCTAGTAATATCAACCATGTGGAATCTAGCCAAGCCATAACTATATGGAATAAACACAAAATTCAGAAAGGCCTCCAAAGAAGTATTTTTCTTTAAATTGTTGTAATTTATGCCAAAAGAGAGGCCCTCCATCAGATAAATGGGTGTTAAAATAAGAGCACAGCAGATGCTAAGTATTTTTAACATGTTCTTACAGGATGTAGATCTGTGTCTGGGAGATTAGGATGAGAGAGGGAACACAGGATGAAAAATAGACCTACAGGTGTGGAGGAAACCTGGGGTAGGTCTTGCTTTGTGTCTTGCAGAAAGGCTCGAATTTGGCTTAAGTGTACCTGGGTCCCAATCCTGACTATTCCACTTTCTACCTTTGGGATTCCAGGCAAGTCACTATTAATATTTCTGGGTCTTGATTTCCTCATCTGTAAAATAGAATTGGTGGATGACAAGATGACTTCTAAGCTGCCTTTGAGCTCAAAATCCTTGACTCCATGATAAAGTATATCTGGGGTTTGAAATCAGATGACTAATTATAGTTAGACTAATTTACTCGAAAAGGTCCCAGCCTTCTAGGCCAGAATGTAACAGGCAAGATTAAGTTAAAACAAACAAATATGAAGGGCCAACACTGATAGAAACCTAGAAGGAAGGAATAAGCCAGTAGGTCATGAACAATGTAATTTAAATTAGCTTCATCATTCTAATAAGAGAAAGGGTAAATGTGTAGTTGAAAATATTGCAGTATTACAACATTTGATTAATTATTTTGGTTATTTTTCAGTTATTTGTTATGTCTGACTCTGACCCCTTGGGATTTTCTTGGCAAGAGATACTGGAATATTGCCATTTCCTTCTCCAGATTTTACAGATGATGAAACTAAAGCAAAGAGGGTTAAGTGACTTGTCCAGGCTCATATAACTTGTAGATGTTTGAGGCTGGAATTGGACTCTGATCTTCATAACTCTGAGTTTAGTACTCTATCCACTGTGCTACTCATCATTATTATATAGTAATATAATATATTATAGTATGGTATATAAAGGATTGAAAACCAGACCCAATATTAAGAAGATGTATAATTTTCTCCCTTATAAAGTTAAATGGTCCTGTCCTTCTTCCTATTCTATGTTTAAGGCACAGTGGGGGATGCAAATTAAGGCAGAAAGAAGTTAACATTCTAATGGGGGTAGAGATGGGTGAGGAGAAGAGAACATGTTCTTTAATGAAATCACAAATTACTTTCATCCCTATCTCAATTGAGGTTCACAATAATGACCCTGGGTCATTAAGTTTAAATTATATTTAGCATCACAGGCTGTTTTTAGAAAGTGAGGATATGTATAATGCAAATTCAAAAAATTTCCATTAAAATATTTAAAATCAAGGTTTTAGTGCTTTTAAAAAAAATCCATAAATCTCTGTAATTTAGAAGAATCACTTATGTATAATAAGTAAGCACTTCAATGCTGTTGACTGCCTGTTGACAGACTAGAATGCCTCATTCACAATCTGTAATTTTGTCCCTGTTCCCTCTATTGACATAAATTGCAAACTTTCCATGATTAATAGATGAAGAGCTGTCCTGGAGAGAAAATTCATCACCCTGTATCCAGCCTGGGGAAAACCTTCTCTGAATGCAACTAGATAGGAGCTCAGTTAGCAGGCATGTTATAGTCAGTAACTTGCCCTGTACTTAAAAGTTCTTTTCAGTTTGGGGAGGAACTGCCAGAGTTTATGGACCACTGGCTTGGCCCTCAAGAACCCAGGGATTTTTGAAATGTTTATAAGTCTGATGCTTGCCTGTTCCAACTGACCAAGGTGTAGCTCAGAGACTCATCACTTCTCACCTGAACGATTTCATTAAACTGCTCTCTCCTCATCCCCCTTCTAGAGTATTTACACTGCTTCCAAAATGATGTTCTTAAAGCAGAGAACTTCCTGCCAGTGGTCTCTTTTTACCTCCAGGTAAAATACAAATTTCCCCATCAGATATTTCAAATTCTTTACAATCTGTCATTTGCCAGCCTTTCTATCCTGATTATAGTTATCCCTTCTACATTATGTCAGGTAGGGACATCCAGATCTGTGTAAAATTTTTTGGCCCTTCCTTTGTACCAGAGAAGAAGTCTGAATTATTACAGTATTAAAAGATAAAATATGTTGTATACATAATTTATGTGTTTCTAAGTTTCTAAATGTTTTTTTTCCCTTCCTGTATCATCTGCAGCTTCTGCAAAACTCTTCCAAATTCTGATTTAATTTTTCATACCAAATCACAATATATTGAAACCACAGTGGGGAAAGTTGTGATGTGGAAAGTTTCATGTTCCAGCCAAACTGTATTTTTTTGGGGACTGTTCCTTAGACATGAAGTTTGCTTTCCTGTCTTCCTTGGCTGTTCCATATTTGGAAGGTGCAGTGACAGAGTACTTGGCTTGGAATCAGAAGAACAAAGTTTCTATATGGCCCCAGATATTTGCTAGCTTGTATGATCCTAGGCAAGTGATTTGATATCTCCTTGCCTCATTTTTCTCATCTGTAAAAGGAGGATAATAATAACGCCTACTTCCCAGGGTTGTTGTGAGAATCAAATGAAATATTTGTAAAGCACTTCACGCAGTGAGTGCCTTACTTGTAGTAAGTGTTGTGTTAATGTTTGTTATTATTTTTCCCTTCTGTCTTGCCTTTCTAAGCTATCCTTTTCTAATGATTTTTGAAAAATAGACTGATTCTTATTATTAGTGTCACTTTGTCATGTCAATGAAAAGTAAATTGTATAAATAAGTTTAAATTAATGTAAATTTTTGTAAAGTATGACTTTTGGTTGGTGTTCATATTCCTTTGTGTGGTTTTGTTGGCTTGGAAATATAAACTCCCTGGGGATCATGGCCATTTGTAGCACTTTTGTATTCCCCAGTCCTTAGCATAGTGCCTGATACATAGTAAGCACTTAATTAGTGCTTGTTCTTTGGTCCAGTTAAGCATCAATCTGTGGAGTGATTGGGGGATGCATAGGGCAAAGAAGATTGAGGGTAAAAATGGTTTCTGTTGTTGTTAGGGTGTTTATAATCTATGGCTCTTGTGAGAGAAATAGAGTAGTGAAGAGACTGATAGATAGGGCTGCTAGAGGCAATACTGGATCATTAGTTCCTAAATTTGGCAACTTTAGGATTCTTCTAGCTTCCCTTTAGGTCTGTAAAAATCAGCTTAAATAAAATATAATCCATTATATGGATACATTACCATCCTTATTTGGTGGACTCTAGGTTGTCATCAGACTTATAGTAGCAAAGCTGAATAGCTTTTAATTAGATTAAAAATGGAAACAAATCCATATAAATGTGTGTGCTTCATGCTCAACTAAAAGTCTTTTGAAATGCCAGAATTTATTTCTGGCCATTATTTCCTATGGGTTTGGCTGTAAATACATCCATTTATCCACCTCTATTTATATAGCCCGTAAGTGATGAGGTAGCCTTCATCTCAGAAAGATAAATCCTAGTTTCAAGCTTCTAGCCAGCTGTATCTATAGCTGTGTGACTAAAGGTGAATGTTGGAATCTGTTTCCTTGAAAAGGCAGCAAAACTCTGAAGGGGATTGTGTTGAGGGGGTTATAAATCTGGCGTCCCAATAGTAAACAAGAGGAAAAGTGTAAAGTTATTTACTAGTGGTGGTTCTGATTATTCATGCAGCCAGTACCAATATGCATGCGCTCCAAAATATGGGTGCTTGATAAGTGCTTTTTGGTTGATTGGGGAAAAGGTTGTTTATTGATTGATTGGGGGAATGGGATATATTTAGTGACAGAAGACAGTGATAAAACTGTCCATATCTTATGGATAAATTTATAAGATAATTGCTAGAGCAGATTTTTTTTTTAAATAATTATAACTTTTTATTGACAGAACCCATGCCAGGGTAATTTTTTACATTATCCCTTGCACTCACTTCTGTTATGATTTTTCCCCTCCCTTCCTCCTCCCCTTCCCAAGATGGCAAGCAGTCCTATACATGTTAAATATGTCACACTATATCCTAGATACAAATATGTGTACAGAACCGAACAGTTCTCTTGTGAGCAGATGTTTTTTTAACTTGTGACATGGACCCTTTGTCAGTCTGACATACCCCAGGGACCTTTATTAGAATAATGTTTTTAAATGCATAAAATAAAACACATAGGATTACAAAAGAAAAGTTATATAGAAAATGTAGTCATCAATGTTTATTAAAAAGTTTAAGAGCCAATGCTCTACAGTAATTGTGCATTGGAAAGATCATATAATTCAATTGTGTTGCTGCTTCTTTCTTTAAAAAGAATGATTGCTTTTATCTACCTCACAGTGTGGTAAGAAAAGTGTTTTACAAACCTTTAAGGGCTAGGTAAATGTAAGATGCTGCTGCTGTTCTTATTGTTACTAATATTAGCATAACTGGGCTGTATTTTAACTAGCATTTCCTGCCTATTGGGTACAAAGCAGTATTATGTGAATTTGTTCTTTATTCTTTCTAAATCCAAAGATTGTTTTGGACAAACCTCTTCCTCCCTCCTTCAGATTCTGGGGGGAAAAAGTTATTAGCCTGCAGAAAATAATCAAAGTTGCTGTATGTTGCCATAATTAGAAATTTGAAGCTGGGAAAGTTAATTATTTCAGGCAGATTTCAGTTATTGCCAAATAAAATGTTTGAGAATATTATCCTGACAGTCTCTGAGTTAATTTTCAGCATTGTAGTTGCATTCACTCTTTCTCCCCCCCTCCCCAACAGGATCATGCGGATTTACGAAGCCATTTCTTCACAGTTGGTATGAAACTGGAGGCAGTGGATATGAGCGAGCCTTTTAATATCTGTCCTGCATCAGTGACTAAGGTGAGCCCCCTGAAAAGGGATTAAACAAGTGGTTCAGTCTCATAGGCAAGCCTTTGGAATTTTTTTTTTTTTTTGCACATGGAGAGGCAGAAGAGCCCAGCTAGCAGATACAAACATAGATTTACTATTTTACAGGCTGGTACTATTTCTAGTTTGGCTAGAGATTCCTTGAGTAGTCTAGAGTAAATCCCATCAAATGGCTTATGTTTAAAATGGGAAGCGTGATATGGCTTCTTCTCGTCTTACTGGGATGATGAGGCAAAGGTGTTGAAGGTAATAATGTTTTTGAGATTGGAAAAAGAATCAAAACCCAATATTGCCTCATGGATTCCTGTCTCCTCCAGTATCAAATTTATATCATTATGTTTGTAGGTAAGGGTCACATATTATCCCCTTAATATTAATTTGTTACTTGATCATAGTTTGGATATTATTTTTTCTTTTTATTTTCTTTTTTAAACTTTAGTTTGTGATTTGGGTACCCCCACAAACTGCTGCCTTGATGCTTCATCATGGTGTGGAGTTGACCATGTGTTCTTGGAGACTACTGCCAGCAAATTCTGGCAGAGCCCATCAGTTTGGAAGGCCTTCAAGGAAGGGCCTAGCAACTGACTCTTGTCAGTCTGTCGCCTGAGGAACAGCCTAGCTAAATTTGGATAGACTCATCAACATATTGGCTGCAGGGTGATGAATTTTTCAGCCACAACAAATCTCAGAGACCTGTCTGCTAAGGCATATGGGGTTGGGATGTGCATTAAATAGGCAGTACCCACTGAGACAAAATTATTGAACTTTGAGGTATTGAAGCAAGAAATATTTCAGGTAATAACCCTCTGGTCGTTTTAACTGGTGAACTAGGCCCTTGGCTCTGAAGTTCATATTTTACTCTTTTCTTTTTCTTTCTAATAGAAATAGTAGCTTTCTAGGAGCCACTAATTCTTACCATCTGTCTCCTTTCAGTTTTTGTATTCTTAGATACTATAAATATTGTACGAGATAAACCTTTTTTTTTTTTTTTTTTGAGTGGGGAGAAAGAAAGGAGAAATATAATTCAAAGTTTAGAAATTAAATAGTGTTTAGAAATGATAATGCAAGAGCTAATATACATGTACATATATGTGTGTGTATATATATATATATATATATGTGAATTTTCATTGAGTAAACACAATATTTACTCATAATTCTGTACACTGCAAGCATAAAATATTTGAGAAGTATTATTATGAGGGACAAATATTAAGTAGGATGACTAATTGTTTTTTTTTAATCCTTGATATAAGGTATTGTGTGTGTGTGTGTGTGTGTGTGTGTGTGTGTGTGTGTATTTGTATGCACGTATATAGTTAAACTCCCTTTCATATCCTGGACTACTTCACCATCTGGAGGCCTTCTTATTGTGTTGCTTTTAGGGTTAGCATATTTCTTTCCAAATACTGAAGAATGATAGCTTGCTGGAGCTTAGCCAGCCTTTCTTCTTTCCAGCAACAGTTGATATAGTAATGCCAGCTGCAGGTTTATTTGTATTATTTATCAAGTTGTCTTAAAAGACAACTATTTTTGCAATGTCACCTTCACCTGATGACTTAAAGAATAACAAAATAGGACTAGAACTTTTAGGGTTAGCTTGGTAGTACCACAAATTCCACCTCTGTCCCACTTTTTATGCTTAATGTTCATTGTTATGGACCTTACATAATAGTTACATCATAGTTGCTGAGTGAGAATGGCAATGACATTCTAATTCTAATTTGTATAGCTTCATTTTATTGAATTCTTTTTTATTCCTAATCTAATTGGAAATATTTTTAGAGGGGTTATTTAATGGAATATTTTTCTTCATTGATCAATCCTATTTTAAGCAAATTTCCCCTAATATTTTAATCGTTTTCTTTTTCATTCCACTATTCCTTTCTATGGTTCTCTTGTAGCAATGATTAAAAAAACAGTCATCCTACTTAACATTTGTACCTCATAATCATACTTGTCAAATATTTTATGCTTGCAGTACGTGGAATTATTATGAGTAAATATCATGTGTTTATTCAAGACTCAGTGAAGAAGTACCGTAAATTGCCAGAATTTTCTTATGTATCAGGAGAATTATAAGTATACATGTCTTCTTAGCTTTAGCAAATGTTTTAGAATATTGTGATATACACTATTGCATAAAGCATGTTGTTATGACAACCATAATTTAAATTCCTTTTTTGGGGGAAAGGCTATTCTTTTCAGAAAAATATTCCAAAAGCAAACAAAACAACACAAAACATTGTAATGAATAGAGACAAAAGCAGAAAGGCATGAACTGGAACTTTTAATAAAGCACCCAGCTGGATCATTAAAGAGAGCATATCCTTGTGATTCTAAATAACATTCTTGTGGTGTTTTAAAGTACAACAGATTTGAGAGACTAGTCAATTGATCCCCAAAGACACTGTATAAGTGAAGGTACTTGAGAAGCCTACCTTTCCAGGATGGGAACAACTCTACTATGTGACCCTTATGTTTTGCTTATATACATTGCCTTCATCTTTTCTTTTCATCTGATCCTTCCCTCCTTCTCCCCTTTCTTCTAATTTGATCTTTCCCAATGATTGGGCCCCATGGCTAGAATCCTCTCGGTCCTTACTTTCTGCTTCCTGCCTTCCCTGACTTGTCTAAGAGTTAGTTTATAAGATACCTTTTCTGGTTCCCCCACCACTAGTATCTTCTCTCAGAGATTAACTCCACTTTTGCCCTATGTTTTTGCACAGAAATATATATATTTATCCTCTTGTCTTTTCTGTGACAATTGGGAACTCCACAAGACCAGGGTCCTCATTTCTTTGTATTCTAGGAATTTAGCACAGTGTCTGGAACAAAGAACTTGACTGGCCAAGTGACTAATCTTTCTATGTCAATCTTAGTTTTCCTTCAGATGATTTCTAAGTGAGCTGCTTCTAAGTTTTTCTTAATTTTCCTATTCTGTTGATGGTTCTATCCTCCACCCCCTCCACCCCAGCTTTTATGTATTGGATTTTCTCTTTTTTCCCCTTCTTTATCTATCTTTTAAAAATCACCAGGTACTTTTAAAGTTTCTCTTTGAAAAATCAAAGTCATGATCTCTACTTTTTTTTTTTGACAACTACACACATGGAATATAATAGTTTCTGCTATCAAAGACATTCATTTTCTGCCTGTGCATAGAAATGTGCCGTTATTAAATATTGGAAGGATTCAGTAATATAACACTAAACATTTGACTTCCTTTTTTTTTTTTTATCTTTAGGTTTTTAACAATCATTATTTGCAAGTGACTATTGATGACTTGAGACCAGAAGCTAAAAAAATCTCAATGCTGTGCCATGCAGATTCCTTAGGGATTTTACCTGTACAGTGGTGCCTTAAAAATGGAGTCAACCTCACACCACCCAAGGGTTTGTATTCATTGATACCTTGTTTTGATATGTGGTGGACGGATTTTTGTTTTGCCTAATCCACATTGAAATGATAACTTTGCTTATGTGAATAATGATGCAACAGAAACTGTCAGGTGTTGCACAGGTAAATGCAGGGAGTCATATGAGAGATGATGTTTTTTGGTCCCTTGTTCTCAAGTGGACCATGACATTGGGGAGGTGAAACCGTGACATGCAGGTGAATTGGATTTAAATGAGGGAGGGCTGTGCAAGGTCACCTGCCTCACTTTCCCCTCCAGAGCCAGCTGGGTTCAATGGCCAGATCAGGACAGGAGAGGCCCTGGAGGTCTGTGGATAGACTTTTTCCTTTTTAAGTTAAGGTTTTTCCCAGGTCTGAGACAACACTCTCTCAACAATTAAGGTTAGGTAATAAATGAGGCAAAAAATGACCTTTTTTAACCCAATCTTAAAGAGAGATAAGGAGATACTGCAGTAGCAAAGGTGAATGGAACTGGCATAGATTTTTCCTAGTTGCAACATTTAATACCCTTTCCTCCTATCTCCAGTAAAGTTAATTCTCCAATTTTGTGTGTTCTATTCAGTGAACTAGTTTTCCCCAAGAAGCTCAGTTCTCCTGAGTTACCTGCCTGTATCTGGTACATTATAGGTCATGTCCAGGTACAGCTAGCTACAAGAAAAAGCTAAATAGATTTTTTCTGTAAATCAGGGACCAGAAATTCCTTTCGCTCTTTGAAACACTCAGGCAGTGTAACTTAGAAATTTTATAATTGTTCTGATTTTGTATTTTTAGAAGACCTGGGTTCAAGACCTGGTCATGCTTATGACCTGGAACAAAAGCCACTTCACACATTGAGGCTGTTCCTCATCTTAAAATGTGAAGGGTTCTCCACCAATTTCTAGCTAAGAGTCTATTCTAAATTAAAGGCAGCACAAGTCAAGCTTTGAACCTGCTTTCGCCACCTTTTTTCTCTCCACCATTTCTCCAACACCACTCTGGTGGAAAAGCATGATATGGTAGAGCCCACAGGGGACGTTTTCATAGAGGAGATTAAATTAAAAATTTAAACACATGATGAAGGTAGCCTGGCAGATATGTAAAAGCAGATGATTCTACCAAGTTTGGTAAACAGAAGTGGAGGAGATGATTATTTGCTACTTGTTAATGCTGATTCATTTTAACTGCCTTATAGTTATATATGTGACTTTTAATAAGCACAGCATTTGTTCCAGAAAATAAAATGTTGAAGAAAAGCTATGATAAGCTCTAAAATATTTGAACTCATCCATAGAGTTCTGACTCTTCAGTTGCCTTTTTAAAGATCACTTCTATCACTTTTAACTTCAAAGAGATTTTAAAAATGAAAGGTAAGAGATTTACTTTTGAAAGATGATACTATAATACTTTAACCAAATATGATGATGTTATATGTCATACTTTAAAGATAATCACTTTCTAGGGTCCCATAATGACCAATTGGATGTAAAATTGTCAGTGTGAAAACACTTATGATTTAATTAACTGGTTTTGAACCACTATGTTTTATTGCAAGAAAATGTTAATTTTTTTGTTTTTTTATTTTGTGTTTCTCATTTGTAGTTAAATAAATTTTCAGTTGCTCTAGAAAGCACCCACTTGTCAACTCCTCCTCAGATTCTTTATCTTACCTGGAATTTAGTCCTTTGAAAATTTTTAATCAAAATCCTAGTCTGTAACACCAAATTTGTCCTATTTCTGTGTCTCATTTAAATTTTTACCAACAAAGATTGGTAAATCACTGAGGTATAGGAATTTCTTCCTTTTCAGGTCTGTCTTCTGGCTTCTTTCAAGATCCTTTTCTGTGAATCATTTCCTGATCGTCTTTATTGCTAGTGATTTTCTCGCTATTGATTGTCTCCATTTTATTCCATTTATATGTTGTTCATGCATAAGTGTTTTATTACTTTCTCCCTTATTAGTTCATAAGCTCCTTGGAAGCAGGGATTGTCCTTTGCTTTTCTTTGCATATCAAACATATAGCATAGAGCTTGGCACACAGTAAGTATTTAATTAATTTAATTAATATCAATGCTTATTGCCTGGATTACTGAATGAAAAGTGAACCATTGAATATTTCTATATTCACAATGGATTAGGTGACCTCCAAGGTGCCTTCAAATTCCTGAAAGTGTGATTCTATTAAAAAAAAAAAACTTGTCAACTGACCCATATATTTAATATTTCCACATATTGTTGTTCAATTACAGAACAGCCTCAAAAGGTATATGGTAGGAATGGCCACTTTATCTTTTATCCTACTCCATCCCAATGGCAATGGCTTAACTTTGGAAATTAATTGGATTTGGATGTTAATTCCTAATAGAATCTATTGTGATTGGCAACTGATCTTTCCTAATTTTCCATTATTGCTGCTGTTACCTTAGGCAAGGTTCTATTTGAATATCTCTGGTTAACCTTCATAATCAGGCCTTCTCTTCCAATATTTATCTTGCAGATCACCCATCGGCTATTTTCTCTATTATCACATTTTAATTCTTTACTGTCCTTCCTCATGGTTCTGCAGTATCTCATTATACATGGAGGTAATCATGAGTTTTGAAGACGAGCTTCTGCCATGCTGAAAAGTCAAGTTAACAAATATTTCTTGAGTGCCTACTATGTGCCAGGCTCTGTATTAAGTGCAGGGGATAACAAAGAAAGGCAAAAGACAGTTCTTGGTCTCACAGAGTTCCTGGCCTGGTTGGTGAGACATGCACAAACTTTAGACATACAATTTGTAGGAAAAATTGGCGCTAATCTCAGAAGGATGGAACAAAGATTAGAGAACTGGAAAAGGCTTCTTGTAGGTGGTGGAATTTTAATTGATTATTTGAAGAGAACCAGATTGTAGATAGGAAGAGCATTGTAGTTGGGACACAGTTGGGAGGAAGATATCTTGTGTGGGGAACAGTAAGGATGACAGTGTCATTGGGTCATAAAACATGTGAAAGAAAGCCTTCAAATATCTTCCTGCAGTAGCAAAATCTTATTTTTCTGAGGACCATTCTAGTTAAGAGGGGAGCTACTTGTATCACTAAGCATGTCTCTTGGTGATGAATTCTTTGGGCCCCATGAAACAAAAATTTAAATGAGCTTTCAGTTGTGTAATTACTACAATTCATGAGCTCTTCTAGGCTTCTGTAGTTGATGGCAGCAGAACAGATGGAAGGAATGCTAAAGATCTTACACATTTTGATAGCATGTAATATTCACAAAAATTTTTATACCAAACTTTTTTCATCTTCAAGGACAGTAAAGTTTTATTTTTAAATGACTAGAAGAGAATGCTTTTATAGAGGAAATCTGTAGTAGGGTGATGACACAGTTGTAAGGATATTGAGGGATTGATTCACAAGATATAGAAAGGCAGAGGTGGGACAGAAAGACAAAAATGTGAAGAAAAAAAAAGATTGTGAACCTTATTGTTACTTTAAAAAAAAAGCTATAAAGAGAATATGAAAAGTGTCAGCTAAGTGACACTGGATAGAGCACAAGCCCTGGTGTCAGGAATACCCAAGTTCAAATTCAGCCTGAGACTCTTACCCTGTGATTCTGGGCAAGTCACTTGACCCCAATTGCCAGAGGGAGAACAGAAAAGGAGAAATGGGAGGGGAGGGGAATGGGAAGAAAGAATATCAATAAGTATTTAGTATCCCATGGTGCTTATTACTTGTTGATTATACACTTTTAAGTGACCTAATTTGGTGGAGTAAAATATGACTAAAAGAATCTTGCAGTAAATGTGTCTCCTATTTCCAAATTTCAAGGAGTTATTCAACTTACTGTCATAGGAGGTTAAAAGATTTGACTCATACCACACAGGTAGCAAATAGTGGTGCTAGAATGAACCCAGGTTCCATAATCCTATGTATTTTTATCCCCATCACACCATTATTATTATTGCTATTTTTTTCTTCACATTGGCCATAGTGGCCATAATCCTAGTGTATCCTTCCCCCCCCCCCCCCCCCACATCATCATCATTATTATTATTGCTATTTTTTCTTCACATTGGCCATAGTGGTTTAATCCTAGTATATTTCTTCCCCTACCACACCATTATTATAATTGCTATTTTTTCTTTACATTGGCCATAGTGTTTAATGCAGTGCTGAATGCACTGCTAGATACCAAATCAATATTTCATCTTTTGAATAATTTGAGTACTCTCTAAAATATAGGTAACAAAATCATGGCACTATCTGTCTAATGTCAGTTTATTTTGGCAGTAAGGAAATGGATGATCTGTTTTATCCCCTTTGGACCTGTGCCAATCAGAACTGCATCGTGATCAATCAGTTTTGGCTGTAGCCACTGTGCTTTAACAGCTCCCTTGACTGCTTATTGCAAATCTTAATAGTTCTGAAGTTTTTCTGCATTTTTTTTTTCTTCTACAGGGTTTTAAACACATTTTCCGACTTCCGTTAAGCCTTGTTACTTCTTGTTCTGTCTTTGTTGATTAATGAGGGTAATTGACCCCTGTCTCTTTATAATACAATCCAAAGCAATTTGTTTTTATATAGCAGTTCTCCAGGAGCTGTCACAAAACTGCTTTACAAAAAGAGCTCATTATCAAGCCTAGAGGAAGAGGAATTTAAAGAGATGAAGTGACTGGAGGTCCCTTGGGGAGGAAAGAGTAGTCTAAGCAGGTGGTGCAGCACAAGAAAACGACATTGTTCCTGGGGCATGGTAATGAGCTGCCAAGACTGGAAGTGAGGGACTGGACCAAATAATCACTGGAGATTCCTTCCAACTTGAATAATTCCATGACTTCCTGATGAAGTCGGTATGATAGGATTCCAGGCAAAAGGGATAGAATGGAAACCTTGCTTTTTACGATTCATTTCAGGAGTAATAAAATACAAACATTTATTAAGCACCCAGTTTGGGGGTTAGAATTAGAAAAAAATCCCTTTTCTCAAGGAGTTTACAAGGGGAGTACAACATATACATAGATGGAGGGAAGAGAAATTGGTTCTCAGAAAAAGTAGTTGTTTTCAGAGGCTTCAGATTCCATCAAATTGTGAGATCAAATGTACTCAAGGAAAAATAGATAAAGTTAGGTAGAGAAAGGATTGCATTAAAGTCCTCTGAGAAGATCATTGTTTTGACAATTAAGTTGTTATTATGAAACCTTTCAGGTCCAGATATTTGGGGAGGGGAGGAGATAGGTACTTGACTCCCATAATTTCCCAGAGCAATTATTTAATAGAAAGTGAACATTACTGGTTTTATAGCCTATAAGCTATATATAAGACATTGAGAATTTCTTGGTATTTTTCTTGATTACCATCTTAATTTTAAATGAAATATTCCATAACTTTGTTAATTGAAGTATTAACACTAGCATTTTTTCTGGAGCAGTAATGGCAGAGAGAAAGCAGGAGATCAGGGTGTCCAAAGGAAGGAGATTCAGAGATAAGAAAACTGGGTTAAGAAGTAGTATACTTAGGGGCAACTAGGTGACACAGTGGATAGAGCTGGCCCTGGAGTCAGGAGGACCTGAATTTAAATATGATCTCAGATATGAGTAGGTGATCTGGGCAAATCACTTAATTCCAATTATCAGAGAGAGAGAGAGAGAGAGAGAGAGAGAGAAACTCATCTGGATTCAAGATGAGGGTTCTATTGATTTTTCTAGAAAATATACATGCTCAAATTTCCTGTAGGCCATTATTCTCTGCACAAACACTTATTTCCTGATTTTACTTAAAAACACAAATACACATTGTGTGTGTGTGTACACACATATATATATATATGTATGTATATACGTATAGCTTTATTTTCTTTTGCTGGGCATGTATGTGATATGGTGCAGTGTTGGGAAATATTGACAAATGTCTATGGAGTAAAAACAAAACTCACCAATTCAGTTATAAAAAACAAAATAAGATGGCTTTTCTTCATTGGATATATTTAAGAATTAATTATCCTTGAGTCCAAAGAAATAAGGGAATTCTTAAAGGATTGTAGGGAATCATAATGGTAACTCACATTTCTGTATATTACACATACCTTAGAGAGTGGTATTGTGGAGACCTTCAGGAAGTATGCTGGGCTTGAATGGTCTCTTATCCATTTTTCTTTTTGTTTCCTCATAAAGAAAGAAGGAAACAAATCTTGCTCAAAGGAAAAATCAAGTGTTCTGCTAAGTCAGGCAAAGAAAATAATTTATCATCTTAGAATGATGGAATATTAGGCATACAAAGGTCCTTCAGAGTATTGGCTATGTGAACTCTCTCCATTTTATAGATGTAAAAATTAAAACTTATTCCAAAATCATCTCATTCACAGAACAGTGTTCTTTCTATCCCACAATGTTGCCAGCTCAATTTGAGGTGCTTCCTCTGTTTTTGTAAACATAAGTGTTTTGACCTGAGAAGGCAGTCTCCAAGCCACAAAGAAATAGATACAACCTTAAAAAACAAACAAGAAAAACTTTTGTTGGTGCAAGAAAAAAGGATTTGGCCTTTTTAAGAAGCCAAATTCTAAAATGGAAGAACCACACAAGAGAAAAACTCTTTAAGAGGCAGCTAAGAAACTCAAGATTGTAAATGAAAGTGGTTCATTTTCCTTTGAGAAGGTCAGAGATACCTGTAAAGGCATCAAGCTAGGTCAAGAGATAAAAGGAGAGGAATAGAGAGGTGTTAAAAGGAGTTAACCTTTTCTCTATTAACTACAAATACACTTTGGGGTTTGGATTTTGACCTTTATTTTAACTAGTGAATTACTGCTTTTAAAAGAAAATTGATGTATTTTAACTTAGTAACTTTTTTAATGAACAAATTTAAGTTAAAAGACTGTTTTCTCTCATATTTTTCTTTCTCAGAGAAAAATACACTTTCTTTCATTCCTGCTTGTTCAGTTGATGCTACTGCAAATATAGACAATATTCTTTGACCTCAGGTGCTATCAACTTACCCCCTTCCTATATTTCTAATCTTTTTCAACTTACTCCCCAATACATATTCTTTGATCCAGTGTCACCAGTCTCCTGGCTGTTCTGTGAACAAGACATTCTCTCTCTCAGCTCTGAGAATTTTCTTTGTCTTTCATTGATGTCTGAAAAAATGCTGAAAAATGTTTCAACCACTGACCTTTGTAGCTTCCTTTAAGTCCCAATTAAAATCCCGCTTTCTACAAAAAGCCTCCCTAACCCTTAATTATAGTGCCTTTCCTGTTTTAATGATTGCCTATTTATCCTGCATATAGTTTGCTTTGTATATATTAGTTTGTATGTTGTCTCCCCCATCAGATTGTAAGCCTTTTTTGTTTCTCCAGTGCTTAGCATAGTGCCTGGCACATAGTAGGTGCTTAATAACTTTTATTGTATGATTGAATCTATCTATTATTTGATTGAATCTATATAATCTACCTATCATGGATAGTTTTCTATTGCTTGTCCCTTCAGTAACAGAAATGTCACCAAACTACTTGAGTAGCTTTAATTTGGCCTAATGAGAACTAATTTTTAAAAAATATCTGTTTTTTTCTTGTACAGGTTATGCTGGCCAGGACTTTGACTGGGCAGATTATCAGAAACAGCATGGTGCTGAGGCTGCGCCTCATTTCTGTTTCAGAAATGTAAGTGTGTTATTTATTAACTGTGAATTAAATTTGTTGTGGGAAAGCACTCTTTCCCAGGTTGACATATTATTTTCTTTTTCCTCTCTCATTGCATGTATTAAAACTTGAAGGATTATCTTTTGTATATAAATATCCTGAATGTCTGTGCTCTTGTTAAGGCCTCGTGAATCTGGAGGTCTGTTTATGAGTTTTTCTATAGAGCCACAATAATGTACAAGGACATGATATATCATTATGTTGTCATATCATAAAAGCTTTGGAGTTTTTGAATCAAGTCTCTGACCTAGTTGCCTGTGATCCTTAAAAACTATTCTAAGAATGTTACAAAGAACTGAACTCTTATCACCCACAAAGCACGTTCTTAAAGCATGTTCTTAAAACCCCCTTAAGCATGTTGTATGTGCTTTGGTATAAGGGTATTCAAAGACCTTTAATTGCCTTTTTCTTTTATATTCTGTTCTTAACTAGCTTATTCTGAGCAGCCACCTTTTTCAAGCAGATCTTATTGGTATAGTCACTAGAATTTTATGGTACATAAAGTAGCCATAATTACATATGAGCACACCTTATTTTATACCTTAAATTGCCTGCCTTAAATAGTTTGTAGAAATGATTCATTTTGACTTCATAGTATTAATGGGAAGAAGCTGGATCCTACATTTAGAGCTAGAAAGGGCCTTACAAATTGTTTATTTCAATCAATCTCCTTTTCCAAATAGCAAAACTAGGCCCACCTCTCCTCTCAAATTTAACTGATTTTCCCAAAGTCACTGAAAATTAATAGCAGAGCCAAAATTGAAATCCAGGTCTTCTGATTCCCGGAAAAAAAGAGAAAGGAATAAACATTCACACAGCACTTACTGTGTAATGAGTCTTATTTGACCTTTACACCAACTCTAGGAGATAGATGCTATCATTATCCCCATTTTACAGTTGAAAAAACCAAGGAAAATAGACGTGTGAAAAAAATGTCTAAATGTCTGAGGCTGCATTTGAACTGGAGTCTTCTTGACTATAGAATTCTTAGCTCTTAGTGATGTTTCCACTGAATTAAAACTGACCCTATTTATTCTCCAACTTCTTTCATCTCCCTTGTCAGGGCTTGTGGACATGCTGGGCTCCTAGTTATTTATTTATTTATTCATTCTTTCATTAATTCATTATTTATTCATCTATTTATTTATTTATTTTGCTACTTATAGTTGGAGAGCATCATCAATGTCTCACATGGAACTCTTCAGAATTGAGATTTCTTCATGAAAATTTTGTAAAATGGCTACTTGACATATTCTCCCCTTTTCATAGGTGCAGAAAATGAGGCACTTGAGATCTTACACAATTAGGAAGTATTTGAAGATTTGACATCCAACTGTAGTCCTGTCCATTGAGTTCATTTCAGTAATTTGTGATTTTATATATCATCGTCATGATTCACATCCTAAAGTTGTTAAAATATTTTCAGATCCTAGCATTTAAAGGGACCTTAATATTAGCTTTCTTTTATAGATGAGAAAAGTGATAAAAAATAAAGGAAACTTCATGTTTCTTAACATGAAAAAATAAACTGTAATTAATCTAGTGCTTTAGTATAGTAGATTTTTAATAATATTTGTTGAATTGAATATAATATCTTAATCTCATTGGACCTGTTGCATTTAAGTTTTAGTGGATTCCAGCCTTGGCATGAATCATCATTGTGAATTGGAAGCCAAAAAAGCTAATATGATTATGAGAGGTATAATGTTCAAGGTAGATGATGATCTTTTTGTATTCCATATAAGTCAGACTATATCTGCAATATTAATGTTTAGTCTTGTGCCATTTTAGGAAACATATTAATAAATCTGGTATGTCCCAATGAGACAATTGATTAGTAAATATTTGTTAAACACCTACTGTGTACCAGGCTATGTAGTAGGCACTGGGAATACAATAAAATACAGTTTCTACTTAAAAGCATGTTGAACAGCCTCAGGGTCATAGCAAATGAGTATCAACTGAAGGAATGGGGCTCTCTAGCCTATAGAATAAAGGACTCCAAGGGGTGTAATATTTGTCTTCAAGTATTTTAAAGGGAAGGTAAATGATAAAGGAATTGACTTTCCTCTGCTTGGTCCTTGTCCTAGAGGTAGAAGAGAAAAGAAGGAGTAATATACCATGGGGACAGACTAGATTTGGGCACTGGAATGCCATATGTGAGGAACAGCTGATGGGCCAGCACAATTGTACTGGAGAATATGTTTAAAAGAAATATTTTCTTAAAGACTGGAAAGATAAGAAATTGTAAATACATTAAATAAACGGGATCTTGTACTTGATTTTAAAAATAATAAACTTCTAGGTTCTTCCTTGTACTCTTAGGAACTACAGAGAATTCCCTGATTTATTTCTTCCTATGATATTGTTCCTGCCAAGGGAGATGTTTCTTTTTCAGGCTTTTGAAGCATAAGGAGAAAATTCTGAAAATCTCTACCTGATTTCCGGATCAGCATGATATCCCTGACTTTAAGTATTTTCTTATTTCTTTCATCTTTGCAGACCTCTATGACTTTGGGTCTGCTATGACTCCTGTCACTATTACTAAACCTGTAAAATAGAAGGACTTAAAAATGGCCCCCATCACCTGCCAACTCTTGAACCTTGACGGATATTCCCTGAAGATGAAATCAGATTTAATTATTTTGTTGTTGCTGTGTATTCATTAGCAGAAGGCTTATTGCAAAAATGCTCCCCTTTGTTTTGGGGCTCTTGATTTATTTAATAAACCGGATTATAATCTGCCTGTTGGCATATGCCTTGCATTAACTGGCAAGTTGTTGAATTTGTCAGCTCACTACAAGCGCCCTTTGATAGAATGCTTATTATAAATTCATTTTTTAATCACACATCTCCACTGTAGCACAGCAGATCTAATGTGGAAGTGCATGCATTGTTGCCATTTCCCTGGGGATGTTTAACAATCATAGGCAGTTATGAAATGGATCAACATAGCCAAATGCTTAGTAAAATAAACTCACAGGTAACTGTTTTGATATTGATCCTTTACAAATTAGCCTCAAGCAGTGAATTGAGTTGAACTAAAAGTAGGTTGTGTGATTTTAGTTTTTTCCTGCTAACTACAGTAGAAAAAAGTATAATTCACATACTAAAAGGGTTAATTAATAGGCAAGCGGTCAGGTGTTTTAAAGCAGCTCAGTCCTCAATATGTAGGCCAGTCAGAATGAGGAACAGGGAATGTGTTTGAGTCAGACTTCGCAAAGAATAATGATAGTGTGGAACCAATTGATTTGGGTGTAAATGGATGCAAATAACTTGCCATTCCATTTATACAGAAGTGGATTTTCTTTTTCAGCTTAAAGACTATATTTGACTTTAATTGAATGACATACAGAGGTATTGCAGAGTAATGAGATTGATTTCTCTGAAACATAAGACAATTCCATATCATTACTTCATAGTTGTGTTATGAACATACAATGCCAGACAGGCAAATTTTTCTCAACTATTATAGTATTCATATGCTTTATTGGAGTAAATATTCTTGGGTAAGAAGGTATATGCCAAAGCAGTGATAGGAAATATTAATATTAATCTGAATAGAGCAAGGAAAAAACCAGAATGCAATCAGATAAAGACAGAATAACTCTGTTATCCAGATACCGATTTTATTTTGTGAATTATCTATTTTTCCCTTTTTCTTACATTGTTTCCTTTTTTGGTCACTCTCTTCCTCATGAGTAGCCCTTCCTATTTCTAGTTCTCTCTAAACAATCCCTGTCCTCTTTAATCTAAGAAATTAAATGCAATCTGAGCCAATTACTACTTGGAGGAAAGGTTGCTTTGGGGATACTAGATGCATAATTTGCATGTGAACAGATAACTGACTCTTTTTTTTAACTACATAGTTATATGATAAGGCTAGGGTCTTAGGTTTAAATCCTATATGGAAAAGTTCGTTAAGGATTTTTTTCTTACTTTTGCAGACTTTTAAATTGTCACCTTAAGTTTGCAAAACACTTTGTTGACTACAGACAAGTGTGGAAGTCAAGAGGGTGGAAGGATCAGTACCATTATTCTGAATTTATAAAAGCAAAAGCTTATTTTATAGTCCACTCATGGAGAGGTTAGCCAGCTTTATGAAATCTCACTTAATTATCTTCACATAGAATAGACTTTAAAAAATCAATTATATTTCTCACTACTAGGTGCTGTTTTTAAAGTTTAGTCTAGAAATTACATTAAAATTGTTTAATAATGGTGCATATTTATTAAGCACATTTTATGTGCCAAGTACTTAAAGACGCAGATATAATTAGAGAAAAAAAGTTCTTGCCTTCAAAGAGCTTATATTCTAGTGAGGGAAAATAACACACAAAAGGAACCCTGGAATTGAATGTTCTGGAGGAATTTCCATTTTAAAAATTAGAGAGGAACTCAGTATTTAGAAGTGGAAATCACAAGAGGGGAAAGATCTTCCAATGTGAAAAAGGCTGGAGAAGAATATACATAAGAGTCAGGAGTGGATCTTCAAAAGGAGTGCCCTTTGAGAATTAGGTGTAGATTTTATCCCTTGATGGCCCTCATGATCTCCCATTAACACAATGAATTGAGAGATGACCACACTCAAGAAATATAAAGAGAAAAATATCATTTGTCTTTACTCAAAAGTTGTAGTAACACTTATAATATCTGTCTATAATCTTTCTGGACCTCGACTCTGGAAAATCAAGTTATACCTTTGGGACCTTTGTCAAGTCTCTCAGTACCATGTGTTTTTTCATAGTAAAATGGTGCTAATTATGGGGTTAATATACTTATCGGACAGAGGATGATATAAAAATGATTGATTAGCTTTGAAGTGTCATCATTCATGTTTTTTTTAATTAAAACTTTTTATTTTCAAAATACATTCACCACTATAAAATTTTGTGTTTTAAATTTTTTCCTTCCCTTCTCTTCTCTCCTAGATGGCAAGTAATCCAATATATATCATTTTTATTTATGAATGAAATGCTTTTCAGAATATTGTAAGCTTTCATCAAATAATGGAAAAAGGCAGCATAATATGCTGGAAAATAATGACCGCAGAGTCAGGAAAAACTGGGTTCAAATTTTGCCCCGGACACAACATGGATGAGTCATGTAGGCCTCAGACAGCTTTCTTTCTTTCTTTTTTTTTCCATTCACTCATATCCTATCAATTTACTTCATTATAATTCAATTTGAACATTTAATAAGTATGTATTATTTTCAGGATATGATAGCAAGGCTCTAGAGATAAAAACTAAAAATAGTAGTCACCCATCTTCAAAAAACTTGGAAAGCTACAATACGTATACATACAAGTAAATACAATGTAATTTAAATAGGGAGAGAATACTAATTGCTGAAGGACAACAAACATGCCTTTGTTGATTTACAATTTTAAAATAGTCAAATAAGACCTATTAACTCTAGGAACAGCCTTGGATACAAGCAAACCTCCTTTTATAAAGCTAGAAATTTATAATTTGAGAAGTCAGGTAATTTGCCCAATGTCAGACAGCTTTCTAAGACCAAGAGTTAGGAAGGTACCAAGCTCCATTCATAGAGGGAGATGCCTCATGATGGAGAAGTTATAGGTCCTTATCCTACTCTCAAAATTAAATCTAGAAATGTGTTCAGTCACATCTAAGTCTTTGTGATCCCATTTGGAATTTTCTTGGCAAAGATACTGGAATGGTTTGCCATTTCCTTCTCCAGTTCATTTTACAAGTGAAGGAACTTAGGGAAGCAAGGTTTGTGATTGTCCAAAGTCACACCGCTAGTAAGTATCTGAGGCTGGAGTTATACTGGGTCCTATTGATCCAAGGGCCAGCGGTCTGTCCACTCTGCCACTTGGCTGCTGCCAGGAAGGTTAAAATTTATATAAAGCTGCAAAGAAAGTTTTCTGGGGATTTTCAGGCAGGTGCCTATTTTTAATACCTTCCCAAAAAATTCTGCAAGCCATTTAAACTCTGTACATGAACTACAAAGACCTATAGATTCTGATACATTTTTGCTATTGATCCTTTTTAAATTAGCTTCTATCTGCAAACTTTCCCCGCTAACCAGGCATCCGATTGGAAGGACATTGGAAATGGACATTGGAAAGAAGTTGGAGCAATGTTTCTCTGCTTCCACTATTTTTTTGGTGTATGAAATAGAGCTGAATTAGAAAAACTGACACATAATAGAAGAAGGTATGAACTTGAGTTAGAAGACCTGCCGCTTAATTCCTGTGTGATCTTAGACAAGTCACCTCTGGTCCCGAGTTTTCTTTCTTTAAAAAAAGGGATTAGATTAGATAATTTCCACTTCTCCTTTTAGCTCTGACATGCTGATAACAGAATGAAAACTTCCATTATCTCTGCACAGCCTGATTTCTCCATCTTCCCATGGCTTAGTGCGTATTGACTCAACATGCATGCTTGATTCCTTTCAGACATCATTCAGCCGTGGTTTTACAAAGAACATGAAGCTTGAGGTTGTAAACCCCAGAAACCCTGGGGAGCTCTGCGTGGCCTCTGTCGTCAGTGTGAAGGGAAAGCTCATGTGGCTTCACCTGGAAGGTACGTACGGTCCCTAGAGCCTTTTAGAAATTCAGAGCATCATCATGTTGTGTGTGTGGGTATGAATGTGGTTCTTCTCATAGTCTCTCCCCCAGCAATCCTGCCTTTGCTCTGCTTTTTATGTAAATGAGTCTTAAGTTATTCAATATTCTTAAGTAAGTGAAACTAATCAAATATAAATTCATTCTGAGCCTCTCTTCTTAACTAATAATTTCATGAAATGAGATGTTGGTGAGATAATTATGTTTGGAACACAGTGGTCTTTTTGCTTGTATGATCATAAAAGCTAATGCTACAATCAGATTAACATGAGTCACTGAAACTGGAATGTTGGGGTCTTATTATCTAGATAAAATATTTGCATGTTTGCCTTATTTGTTTGCATTATTTTTGCTTCATTATCTTTAGTAAAGGTTTTGTTTTGTATTTTCTAAAAGGGTAGAATGGATTGGCTTTTATCTCAAATGTGTAATGAATGGGATTTTTAGCTGGATTCTTACAGGTCTACATAGATCACTCCTTATGTATGCTGTGTGTGGGGGTAGAAACATGATCAGTGGAGTTGGGAAGATAAAGAATTGTATTTTCTGAAGAGGGAGCACTAATGAGATTTTGGATACCTTAGAGATAAATCTATAGTTTTCAGTTGCCACTTTTCCAGGAGGAAGTAATTAGAATGGATTTGAGCTTTAAAAAACTCACCAACACTTTGTTTTTCCATAACATCTAATATTGTTATTTCAGACACTTAATAAGATAAGTATATCTCTTTGAAAAGAAAATGAAAAAAATTAGCTTGTGTCAGTGTATCGGAATAATCTTGCCTCTCCAGACCTGTGATTTTTATCTTAGAAGGCCTTAGCAACATTGACATCTAAACATAAGGTTTGGAAGTTAGTAGGGATATCTTTGTCTTTCCCTTGCATCCCTTTTAATATCCCTAGAAAATAATTCTTAACAAAATCAAAGCTTCCTAGGTAGGTCTATAGTTTTCTTAATCTCATTCCCAGCCTTAATGGAATTTTACATTTTAATGTTGGTTTGGAAAAGGTGGAGAGCAATGTTCTAGGCATTAACTTTTTAAAAGAATTCTATTTATGTTGGCACCATTAGTTCCCAAGAAATACTTTAAAATTCATTAACACTTAATTTTAATGACTGTTGTCATTTGGATTGTAGTATTGACTTTTGTGCTCATGCAATCAATATGCTGCACTTTGAGGTCCGGTTGAATAATATAATAATCCTCTAAAATGTCCAGTTTCTCAGGTTAGCACATCTCAAAATGGCATGGCCTGTTAGGGTTAAACAGAAGAGAGAGAGATTGCATTTTGTTTTCATTACCACATTTAGGACTGAGTTGGCTGTCCTCAGAGAAATAAGATTTTTCTTGTATTTCCAAAACACTGAATTTAATTTGCACTGGGATGAAACATGTATTCCAAGGCTTAAGGTTTGTTTACATTCTTTCTTTGAAAACAAAAATGGTAAAGTTGGAAGCCCATGTTTCATTATTATTTAACACATTATGTTTAAAATTCCTCTGCAGTCATTATTTATTTAGCAGCTTATATTTTCAGAGTGCTTTACAGCTGTTAATTAGTTAACAAACACAGCAGTAATAGTGTCCTGAATTTTATAGGGGGGGAAGTTAACAGAGCCATTAAGATGTTCCTGAGATTCAATTTCAAGGTTTTTGACATTCTATCTATTGCCTAGTCTTCTAGACTCCATAGCCTTCTGGTTTTAAAGTATTTACAAGTAACAGCTAGTGTTTATTTAATTTTTCAAGCCATAATCATCTTGTTTCAGTAGTCTACTTTTGTATGCTCTTATGCTTTGGAATATTTCATTTAGCTTTTCTTTAATCATTCCTCATGTTTCCAAAGTATAGTTACTTGCCCATAATGTGAAGTCTGGTTAATATAGAATAATTATACTAGATTTGGACAGTGGAACTTTCAGCTTTTTAAATCATATATAGGTATTTAAAAAATATCTTTCAATCTAGTATTCTAATCTTTTTTTTAGTAAATTGTTTTTTATTTTTTCCAATTACATGCAAAGATCGTTTTCAACATTCATTTTTAATTCCAATTTTTCTCCTTCTTTTCCATCTCTCCCCAAGATGGCATAGTTGAGTACAGAGGAAGATGACAGAAATTATATTGAAAAAATGACTCAGAAAAAAAAAAAAACACAAAGGCTTTTTAGAAGTCTCGTGCCTTGATATCATACACAGTTTCTTGCATGAGAGGCTTGGGGATGTGGTGAAGACCATAATAATGTGATGTTATCATGAGATAATATCACAAAAAAAATAGTTCGTTGTAAGTGAAGGGAAATGTCTGGTTATTGATGTGGGAAGTTCTATCTAAATCAGCCATACACGCTTGCATGCATGCATGTATGCAACACTCAGTTAATTAGATCCGAGGTTAACATCATCATGACATCACTGCATACAGTTAGAATGGTTTCAACCTGACACATTAAAATAAGCCATTGGGGTTGGAAAATGGAAAAAAAAATATTGATCTTAATTACCAACAATTCCAGAAAAAATAAAACAGAGAAGAAAATCATTCATTGCAACAAGGAAGCATTAAAGGTCCCAAAGCCGTATTAGCTATCAGAATGCCAAAGGATAGGACATGGCAGCCAAGGCCTATTCTGATTTAGAATATCAGTATATATCTGCAGAACTCTACAGAGGAATTAATTGTTCAGAGCTACATTTACTTACTAGTATAATATCACAAGAGCAAGGATAAATCTTCAAAATTCATGGCATAAAGCCAAACCATATGGTAGCTTGAGGATATTAGTAGTTATCCTCCAATTAGGATATTGATAAGCTTATGAGAAAATAGAATGAATATTTTACAGCCTATTATTGTCATATATACTGGAGGAATTTTTTCCATTAGGAAGTAGAAACGGTACATAAGAAGATAGCAGAAGTAGTTGGATCAAATTCTGATGGACGTGGCTCAACAATGAGATGATTCAGGCAGTTCCAATGGTCTTGTGATGGAGAGAGCCATCTGCACCCAGAGAGAGGATTGTGGGGACTGACTGTGGATAACGACCTAGTATTTTCACTCTTTTGGTTGTTGTTTGCTTGTATTTTGTTTTCATTCTCATTTCTTTTCCTTTTTGATCTGATTTTTCTTATGCAGCATGATAAATGTAGAAATATATATAAAGGAATTGCACATGTTTAATTGATATTAGATTACTTGCTATCTAGGGGAAAGGATGGGGGGAAGGGAGGGAAAATTTTAGAACACACTTGTGGTTTCGCAAGAATGAATGTTGAAAATTATCTATGCACATGTTTTGAAAATAAAAAGCTTTAATTGGGGAAAAAAACGTTGGATCAGATCAGGTACACACTGAGGATGTGTGTAGGTTCATGGTCTCCAGAATAACCCCTAAAATGGCTCCACAGCATGGTCCCAAGACATGATCTCTCTGTGATTTGCTAAACAGAGAATAAGATGTTGACAGACTTCTCTCTTTTAGAACCATTCACTAGGTTACTTAGCTCTTCCTCTACTGTGAAAGCTCCAAAACATATTCCCCATCAGTAACTGGCTTCTCAGGGCACTTAGAATTAAACCACCTGGATCACTTATATCAGTAGTTATACATGTGCCATTGGCAAATGTTCCATCCCCATTATACTTTCTCCTTGCCCTAGATGAACTTCTCAGAGGATAGACTATTTGTTAGGGCAGTGATGGGTGAATGAGAGACCTCCTACCTCCTCGGAGCTCTTTTATACTTTATGTGAGGCAGAATAAATCATATGAGATGACCAAGAATGAATGGCTTGCATTCTGCATTCAGATAACTCCCTATATTATCTTCTCCTCCAAATGATACTCCTTTTTAAATTTTCCATATATTTTTTTTTTTTTTTTTGAGGGCTCTTCCTTCCTTTTCAATGTCCCAACTTCATTGCCCATCTCAACTCTTGGTTAGCATTTTCATGTCTTCCCCAAATTTACATCATCTTCCTCACACCCATCCCTTTTCACTCACATAGCCAGCACCCTCATTAAAACCTTAATCACCTTGTGTGGATTAAATGCCCTTCATTTACATACTTACATACTTCATTTACATGCATCTTTTACATACCTGCCTAAGTGATTTTCCTTAAAAAAAGTGATTTCTCAGTGTTGGCTCTACTACCAAATGAGAACTCCTTTCTTTGGCATTTGCAATCTCTCACAACCTGGCCTCAGCCTACCTTTCTAGCCTGATTATAAATGACTCCAGTTCTGCACTCAGGAACTTAAACTGATCTTGCTGGTTTCTCACACTCAGAGAAATAGTAAACCATTCCAGTGTCTTTGCCAAGAAAACTCCAAATGGGCTCATAAAAAGTTGTACACAACTGAAATGACTAAACAGCAACAAATTAATTATCTAGACCAGTGGTTCTCAAACTTTTGCTTTCAGTATCTTTATCCTATTAAAAATTATTGAGGATCTCTCCAAAGAGTTTTTGTTTATCTGGATTATATTTATAGACATTTACCATATTGGAAATAAAAACTATTTTTGAATTTGTAGACCCTCTAAAAGGGTTTCAGAGATCCCCAGGATTCTCTACACCATACTTTGAGAACCACTGATCTAGATTGTCTGTTTAGACTGGACATTATATTACGTGTTGCTTCTATAATTGAATAGAAGGAAGAGACTAGGCTAGATTTTGGGAAAATGTACCAGACTTTTAACAATCTCAATACAAAATTCCATATATTCAATAGTTTTTTTTTTTTCCATGATGATATTATGTTGCCAGACCTGAATAGGAAATTAACATATGTAAGTGGAAGTACATAAAGAAAGAAAATGAATTTATATTGAACACTTTCTGGCAAGTTGAAATCAGTTCATTCACTTTTGTTTCTGTTTTGTACATGTGAATTTATACAGAGAAAAACATGGCTCCTGCTGAGAACTTGTTTTCTGACTTTTATGATCTGTTATTTGATTGTTATAGTAATACTCAGTAAAACAAAAAATCTAAATAAAAAATAATGCTCTAGGTTAGCTACAATGATTATATACAGTGAATAATTATTGTTATTTATTTTTTACAAATCTATAGGACATGCATGAAGTATTTTTGAAAATAATGCTGTTGCTGAAAAATATATATAAATAGTGTTATTGGAGAGTAAAAAATCAGCAATATTTTTTATAATTGCCATTTTTTGGTCATTTTTAAAAATGTCTATTTTGTGCATATTTTATGTTGTACATTCATTGCTACATTGATACATACATGTATGCCATTTATAAATATAAAATTTTGGGAGTATGTACTTAAAAAATGTTTACAGATGAGGATGCATAATTAGAAAAGTTTGCTGAACACTGATATAGATCATTATTATATTGAAAATGTGAAGAGGTCTATTTACAGGATAGTTCAAAGAAAAGATCCCAAAAGAATAGAAAAAAATCACAGATGACATAATTACTCTGAATAGGTAATTGAGCGTGCATCAATAATGCTTTTTTTTTCTCACACTATTTGCAACCACTATAAGAATGATAGAGATGCATATTGAGAGATACCTTTGATGGATATGAAAAGGGGGAAGGCAAGCTGTTATAAATAATTCTCTACAGCAATTTCTGTGTGTGCAGTGGCTTAACTGACTGAAATGTGCAGCAAATACAAGATTCCATTGTGTGTATTTGTTCATTACAGAAAAGCATTTGATTTAATAGAACAAAGCTCATCTTTAAAGGGTTTTCTAAGAAGAGGTCAGTCATACATATGTTAAAATCATACAATATTCTTTGAGAAATGTAGCCACAAAGATATCTTTGTTCAGTGATTCTCTGATGATTAATGTCAGGCATTAAACAAGGGAAATGTATGATCACCAAAGTTGTTTGCTTCAGTCTTGGAGGAGATCTTCTACAAAGTCCAAATGAAAGAGGGATTCCGTATTGATGATGAAGTATTCCAGATGTTGCTATTGGTGTTGTATTTATTGAATCACACCCTTGTAGGGCCTTACTCAAAAGAGATCTTTCTGACAGAACAAACAAAAACTGGGTTTTAAAGAAAAAAAAAAAACCCAGCTATTAATCATCCTGAGCAAGTGGTACAGTGGATAAAGTACAGGACCCAGAATTAGAAAGTTCAAGTCTGCTGTCAGATACTTAATACCTCTGTGATTCTGGACAAGTCACTTAACCCTCTTTACCTCAGTTTCCCCATCTGCAAAATGAGCTGGAAATGAAATAGTAAACCATTCCAGTGTCTTTGCCAAGAAAACTCCAAATGGGCTCATAAAAAGTTGTACACAACTGAAATGACTAAACAGCAACAAATTAATTATCTAGACCAGTGGTTCTCAAACTTTTGCTTTCAGTATCTTTATCCTATTAAAAATTATTGAGGATCTCTCCAAAGAGTTTTTGTTTATCTGGATTATATTTATAGACATTTACCATATTGGAAATAAAAACTATTTTTGAATTTGTAGACCCTCTAAAAGGGTTTCAGAGATCCCCAGGATTCTCTACACCATACTTTGAGAACCACTGATCTAGATTGTCTGTTTAGACTGGACATTATATTACGTGTTGCTTCTATAATTGAATAGAAGGAAGAGACTAGGCTAGATTTTGGGAAAATGTACCAGACTTTTAACAATCTCAATACAAAATTCCATATATTCAATAGTTTTTTTTTCCATGATGATATTATGTCTGTGAATCTCAAAATAAAAGAATCCAAGTTGTGGGTGATTCTAAAGCAATAAAGAACTGAATGGTAGATTTGTGTGTGTGAGAACGAGTATATTTCCAATTGTAACCAGTGCATAGAAAGGGAGAATAAGGAGTATCACTGAAGGAATTTATTATTGGAAAAGGAGATAGGCTAGCCCTGTGGTGAGAGGGAAGAATAATGTGATTGACAGGTTTAGGGCCATACTGATACTATTTTTCAGTATATAAAATGATCTGGAGTTTGGATTCCATAGTATGTTTGAGTAAATTTTCAGTATCTTTTGGAGAACATTGACAAACCTCAGATAGGATTGATTACTCTAATGGAAGGGGAGACATGTCAGAAGAGATCCCAGATTCATTCAATATAGTCTAAAGCTAGCCTTTATTCTGAAAGGTTTAAAACAACCGAAAAGCTTAAGAAAAATCAGGCCTCTCACCCATCACTTAGAAAATAAAAATTCCTGCTGGTCTTTCCTTGATTGTTTGCCCTTGTTTCGCATTTAATGTTTGAAGTGACAGATTAATCATACTTCTCATTAATCATAGCTTCACATTTATTACGTTTTCTTTTCTCAAGTCTGGGTGAGGGGGAGGTGGGGAGCCAGTGAAGGTTCATTCTGGTCACTTTGTGACTGTTAAATTATTTTTATGATAGTGGTTTTTCTGATTATAGAGCATTAAAATCACACTTTAAATTTGCAAAGTGGTTGTCACTAATTATATTAGTTATTTTTATGCATTAAATTGATTTGAAGTATTTTTACCGAGTAGTTGATGGACCACTTTTAGATAATTAAAATGATCATTTTGGTATAATGGTTGACTCCTCTGAAGTTGCATATCCTTTCAAGGGCTCGTAAAGGAGCAGATGTTGGAGGGTGAGAAATGAATAACAGATTTGTGAGCAGGGTATTTTTATTTTAGGTGCATACTAGGAAATGATTCCAAACTCTTTCAGAAAATCTTCTGACAGTCATCAAGAACAATTTGTGATGATGGGATTTTGTGTTTGGGAATGGGTTTTCTTTTATATAAACATTCTGCTTTAGATAATCACTTCTATTATTGTCATCATTGCTATTATCATTATGACTAATATTTACTGTCAGTGCCAATAGCATAGTAGCCACATTAAACCAGTCATAGGGGAAAAAAAAATCAAGTTGCCTTATATACATTTCAGATTTTTTTTTTAGGGCAGACAGGAATTCTGAAGCTATTCAGCAGACCAGCTTGCCCTTATGATTCCTTGTCTTCCTTAGCTGTGAAGTTAGGCAGCTAGAAAGCTATGTATCTATTGCTCTTGGAGGTCATGTCTCCTGAGAACAAATGCCCCTAGACTCTTTTTTAAAAACTTCATTTTTCACTTCATGCCAGGATCTAATCAGAATTCCATGCCTTGTTCCCTGTAGCTAATGTTTACAACAGATCATTTCTTTGAAACATTTTTGTTTTTTTTAAATAGAAATTTTTAACCAGGACTACCAGAAGAAATAGCACAATAATAATATTATACTAGAATGATTTCTTCTGAATTTTTAAAAATTGCAGTTATAGAAATAAATCTATGTGAGAAAGGAGAAATCTATGTTTGAATAACATGTTTTCCCGTGCTTTCACTTATATTTACACATAACCAGTCAGTTAATAAAAACTTCTTAAGCACCTACTGAGTTTCAGGGAGGAGTTGCTGAAGATAGATAAATGCACTAGGTGTGGAATTAGGAAAACCTGTGTTTAAATCTGGCTTTCAGATGCTTTCAGATTGACTGTAATCTTGGTTAAATTGTTTAACCTTGCCAAATCATTCCAGAATCTTTGCCAAGAAAATCCCATGGACAGTGTAGTATTGGGATGCTGTGGTTCAGGAGTCATGAAAGGTCAGATACAACTGAATGAAAAAGGTAAAAAGCAAGTCCCTGTTTTCAAAGAGCTCCCAAACTGATGGGAAAAACTATATGAAAATAACTGTATATAGGATACATTGGAAATACTCACTAGAGGGAAGACATCAGAATTAAGAGGGATTAGAAAAGGTAACATTTTAAATTGGGATTTGAAAAAAAAATTTAGATGAAAGAGATAAGGAAGGGTGGGCATTTCATGCATGGGGGGGACAGCCAGTGAAAATGGCCAGAATTGTTCTCGAAAGAGCAGGGAATCATTGGAACAAATGGAAGTCCTTCTGTGAGGAACAGCAAGAAAACCAGTGGATCACAGAATGTGTGTGGAGAAGGTTTTGGGGGTGTACCTATGGATATATGTGACATTTTACATAATTTGTGAACTTGAAATATTTTAACAGTGGCAATAAAAATTTCATGGCTTCAGAAATTTTTATTGCACTGTTAAAATGTATCAGGTTCACAAATCACAGTAATTTTGAAGATCCTCCACTTTCATCAGTTTTACCTAATTCAGTTTTCTTCCTTGAGCTTTGGCGAGAGGATAGAGTAGATCAGAAGTGGCAGTGAGAGTGGGAGAGAGAAGGGAGATAGAACTGAGTATTACAGAAGCAGAATTGCATGGAGACTGAAGGACTTGATAGAATATTTTTAAAAGCAGCAAAAATTAAAGAAAGAGATTTGGGGCTGTAGATATATACCCGGAATGGTTTCCCCCATATATTTATATAAAAATACATATATGTCATATGTATTTATATATATATATATGCACAATATGTACATATATTTAGACCTAAATACATAGATATTTATTTATATTTTACTTTGAGACATTAGAGAACTTTATTCATGTGAAATATTGAGTCTTCCTCTCATGTACCTTTCACCTTCTGGCACACAGACATCTGACTTCCCTTGTACGATTGATTACTGGCTGCCATTTCCAGTTCTGCTTGTAATACTACTTTTTTCCCTACAGCCCTACACCCTACCCCCCAAATCCCTGATTCTCAATTCATGAACCGTGATCAAATCAACTTTGTCTTTATTCCTTGATGTGGTATGTCTGTCTATTCTTCTAACATACACTCACCCTGTCTATGCAGACCTAATTGCCTCTCCCTAATCCCCACTACCATTTTTATTCTCTCCCTAATTAGAATATATTCTTGTTTCTTGTGGACTTGGGACTACATTTGCTTTTTGTTACTTATATCCTCAACATTTAGTATTGTGTTTGAAATATTGTGTTTGACAGAAATAAATTCTTATTAATTCATTTATTTTCCTTAGGCCAATTTTCCTTAGGTTATTTGTAGGCCAGTGGATTTAACATACATTGTTCCTTGATGGAACAGTAGTCTCTATTGATCTTGGCAAGAGGTAGACTTTTTTTAGGTCCAAAGAACTCAATCCATTGAATAGAATTGAGGATCAGATTTGCTGGGTCCCAGAAAGAGATTTGTTTGAGCAAGGAGAAGTCTTGCTAGAAATTGAGAATAGACCCATCGACCCAATTGTCTAAACCCAGACTAAGTTAGAGAATATTGATCTGTAGTCAATGAAGAGACTTTGCTAAACAAGTAAATGATATTGGTACGTAAGTTTTGTAATCAATACACAACCATTCCTCTTCCCCTGTGGAAGTGACGTTCTTGCACAGTGAAGGTGTTCTCTGTGGCCATTGTTAGGTGGCAGGATTGGCTGCAATTGGATCTTTCTCAGGTGTCTACCCTTAGAGGTAATATTAAGTGCCAGAGAGAAGATATGAAGTATAGGGATGTGCATGAAGATGCAAATCAAAATTAGAATGAAAAGCATAAAGTTTGCAATTTTGTGTGAAATCCATGAAGGTTCAGGGAACAAACTAGTCATTTTATTAGTGTCCTGGGAAGGGCTTATATGATTTAAATGTATTTTTTTCCCCGATTGGCCACTAGTCTAGATATATTGATATTTATGTCTTAGCAAGTTCAGAAAAGCCTTTTACAATTGAAAAGTAAACTAGGTATCCCAGCCAATAACATTTAAGGAAGACTATTTAAATGAAAAGTCTGCTCTAATAGACGTTGGAAAGACTTGGAGTGGGCATGTAGGCCAGTATCCATGCAGGGATGAATCAGAATATTTTGTTAAACAACAATAACACCAGTATGAGGAAAGGTCATTGATAAAATTCAGAAAAATTGCCAGTGAGTGCAGCAGTATCTTTGTGTGCAATAGAATGATCCAAATAGTGGCCCAGCAGTCTAAAAGTGTCATAGGGGTTCTTTTGTGAGATTATGGTGTTCTGTAGACCAGTGAATTAACATACATTATTCCTTGATGGAATAGTAGTCTCTGGTGATCTTGGCAAGAGATAGACTTTTCTAGGTCCAAAGAACTCATTGCATTGGACCTGTTGGATTTATATTTAAAAACAAACCTATAAAAACTATCAGGCATCAACAGGATTTTAGGGTTTGAGGCCTTAAGAGCATTCTTCTCTACTATTTAGGACAAAAATGCATATTTGGTGGAGTTGTGAAATAACCCAACAATTCTGGAGAGCAATTTGGAATTAAGCCCAAAGGCTGTAACTGTACAAATCCTTGACCCAACAGTGACATTACTGAGTCTTTATCCCAAGGAAATCATAAAGGAGGGAAAGGCACCCACATGTGCAAAATATTTGTAGAACAAAGAATTTTACCTTGCCATTTTTGGGGAGAGTAGGCCATCATAGAATTAAGTTTAATTGTGTATATAATTATGTGTTTGTGTGCACTGGGAAGTGAAATTGGAAATAGGACATTGTCAGACATGATAGATTTTAGTTATCTTATCCTTTGGAGTTTTTTAGATTTTTTTGTTTGTGTTTTTGTGACTTGAGTTACTTGGTTATTTCCAAGTAGTCCAATCTGTTTCATTGCCCACTGATCTGACTGTTGGACTCATGAATGAAATAAATAGCATAGGTACTGAGTCACTAGAAAGCTAGTTGGAAATATATGTTTCTATTGTGAATAGCTTTGTTGGGAGCCAGACCGAAATCTGCCTTTAAGTGGGGAATGAAGATAGTTTAGAAGGTTGAAATTTACTGAAAAAAGGAAACATTTTGCAGCATTGTCATTTTAGGGAGAAAAGACCATGTTGATATTAAACATACCTATAAGCAAATGATAGGAATTGCTCTACCCTACTTAGATTTATAAGTGTTTGCTAGTTAGTCACTACAAACATCAGTGAACAATTAGGTCACGATGACATCCTTTTTGAGTAGAAGTGGGAAGAGGAGCTGTGCATAAATAAATGAAAACATATATTCATGAATAATGGGAAAACAGATGTGAAATGCTTTGTTAACTAGAAGTGCTTTATAATTGTTGACTATTATGATGTGTTGATCTGAATGTAATAGAAAATGAACACTTCTATCCCTAATCATATCTATCTTATACAGAGTGGCTGTGGACATCTTGGATTATTCAGTTTGGGAGAATTACAATGGATTGTAGGATCATGATTCTTAAGAGTTGGCACAGACCCACAGGTGGTGGGCTTTGAAGCCAGATTTCCTACCTCATTTTACAGATAAGGAAATGGAAACCTGCCAGGATGAAGTGATTTACTTAATCATCAAACCTGGATCATCCAATTTCAAGCTCACCACCCTTTTCAATGTACTAAATTGCCATGGTTTCAAGTAGCAGTATTAGACTAAAGTGAATTTAGAATTTGGTTTATAGGTAATGGTTAACATTTCAGATCTAGGTGGTGACAAAGAGCCTCTTTGGTCAGTCAAAATCTACGTGGCAAATTTTAATTCTGTTTTTGTTTTTTTTTCCAAAATACAAAGAGCAGACTCCCTCAGATTTACCAGGGAGATATCAGAACAGGTTAGGGGAACCCATTCCGAACTATAAACTTGTTTGGTTATTTACCTGTCTAGACATCATAAAGATCTCTTCCAATAAAAATAAGTAAAATGTGTCCTATAAATGACAGATATTTGTGATACTGTACTGTTTATAGCTTTTGACTGTAAACTCATGGAGAGGGCAGAGCACAAAAAGCCATGTCTTTTTACTTTAAACTTTATAAAGCACTTTGTACCATGAGGCACACAGTAAGTGCTCATGAAACAACTGCTTATTGATCTTATAGGTGATTGCAATCAGGAACAAACAGAAGATTTATAACTTTTTTTTTCAAGATGGCACTTAAGAGTTTATAAATTCTAAGTCTTAAATGTGGAAAGGACCTCAGTGACCATCTATCTTGTGTAACCTGTACAGAACAAGAATTCCTTCCATCCAGCATTTCCAGCCTTTTGTTTGGAGATTCCTAGGCAGTCCATTCCACAGTTGTTTGTATGGCCTTCGTTGTTACTTTCTCCTTATATCAAACCAAAATTTACCTCTTTCTTGTTTCCACCTGCATCTTCCTAGTTCTACTTTTGGAGACCAAGCAGAATAAGTCTTAACTCTTTATTGGAAAAGATCCTCAGGCTGGGAAAGATTTGAAGGCAAAAGGAAAATAGGGATGGCATAGGATGGAAGAGGATGACATAGACAACTTTTGGGGAAATACGTAATGACCTTGGATAGACTTGGGAAAAGACATAGGGGAAGATAGAAGGCCCTGGTTTGTTATGTAGTATTTGAGATCACAGAGTCAGAGACTACTGGACAAATGAACAATAAAAACTAGAAACCACTGGGGGTACTTTAGGTTCTTGATTCAGTGGCAACTTTAAAAAGAAGTCTTTTGTACATGATACTCTTAGGCTAATTGAAAACAGCTATCATGTATTCCCATGAATTGATACTTTTCCAGGCTATGCATTCCTAGTCGATTGAACTGCACCTCTTATGACATGTTCTTGAAGATAGTTCACTATTCTTGTTGCTGTACTCTAGATTCTATCTTGTTAATGTCTTTCCTAACATATGGTGCTAAGACGTGATCTCAGTATTCCAAATGTGTTTAGAGGATAGAAGAGAGAATTCTATACATATGTCTCATAATTAAGCCTAAGATCATAATAGCTTGTGTGGCTGCTATATCATACAATATCTTCCTTATAGTAGGAATTTAATAAGTACTTCAGTTATTAGTTCATATCAACTTTATAGTCTGGACTCCAACATCTTTTTTACATGAACTATTTTTTAGACTACCCCCATCATCTATTTATGAAATTAATTTTAATCTTAATGTAGTTAATATTTGTATCAATTTATATCTCTATAAATTTATATCTTTACATTTATTTATATTTATTGCATTTCATCTTATAAACTTCATCCCAACATTCTAGCATGTTGAGATAATTTTGGATCCTGATCGGTAATCCTCCTAGCTTTGTATCATCTGAAGATTTAATAAGCATAATTTTCATGTCTTTATAGAAATGACTGATAGAAACATTTAATAGATAGAATTAAAGGGTTTGATCTCTTGGATACTCCATTACAGACCTTTTCCCAAGTTGACACTAGTCTGTTAATGATTATTTGTATGTCTGGCCACTGAAACCACTCTAGATCAACATTATTGTATTGCCATCTAGCCCCTATTTTTGTGTCTTTTCCTTTTTTTTTTTACTTTGCCAAATGCTTTGCTAAATTAAGAGTAAAATAAATCTTTATTATTTCCCTAAGTTACCAGTATTAAAATTCTCCTAAAAAATGGAATGAATTAGTTTGATAGGACCCATTCTTGAGGAAATTATATTGGCTTTTAATGATAAGAGATTTTCTTTCAATATATTAACAAACCATTTCTCTAATATATGTTCCCAGAATTTTTCCAGAAAACAAATGTAAGTTCCTTGGTCTATAGTTTATACATTTTGGATTCTCTCTTCTTCTGAAAATTATCACATCTGCTTCTTTGTTCCTATAGCACCATCCTTCATGTCTTTCAGAGATTATGTATATCAGCTCTGCATTCACATCTGCCAATTCTTTCAGTACCCTGCCATATAATTCATTTGGGTCTACTAACTCGACTAAAATACTTTGACTACATAATGAGAAGACAAGGATTTATTGGAAAAGATCCTCATGTTGGGAAAGATTTGAAGGCAAAAGGAAAAGGATGGCAGAGGATGACATAGACACAACTTTTGGGGAAATACGTAATGACCTTGGATAGACTTGGGAAAAGACATAGTAGAAGATAGAAGGCCCCTGGTTTGTAATATAGTATTTGAGATCACAGAGTCAGAGATGACTGGACAAATGAACAATAAAAACTAGAAACCATTGAGGGTACTTCAGGTTTTTGATTCAGTGGCAACTTAAAAAGAAGTCTGTAGGAAAGTGCCTTAAATATTTGACTCAGCTCTAAATCAGTGATCCCTTGCTATTTCACATTATTTGCCAATGACTAATGATAAAGGTATTGGATACAGGTTTGTCCAATTTGGAGGTGACACAAAACCAAGACTAGCGGCTAACATATTGGATCATTGACTCAGTATTTAAAAAGATCTAGACAGGCCAGAATTTCTCAGCTCCTTTTTTTAAAAACACTAAATAGCATACCTCAAGGCAAGTCACATAGCCATTTATGAGAAATTCAAAGAAGGTACCAAAAGTCAATACAGTTTCTCCCTTCCCATTCTGTTATCATTAAAAGTAAATAAGGCTTCTTAGTTAATAGAGTAGAAAACACCTTGTATTATGAATAAGTGATGCAGTTTATATGTTTTTCCAAAGTTAATGAAGACAACACCGATTATGTTTTAGCAAGGCAAAAAATGAGGATGAGTATATGTGGAACACCTGCCTTACAGCTAAGGAAAGTGCTTTGTAAAAACTAAAGCCTGCAGGATAAGGACTGGGGCTTATGGTTTTAGTGCTGTAGGGAACTCCCCAGAGGGAAAGTTCCTATAACAATTCACTTTGGCTTCTCTGCAGTGTAGAGTCCTAGAGAGTTGCCCAGCACACAGAGAACTTCTGATTTGTCTAGCTGAGATTGGATATAGATTATCAAAGGCAGACTTGAACCAAAGCCTTAATTTACAGCTATTCCTGTATTCATTCCCTTATATTGCCTCTCTCTAACTCTCATTATTAAATTCTCCTTAGCACCTGTACTCTAATAATAAATGCTCTTAATTGCCTTCAACTTTATACATATGTGGAAAAAGCAAGCTGTTCATCAAACCTTAAAACATACACAAAAAATGTGAGCAACACATTTTTTCCTATGATTATTTATATTATTCTTACCTCATCCGGATTCCTTCAGATTTATAGACATTCATAAAGGGGAACTTGGACCAAATGAGATAAAAACCAGGATTTTGAAAGGCAGGTCAGTAGATATTAAGGAAATTCCCTTAGGTATACATTAAATTTAATTGCAATCCTAAACTTCAACATAATAATTTCATTTCTATTATGTTTTTATTTGTAGAAGTAGCAGCATAAATTTGAAATATGCATATATTTTGTGAAGTATTCTTACAGGGAGCTCCTTAGTTTATAATAAAAAACAGAAATGAAAGGAAAAAGAAAAAGCATCTTATGCTACCTAAACCAGAAATGGTGCCAGAACATAAAAAAATGCTCATCACATCAAGTACATTAAAAACAGGGAAGATATGCTTGCCAAGTGAAATTTTAAATTTATTGAAATAAGAGTATAGAAAAAGATGTTTTAGTTAATGTGCAACTTTGAGATTATTTGCATTTATATCGAACTACCTAGCCTTTATGTTTTAGGTCAGAAAATCCAAACAATCCTAGAATTTAAAGTTGCCCTTAAGGAGATGGTGATCTAGAGTTAAGGTTCATTTGAGCCATGTAGTGGATTGTGGATATGTTCCATAAAGAGCATTGGTACATTTTGGCAGTAAAATAACACTTTGCTATTACACTATATTTTTCAACCTGTAAAGGAAAAAAAAAAAATTGATTTTATCATGACCTCTAGAGTTCTCTTCTGGCCTAAGCTGGACCTGAAAGCCCAATTTAGTACCAACTGGCTTCTGGTCAATCAAGTCGAGTCATTCAGACCTTAAGGTGAGATAATTAGGTGTACTATAGAGACAGTCATTCTTATAGTATCCGAGTAGCTCAGTGTTGCCTTGCTCCTGTGCCTCTAAAGAAAGACTGGAATCGATCTGAGCTAACAATTACTAGGATGAAGGGTGAGTGTCCAAGGCATTGTACCATGAATTGGTCAGATGTACTGTTATGCTGTCATGTTCTGAGTCTTATGGGGTTAGAGAAATAAGATGTTCACTCCCAGAATTGGTTTAATGTCAGATTGCCATTTTTAAAGCATATGCTAAGATATAAAAACCGAGTTTTTAGCAACAGATTTAAGGGACTGCACAGCAAAATCCATGCACTGATGAGATTCAGAGAATTAAAAGTGAATTAATATGTTTGGGGAATAGATTGCACAGGATCTTGAAATGTAAGTCGGGCACTTACATCATATATTCTAGAGTTACCTAAAACAAAAATTAAGATTTTTTTTCCTTTAGTAAAGTAATAATGCAAGACATCACATGCCTGTTAAATCAACCTGTTTGGGCAGGCAACTAGTTGATGAAGTTAATGCATTCAGCATAACTAATTATATCCCTTTGTCTGACATGCATTATGCCCATTTTTATTAGTAATAATTACCTTTCTCACTTCCTTATTTCTCCTTTTTCTCATTCCAACCCCTTTCAGATTCTGCCATCACCTGTGCCTTTAAGAGGGTAAATATGGTTTTCCCCTTTTATCATTTTTCTACCTAAACCATTTTCTTTTGATGAAAGGTTTCTTTGATTCTCCTGTATGTCTTCATTCTTCTTTTGACTATAGTTTCTGATATATAGAGATTGTATAATGAGGTCTGAAGAAAGCATGTTCATTGAATAACAACCAAATATTTGTACTTATAGCTGTTGAGGAGCAAGGCAAAAGGCTGAAACAATGCCATTTTTCAGTTCTTCCGAGGGTCCAGCCAACTTGTCATCATTTTGTTTCTTCATTCCTTTGCATTGACTTTTGCAGAAAACATCTAAATTTAGACTTTGTTTTAGTTTCCAAGGAAGTAACGAATAAAGCTAGAATAAATCTGACTCTCGGATTAATGTTGAACTGAGTTACAAAGAGAAGATTATGGAATAATTAAAAAAGCATTGAATCAAGGAGTCGGGAGACCCAGCTTCTGGTCCCAGTGCTATTGCTCACTTGCTCTGTGATCGCGGGCAAACTCTTTCACTTATCTGACCCTTCCTTCTCTCATCAATAAGTCAGAAGGGATTGGACTAGATGGTATCATCAGATCTAGATTATGTGATTCTAAATGGATGTGATAACCCTTGTCTATTTTCCCTTTCATCATTTCTGCCTCTCACATGTTTCTGCTCTCACTATGGCTGCTCTCTTGAAGATTATAGTGTCACACACACACTCCCTGATTTCTATCATTTGAACTGTCCCTCCGAGGAACCTACAACAGAGAGGAAGTATAAACTCTTTGAAGGCAGGGAGCCCTCTTTTATTTGTATCTTTGTATCCCCAAGCCCTAGCAAAGGGCCTGGCACATAATTGGAGTTTAACAGATGTCTGAATAGGACAGAGAAGCTATCTTGGGTTTTTTTTCCTCTGTATTACTTGAATTACTGACTGAATTCTATTCTCATCCCGAGTTGTGTGTCAGCACTTGAATGATGCCATGATGCATTGATTGCAGTTGGAAGGGCAATTAGAGCTTTTTTGGAAGTTGAAAATATCAGCTGATCTGAGGACATCCATCCAACCACCCCTTCCCCCCATGTCAAAGAATAGAACTATTCTGAGATCTAAAAATGTACCATGGCAGTTAGGCTCATTTATGTAGCTCATGCATCAGAAAATATTCTTAGTTCTTTTATTATTTTTATCCCATTAAGAGGGAAGTGGCCTACCACTTAAGGAAGTGGGTTACTTTACTTCCTGAAGATAATTTAACCTTCATTAATCTGACCTTTAAATGAGCATTTACATTAAAAAAAAAAAAAAAAAAGACCTTTTCCTCAATTATTCTTTAGTGAGTGACTCATGAGTATATAGCTTAAAGGGCTTGGGTTCAGGGCTAAAGGAAGAAGGCTTTACCACATATAGAGTGACTGTAATGAAGCTTGGTTGCCTAGAAAGATTACCTTTAATATTAAATCCTTTGATCATAATAAGTCTTGTAGTAAAGTGCAAATTTTAATGTATTGATCATTCTGAAAAGTGAATCTCAGTGGTTAAGGAATACATTGAGCAGTTGCAAAACAAAGCAGTGTTTTTGTTATCCTTTCAAATCCCTTTAGCAGTGTCTTCCTGAGGACATACAGTTTCTATAATGGGAAAAGACATCGAAGAGTTTGCCTTACTGACCATCGCTGGAAATCATGAAATTTTTAGCATTGCAAGAGTTACTTCTTCTGGGTTTCATTAATTTAGAGCTGTTATTTGGGCAGTTGCCTCACTTACAGGCACTTTTTGATTCGTTGTTTGATACTGCTTTTTGCCAACTGACTTAGATATTAGATTGGAAAAATTTTTAATCAGGATCCTTTGTTGAAAAATATGCTCTAGAAAACCTGTTCTTTTGCTTAACCTTACACGCCCATCAAATTATGGCAGACTTGAGCAAAGAAAGTCAGGGTTGAATAATAATTATAATAATTTTGTGCCTTTGAGAATAAATTGAAAGTTCAAGGTAACTAATAATAATGGTAATGTATATATGTACATATGAGGACCTTACTCATATTTCAGAGTGATTTTATCAGTCTGTAGCTTTATTTAACTCTAGGTTAAGAGCACACACTCTGCTAAGTAATGTATTTAAAGTCTTTCACAATCTGTCTCGAACTTATATTTCCAGACTGATTATATATTACTCCCCGTCATGTACTCAGCACTCCAGTTTAACTGGGTTAACTGGCGTACTTGCTCTTCTATACATGCTGTATATTCATCTCCTACCCTTGTACCTTTGAATAAGTCCCTTCCCCCATGTATTTCTTCTTTCCCCACTTCTCCCACGCTCCCTCCATTACCCCTGCCTTTGGGAATCCCTGACTCCCTTTATGGATCACTTCTAATGTCATCTCCTTCAAGGATCCTACTTATTATAGTTCTCTCCTTCTATCTCTAATCGCCATGCATTTATTTTGCAAAAATCCTATATTTTTCTATGGAAATGTTCTATGGAAATGCCCCTGTTCCAACAGCGCAAAGGCTGACTTAGTTATGTTTGCATTCTCAATACCTAATGGTATCTGATGTGCTTAATAAATGCTTGTTAATTGGTAGATGGCTTTAAAATTGAATACATCAATTTTGTAATGAATCAAAGGTCGGAGACAAATGAATGGAAATGTCTATATAAATATTTGGGAGTAAATAAAAATTTAATAAGTTATCAAATTATTACTGTTATGTTAGACATTTCCTTCATATAGTTATCTGATTTGGGGGAGGAGGTATCCTTTAATTCATGATATAGTAGAGTCAGTATAATCATAAGTATGCTATAATGGACTTTCACTATATCATTTTCATTTTATTGGAGAAACTAAAGCATAAAATGATTTAAGTGGTTTGAGTTAGTGACTCAGTAGCCTAGCTATTTATAGAACTTTTATCTTAGGATCTGTGGTCCAAGACTCACTGGGATTCCCTCCAAGTATTCTGTACAGGCTTTCTGGAAGATGATTATTGATTCTTTCTTTGAAAAAAAAAAAAACCCAACAATTATTAGTACTACTAAATACTCAACATATTTTTTACCAGTAAATCTGCCTGGAATAGATTTCCCTTTAATTACTGGACTTTCTCAACTGTTATCCTCATAAATAAGGAAACTTAATATTTCATAACTTAGAAGAATTAGCATTGTGAAACAGGATGGGGTTGTTAAGAATCCTGTAAGAAGTCATTGCCACACCAGCCTACTTTTGTATATCAGTGAAACTCCACAGACCACAAATCAAGAATTTATTAAGTTACTTCAGTCAATGTGATAAGTTAGCAGTTCCCTTGAGAGATTGTCTTTTTTGTGTTAGGACTGGCTTTATTAATTTTTATTATTTAATTTTAGCTTTAAATCCTAACATTCTTGGCTAGGTAGAATAATAAAGTTTCCTACAGTTGATATTCTATTGCCACTCTATGCATATACCTGCAGCTTCAGTTTGAGGGCTTCAGAGAGAGAATTGAATAAGTTTTATTGGGTAGGAGTTGTCAAGATGTTTTTTGTTAATATGTCTTTCTTAGATTAACTGGGAAAGAGTACTGAGAGTCTGGAATTATATTCTTTGTTTGTGTTGAAGAGATAAGGAGATCTAATTCTTCTATTCTCCTTTTGGGCACACCATCAAATCTCACTAATCTCATTTTTTAAATTAATGTAAATAATTTAAAATTTGTTTGCAGGAGTGAGGTATAGAATTCACAGGGTATATTATTGGTTGGTTATTTCTATGATTGTTGCTTTTAAAAAGCTTAATACACTAAGTATCCTATCTTACAACTCTCTCATGTGCATTTTTGTAGCATGATCCTACAGAGCAGAATCTGAAAACGAGAGTTTCTTTATATTGTTAGTTCTGATGCCAAAAAGGCTCCAGATCATTGGAGGGAAGTTATTTAGCCTGGAAAAGAGAAGTTTGGAGGGAAGGGTGAGTGGGGTAAGGGAAGGATGATGAAAACACTAATTATCTTTTAGTTATTTGAAAGATTGGATAAGGGGTCTCAGAAGGAAGGAATAGTAGAATTGGTGGAAATTAAAGAAGGCATTGTGAGGAAAAGCTTAACAATTAAAGCTCTTGAAAAATAAAATCAGCTGCAATAGAAGGTGGAACATTTGCCATTATTGGAAGTCTTCAGATGATGATTAGTTGATTTATTTTGGATGTTTCAGTACTGATTGGTTAGACTCTTAACCTATAATCTTATGATTTCTGATGGCTCTTTTAACTCTGAGGTTCTGCTATTCAGTGATGTTTTTTCCTATGGTATATTTTGCCCATATAAAAATGAAAGGTTGCCACAACTACGCCACAAATAAGAAATGAAATAGCAGCTGTAACTAATAAACTGAGATAGAAAGTTGTTAAATGATCTTATTGATTTTTCATAGAATTTCCCAAAAGGAAAAAGAAGATGAGATGATGGCCTCATACCCTACCCCATTAGAATTATGACATTATTCACTATAGATAAATGGCATTTTTTTTGTATGAGGATCCGTTTAAAGTGGTATCCAGGCAAATAAATTATTTCCCTTTATGGCTTTGTCTAGAAGAAATTTAGAGCAACTGGTTACCAGCACAGCTACATTATAATTGAACTCACGATATATTATAAGTGATAAGATTTTTGCGTCAGTCTTTCTAGCATAGATGAATGTTGAACTTGATAAGTGCAATCATTCCCAATGAAAACAGAAATTATCTGCCAAATTAAACCTAGTAACTTTTTTTTTCACATTGTGAAGGATTTGTATCGCCTAGTCTTTTGAGGAACTCCATTCTTTAAATATTTTGTTATTTTTTATAACTTCATTTCTCTTAATTGGTGAAGAATTTGTGTAATTAATGACACTGCCTCTTTCCACTGCAGGCTTGCAGTCTCCTGTTCCAGAGTACATTGTTGATGTAGAGTCTATGGATATCTTCCCAGTTGGTTGGTGTGAAGCAAATGCTTATCCCTTAACTCCGCCACATAAAGCAGTTTGTAAGTATAGTCAGCATGCCTAGTTATGTGATACACGTTTGTCTCAGTTGTGAAGAAATTCTCATTCCATGCCTTTTCATTAATTGTTTTTCCAGAGAGTTAAGGAGTTCCCATTTTTCCATTTATCTCTATAACATTTACTGATCATTTCCAAATTTGAAATAGTCAGGGGGAAAGGGGGGTTAAGAGGGAAGACAATGAGCATTTGTACAGTACTAAGTATTTTTACAAATATTACAAAATTACAAAGACATCAGAAGTTCTCATTTTATAATCTGCTATCACTAGCATCTCTGTATAGTTTACATATTTGAAAGATTCTAAGTGAAATGTGTATTGTTACTTTACATTTTTACACATTTTTACATTATTGCTTTTGGGAAAGGTATAATTTTTCTTATAGTGTTTTCTTTAAAAGATTCATAATGGCTCCAGTGATTTACTGGCCTATTGTAAACAGTTGGTTAACCAAAAGAATCATCAATAAGGTTTGTCATTCTTGAACCTGGTAAGACTGGTTTGTTTCAACATATTCACCTGTGTCAAAATTTAAGACAATTAAGTCTTGCTTTTGTGTTCCTGGACTATATGTTCCATAAGAGCACATTGCAAAGCGTCATGTTTAATTTCTTAAAGCAAAAAAGCTACAAGAAATCTTAAAGAGACTTATTACAAACTAAAATACTTGAATCTATTATTTTCATCATTTCATGGATGATTGGTTTTGGGTAAGGATTCATGCTGAGCTGGCATGTTGGAATTGTCTAAAAAAATCGAAAGAAAATACAGACTTTTGTCATTCTCAATGTGTTTTCCATGCCTTTCAGAGGTTATAGAATTACATCGTTCAGGCTTTGAAGAGGACCTTGGAGATGTAGTTTAGTATCCCCTCTTTTGACTCCGTGAAGAAATAGTGGCCCATGGAGGTTACCCAAAATCACACAAATGACAGTCCAGTCTAGAAATCATGTCTCTTCTGACTCGTACTTTAATAATCTTTCTCTTCTGCTGTTTACCTTCATATGTTATGTAAATTAGTCAGGAATTTGCTTTAAAAAAAAAGTTCACATTGATGACATTTGGCTATTTCAGAAGTGCAGAGATGCATCTGGATAGCACATGAATAGAGTGGTAGGCTTGGAGTTCAGATCCCACCTCAGACAAGTCTTAGCTGAGTAAAGTCACTTAACCTCTCCCTCTCCCTCTCCCTGTCCCTCTCCCTCTCCCAGTTTCCTCAATTATAAAATGAGGATACTATCAGCACCTATTTCCCAGGATTTTTATGGGGATCAAATGAGATATTTGTGAGCATTTAACACAGTTCCTGGTATATATTTTATTCATTTGTTTCACTTGTGTTTAACTTTTAGTGACCCCATTTGGGGTTTTCCTGGCAAGGATATTGGAAAGGTTTGCCATTTTCTTTGCCAGCTCATTTTACAAATGAGGAACTAAATGTTTGCCCAGAATCACACAGCTAATGTCTGGGAGGCTGCATTTGAACCCAGGAAGAAGTCTTACTGGCTTCAGGCCTGGCTCTCCATTCACTGTGTCATCTAACTGCTCTTGGTATATAGGAGGCACTTATTAAATACTTACCTACACCTTCCTTCCTTTTCCCTTCCTTCCAAATAGATATATTCATATATGTATGTAGATAGATATAGCTATTTTTTTCATGTACTGAGCTTCTAATCCCAAGTGGAAGTCTGACAGTGAGGGAGAATTTGGGCATGGTAGAGATCAACATATAGGAAGGTTTGATAGGGAAGAAAATGGATTTAGAGTATTACTTAATTTATTATGCTAATATAAGCTTCAAATGCATATATTTGACCTAGTTATACTATAACCAGAAAAACATGGGAAAATTGCTTATCAGAACTATGAATGTAATAACAGTTCATGACTAGGAAAAAAATTAAAAATGTTATTCCACTGGTTCAGATTTATTGCATTGATTCTCCTTATCAAAGGTTCTCACTTATCAAAGTTTTTCTAGCCACAAGTGTATTTCAGCTCTAATTGTACTATTTCTATTACTACTTCTATAGCACTTTAAGATTTGCACAGTGTTTTGCATATCTGATTTAATTCTCATGACAGCCCAAGGAGGTAAATGCTACTATTCCCATTTTATACACGAGAAAAGTAAAGCTATAAGAAATAGAAAGTGACTTGCTCATAGTCACACAGCTAATAATTGTCTAAGATGGGATTTGAACTCAGATGTGTTCTGAGTCCAAGGTTAATGTTACTGTCCACTGTACCACTTGACTTCCTCAAATACTATTAACTAGCTTTTATACCCTCAACAAAATTACCTATTTCCACTGGGCCTTCTTTCCACTAAAAAGTAGAAATAGTGCCTGGAGTTGAATAGTTCACATCCTAATGGAGGAGACAAGGATTGCTTCTAAAGGTGAATGGAAATCCCAGGTGGTCTTTAGGGCATAGATATAAACCAGATGATAAATTTTAAGTGGTGACCAGTACTTTTTCTGTATCAGAAGTTCAGAACATTATTATCAAAACCTTTCCAAATGCTGCTACACTCAAGAGACTGAATGCTGAGCCCCCCCCTCATTTTATTATTATTATTATTTTTTAATTAAAAGACTTGCTTCTTGTCTCCAAGTGTGCCTTAATTCTACTCTCTTTTACAATTCTTAGGTACGTTGAATATGTTACTGAAAGTTGTCAAGAAATATTCGTTCTTAGAGTTCCTTAAAATAGAAATAGGTTCAATTCAGTGAACATTTGTTAAATATCTACTATGTACATATAAGGAAATGAACTAGGCTCTAGGCATCTAAAGAAAGATCTGCTACTGCCTTTGGCTCACTGAGATTTAAATAAGGTACCCTCTAATATGAGTCAAATAAAGAGAAATGTGGTTACTGAAAATGAGATGTCTGGTCAGGGGACTATGAGAAATTTAGCTGCAGAGAAGATCCCCTGGGGAGGAGAGTGCCAGAGTGCCTGGCAAAAGCTTCATTCAGCGTTGGGTCTTGAAAGAAAATAGGAATTTCACTGGCTGGGGATCAGTGCTCGAAGATGGCTTTGTGGATGGGGGAGGCAAATGGGAAACAGCATGAATTTGGAAATAATAGGAATGAGAAGGAGTGCTACAGAGTATAGTTCTTTATAGCTGCAACATAAAGTATGCAGAGAGAGATAGGGGTGGTCAGATTACTTGGAACCTGACTCTGGGAGCTCTTGTGTGAAAAGATAAAGGATTGATCGTTTCTTCTCTGGCAAAGTAGAAAACACTGGGGTGGTGAGGGGTGTGCTGAGATCCCACTGGTGCAATGGGAAGATGGTGAGCTACTGTGTAAAAATAAGGAAACTGGCTGCAGAAGATCATTTACATTAAGTGGTGCAAGAGAGAGATGATGAGGGCCTGAACTAGAGCAATTTCAGTGAAGGGCAAAGGAAGAGTTAAGCTTGAAGACTAAAGAAATGTGGAGGATGAAGTAGGTTTTGAATCTCCTCTCATTCCCATCTGAGAAATACCCCCTTACCCTTTGCGCCATCACCACCACCTTGCAGAGGTTTTAAGATGAGAAGAATCAGTTATCCCCGACAGCTGGTGTTTTTGCCTATTTTCTCACGTCATTTCTAAAGCTTTGCCTTTAGAGCGATTCTCAGATTTCACCAGTACCAGCTCTGTCACTGACTTGATCCACATTTTAGTTTCTCACTAAATTTGATGTGGCTATAGCTGATTCTCCTCTGTGAGAGTAAAAGACCTTTGAGCTTTTCTGAGTGAAAAGATTATGTAAATTAAAGGTGAATATGATACCATTCCCACATTATTGCAAACTGCTGCATCTAGTGTCATGTTCCTAATTTTATGAACAGTCGTTGATCGTCAAAAATTATTCTAGGTCACTCATCAAATCCAGAGTTTCACAAAATATATGATTTTTTTTGGTAATGGACCCCAAACATTAAATATCAAAATGAGTGAAGTTTTGTGGATTATCTTAATTATCTCCAGGCCCTGCCTTGTTTCATTTCTTATAGATAAAATAGCATTTGGGATAATAAGGATCATCAGATCAAAGATATCTGATAGGAACCTCAGTGGTCATCTAAGCCTATATTTATTTTAAAGTTGAAGAAACTGATAAGTAGATTTCTTGGTGATAAGCATTAGGCAGATTTGGAACCCACAGCTTTTAATTACAGAACCAGTCCTCTTTTCCTTGAATGATACTGCCTGTCACAATATGATGTAGTGGATAGAAGGCTGACACTCCAGAAATAGGGAGAAATGGCTAGCCTCTAACATATACTATCTTTGTGACCCTATAAAAATCACTTAACTTCTCAGTCACTCAGTCAGCCCTCTAAAACCAGGTTTCCATTTGCAAAGAAGGTGTATTGCCTATATTGAGAGGGGGAATTGATACACCAAGAATTCCCTATATCATTAACAACAGAAATCTAGACACCCCCCGCCCATCTTCCCCAAAAAGAAAACTTGTAGTTAACAATTTAAAGCATATTATGCTTTTTTTCCAATTTCACAGCTTTTGATGTGTTGGAATTAGTTCCTGCTTATTTAGAAGGAAATGGAGTTTATGCCAAAATTAATAAAAGCCAGGAAGTGATGGTCTAATTTTATTAAGGTGAAGAATAGACAGTAATAAATCTAAATGAAATGGGTTGTTTGCAGGAAAATATTCTCAAATGAGAAAAAAAAATCCTTCTGTTTATGTTAATGTTTCACAGCCAAATTTACAGTTCATCAGGCAGTCCCTTTTGAAGAGTAAAATATGTTTTAATTAAAAATTATACCTAAGTCAAATTATATTGCTGTAGCAGTAGTATTCAATCTTTACAGTTTTTAATAGAAAAAAAATCATGCTGTATGATCATGCTTGCGACAAGTACAGTGTTTCTGTATTTTACAACATCTGAGTTTTTCCACTGTCTTTTCGTAAAAGAACATTCAAAATATAGCATACTGTGCAGTGATAACATTAAACATATTCTGTCCTATTTAGAACAAGTTTCTGATATGCTAATAACTTATTTTATATGAGAAGAAATTATTATATGATTGCAGTCATTTCTCTTTTTGAAATGCTATCTTTAGGACATTATATTTTTAAAATAGGCACTTTCTTAAGACATAGTTGCCTCTATGTCAGAATAATGGAATTTAATTTTTTTTCTTTTATCTGTTTTCTAGTACAAAAGAAGAGAAAGATTGCAGTCGTACAACCAGAAAAACAGTAAGTTTTCTCCCCTAAACCACACTATTGATATTTCTTCCATGAGGGATGCTGTAAGGAACAGTTGAACTGAAGTCACTAGAGAGCTAGTAAAACGATCAGTCTGGGTACCATATCTTTTCCTTCATTCGTTCCATAGCTGCTAATTCACCTGCTAGTGGGAGACATTCAGGATCTAGTATAATTAAAACAAAAAGCCAGGCTTGATGCATGAGGAATTACAGGATCCCAGAATTGTTAGGGATTTCTTTAGATACTTCATGTATCATTTTCGATCCTTCCAGATAACATAGTCTGGTTGAATAGTCTAACTCTATTTATTACATTTCATCTTATTCATCTGCTGTGATCTTTTGTGGATCTTGACTCTGTTAGCTAATACATTATCAATCTTCCCTAACTTTCCGACTAATGTAATTCTGGTAAAGTTCCAGAATTGAATCAGAGAAGAATAGATTTTGGGGAAACTGTAGACTTTTTTTTACTGGCCCTGCCCCTGGCATCCTATGTAGGCAAAGGGCGATGTTTTAAATACCAAACTTTTAGTGGTATTTTTCTCTGGCAGAAACACATGGAATCCCACTGCCTTAAAGAACTAAAAGTGATATCACAAAGGATCATTGGGAGGCCTGGGGTGAATGTAAATAGATCACACCCAACACAGATCCGGCGAGGAACTTGCGTTAGGAAGAGTAGATATGCTTTTTGTGTATCAACAGCAGAGGATGACAGGTGGACAGTCAGAATACTCCAGGAGTAGCTTACCTTGTCAGGAGAAGGCCTTTAGTCTTTGGGTGGGAAGTTTGGGGAGGAAATGGGCAGATTTGACAGTATGTCAAATTCTATCATTCTGACTTCTTCCACTAATAATAGTTGCAAGTCAAAATCATTTAACCTATGAACTGGGAGACAGTACATGCATCGACTAGGGTACAGTTGCAGAAAAGGACAACCCTACGGCCCAGTAGATTGTCAGAAAGATCTGAGACATTTAATATCTACCTTAGTTTCCTCATCTCAAAAATTGGGGTAATAATAGCATTTACCCCTTAGGGATATTATAAAGATTAATAGTTTTACAATGTCTAGGTCATAGTAAGGATTATATAAATGTTAGCTATTTAAATCGCAGCAGTAGGACAAATGACTAATCTGAGGAGCCATTAGGGTTATAGTGGTAGGTTACCTGAAGTCCGGAGGGCATAGTAGCAGGGCAGGTAGTAAGAGTTGTTGGATCTTAAGGAGCAGTGGTAGAATGGTAATATTTAAAATTTTCAATTTAAAGCCCCTTTAACAGGAGAGACATTGTGGTTGAGAGTCGGCTTCAGGGCCAAAAAGATGAGGAGGTAAAATCTTGCCAGTTTATGGTCATATAACCCTAGACTGGTCCTCTAATCCCTCCATGTCCTGGGTAATTCTGTAAAATTATAAATCAGAGAAGGTACCAGCTTTCAGTAATGGAAGAAATTCTCTCATCTGGGAATTGTTCCCCATATTAATGAAATCACAAATCCAATTATTATACCTATCCCTTAATTAGACTTACAAGACTTTAGGCAGATGAATTTTCTTTAAAAACCTGGCCTTAGATAACCCTTCATCCCTGTCCAAGATGCTGATTCAGAAATCCAACTCCATTTATTAGGTACCACTTTCTAATTCCACCATTCTCTCATAAAGTCTTTTTCTACAATTATTAGGAAGAAAAACGCTATCCTGGTTCCTAAGGTTTTTGGTTTCTTGCCTAAGGCTTCATAGTATTTAAAAGTTTTCTAGGGTCTAGTATTATCATGAATCACTGAAAGTGAGTAGTTGTTAATAAGTCTTAATGATCTTTTAAAAATTCTTAATCTTGGGATAGCTAGATGGTACAGTGAATAAAGTACTAGCTCTGAAGTCAGGAGGACCCGAGTTCAAGTCTGATCTCAAACACTTTAACACTTCCTAGCTGTGTGACCCTGGGCAGGTCACTTAAACCTAATTGCCTCAGCCAAAAAAAAAGTGGTCTTGGTCTTTTCCTGGGAAAGCCAGTAGAGCTCTGCTATCAGATTAAGCAAATTCTCTTCCTCCATAACTCATCTCTTCTTCCTCTTACATTTCCTGAATGATATGCTTCTACATCATCATTCTTTGGAAGATAAGCAGCTACCTCCTCAAGAGTATCTAACTTCCTTCTCTTTTAGAGAAACCTTGTATTTTTTACTGAATTCCAGAGACTCATTATTCTTTTTTCTCTTTCACCTCTATCTTCCTCCCTCATACCTCTTGAAAGAGTTCAGAATTTTCTTCTGCCTTTTGAGTTTTTTTAAAATTCTGTTTCCAGACTTGAAGCCCTTTTTCATCTTCCTTTATAGGATTACTTCATTCCTTCTGATAACCTGGAGTGCAAAGGTGCATCCTTTAAGCCCTTTTAAATTCCCAATATAAAAGTCTTTGGTTATAGCTTAAGTACAGTTACTTCACAATGAAAGACCAACATCCAACTCACAGTCTCAGTGTCATTAGAGTACTGTCCTTGCTCTCTGTACATCATGTAATCAAAATTCTTGGTCTTTTTTTGTTTTATTTTATTCATAAAGCTTATAATCTGATAACTTTTAAAACCAACCACCAAAATATATGCAAATTATATTAAACCAGGATAGGTAACTGGTAGAGTTTGCTAAATGACTCTCTGGATACTGAATAAGTAATTCTGTGTAAAGGTTTTCACAAAAAAATAATAATTTCAACCTTTGAGCACAAGGACTGTGTGGTTTATGAACTACACATCTCCAGTCCTTAGCCTTGAATGTAGTAGTTGTTGAATATCTATTGAATTTCTTGAAATATTTCCCTTTAGTAAATTAAGTTTTTTCTTGTCTCAGAACTCAATTAAATGAATATAAAATGCCTCATCTGTACATAATAATGGTAGGTTCAGAGTTGGTACAAAGTTTAGGTAAGACATGCCTCCTGTCCTCATGGACCTTACAGTGCAGTAGAAGCTTATACAACTGTATGAAGTAATAGGATTAATGTATCAGAGACTTTTGCTTTAGGAGCTGGAACAAAGTATTTTATGAGATCTGAAGGGGGGGAAAGGGTCATCAAGACAATGGAAGCTATATGCTTTGCATTATGGGTTTATTGAGAGAGGCCAAAAGTATATTTCTTCACTCACCAGGTCATATGTAAAATCAGGCTTCGAAGTTTCTTTTCCTCTAATTGTTTCATTTATTTTTCTGAGTGAAATGACATGTATATTTAAAACATTGGCTCTGTGCCACATAGCAGTTTTGAAAGAAAATGCAAAGTTGAGATGGTTTGCGACAGTTGGGTTGAAGAGAGTCAATTTAGTCTCTGGTACTTGACATGAGAATTCTTTTTATTATTAATGGGACAGCACAGCAAGCAGTATGACATGATAGACAAAAAACTTGTCTCTGAGCTAAAAGGATCTAGATTTAAGGTATACCTGTGAAATATTCTAGGTGTGTGACCATAGGCAAGTCATCATACTTCTTAGTGCCGGCCATAAGTTACAGCTCTGTTGTCACTATTTGTCTGTAGAGTTTCCACACCAACCAGGTGTCTCAAATTGATAAAATGACAAAAGTGGGGGTAGGGAAGGCAAGTCATGCGTGAGCTTTAAAGAACATTTCAACCAATTAATCAATTGTATTTATTAAGGGCTACTTTGTTCCAGGAACAGTGAAAAGTAATGGGGATTCAAAAATGGGTAAATGATAGCCCCTGTCTTCAAAGAACTCACAGTCTAAGTGGGAATGGTAGAGAATATTTGTTTACTTCCATTTTAACCTATTAAAACTTAAAACTGCAGGAATATTTTGGGGACACCCTGCATAGGCAAAGTTTTCTGTTGCTTTTACATGTTTTATTTCCCTCAACAATTTTTGTTGCAGGTAATTGTTAAAAGAATGTAACTGGAATGAGGGAGAAGCTTGTCCTTGATGACCCTTTTTATTCCTGGTAGTTATTGAGATATTTGGGATCAAAGGGTAGAGGAACTATTTCCTGTGCTAGCAAAATTACAAGTTTCTAATAATCCATTGAACAGTTCTAATTGAAATATGTGAAACATGATTACATACTCAATCTGTAGCTTTATGTACCAATTTTAAAGCAGTTTCATAACACTGTTTCATAAGTTTTGACAGTATTAATGATTAGTTATTTCTTGCTAAGCCCTATAAAACAAATTAATTTTTTTGTCCTCATTTTACTTTGGAGGGACTTAACATGAAGAGATGTGGAATAAGTTCCCTAGTTTTCAATTAAAACTCAATGTTCCTGCAAATATAATAAAAAAAATTTTTCTAAGTGAGATGCTTTGAAAACCCTCACTTTTATGTAATTGTGTAATAAATTGCCATTTATTTTACCTCAGAGCCTTTAACCAAAATATATCACCACCAACAAAATATATTCCCCAAGTCTTCATCTTCCCTTTAGGGAAGTAGTACTGTACTAGTCCACAAGGTTCTTCCAAGTGTAGCACAGTGTGGCTTCTTTTTTAAACTTGACCTTGGATTTCATTGATATGGGAAACTTCCAATTAGAAAGTTCTCTCTATCACTGTAGTGCCACAATTACTATTCTTTAGTTTATAGTCTCCTTGGGTTCTCAGAAGTGACACAGCCTATCTGGGTCTTTGAGAAGCAAGGCTTGAATTCTGGATTATTGCAACAGCCTGATGATGATAAGTTTGCTTTCTTCAGGTCTGTCTGTACTCCAATCCGTGTTTCATTCAGCCATTAGAGTGATTTAGACTAAAAGTCCAACCATGTCATATACCCTTCACCCATTCATTCCCTCCAATGGCTCCCTAACTGCCTCTAAGAGCAAATGCTAAATACTCTGTTTGGCACTCATGCCCCTGTATAACCTAACCCCCTCCCGTCCTCCAGTCATTCTGTACCTTACTCCCCAAAATGTGCTTTTCCCTTCAGTCACTCTGGCTTCTTAGCTGTTGTTCAAAAATGATATTCCTTCTCTTAACTCTGAGCATTGTGTTTGGTTGTCCTCATGCTTGGAATGTGCTCACTCCTCATCTTCCACCTGCTGACTTCCTTTAAATCCTAACAAAAATCCCACCTTGTAGGGGAAGCCTTCTCCAATCCTCTTAAGTCCCTTTTCTTATCTTTCCTTTCCTCTTCATGCTGTATGCAGCTGTCTTTGTTTATATTTATTTGCATGCTGTTTCTCTCATTAGATCCTAAGCTCTTTGAGCTTTTACTTTTTATTTTTTGCCATTTTTTATATTCTCAGCACTTAGTACAATCACTAGAATACAGTAAACACTTAATAAATGTTTACTGATTGGCTAGATTCATATCTTCCAGTTGCTGAGGCAAATTTTATCCATTATGCCATAATATCCTCCACAGCTCTTATATTACTGACATTAATGACAATATCTATGGCTTACATTTGGACTTGAATCAGTCAGTGTTTTACTTAATGTAAAACAGACATGACATAATTAGTATCTTATCAGAAGCAACACAGCATCTCCAATTTATTGTGGTAAATCTTACAGTAGCAAATGAGAGTGTGTGGATGACAGGCCCCTTTTATTATTTCACGATGGTTTGTGGATTAACATTGACGGTGAACAACTCCTCTAAATTTAACTTTTCAGAAATTATTATTCACACTGCTCCAAGATGCATATATCCCTTCTTGCTATCAATAGGGTGGCCACACATTTCTCTCTTAATCTCATGCAGTAGATTAATAATCATAATGGACATTTATGTAGCATTTTAGGGTTTACAAAATATCTTATGTACATTATCTCATTTGATGCTTACATTAACTCAAAAAGATAGGTTCTAGAGGTATTATTCCCAAGAGTTAGCTTAACTGACTGTCTCCTGGGGATTCTATAGAAAGGATTGATGGCAGGGTCTGAAGTTGGGTTTCTTCTGACTCCAAGGCTAGTATTCTTTCCAGGACACTAGATTTCCTCAAAATAGTGTAAGCAGGTAATGGGAAGGTATGGTTCTCATAATTAAACACAAGTTCCCTAGCAATATTTGTTTGGCTTTGTTGTGTTCTGTTCTTTATTAACAGATTGCCATCCACAGTGCCTGTTGAGAAAATACCTCATGACCTTTTTTCATTTCCTCAGCCAGATACAACAGGTGAGTTAATCCAGACTGAACCTAGCTGCTATCCTGTTCCTTGATGCCCAGGGTAACAGGTAGAATTTTTAGGTAGATCCTGATATCTCACTCATCTTTATAGCTGGTTCTTTTTCTCAGGTTATTTGGATATTTTTTCCCCCTTCTTTCACCAATAGTCAAATGATGCCTTTCCCCATTTCTGTCAACTTCTGGCCAGTAGCTAGATTAATTTTTGTTTAGTAATACACATTTTTACCACATTATGACAGATTCTTTGACTATTGCATTGATTTCTTATTTTTCCTTTAATTTGAATGTGTTTGAGAATTGACAATAAGTTTCATGGGTGTGGGAGGTGACGGAGTTGTTTTTCTTTGGAAAAAAATTAATATGATTTTTAAAAAAATCTTTGTTTTCTAAAAATGTTTTCTAACTCCTTTGTTAATCTACAAGATAATAGTGATGGTTGCATATTAGATAGTATTTGTTTAAAGAACACTGTTTTCTTTCCAAATAAAAAAAATAAGCTAATTCTCTGAGGTTCAGAAACTTAGAAATCTTAAAATGTAAGATCCCAAATTTAAAAGCAATAAGACATTGAAAGAATGTCCTTACCTGAAGCTATTTTTGTATTAAAAAGAATAATTTTATGGATAGATTTATTAAATTATTTTTCTATGAATGTCTTGGCAGGGTTAATCCTACTGAAGAGTTTTCATGCAACTGTAAAAGCTAATTTAATAGTCTTTCCAGTTGTGTAGAATTCAAGTCTGAAGGAACAGTTCAAACAACCATGTCAGCTACTTTTTTATAGTGAATAATTGTTCTTTTACTCTCTTTTTCCTAGATGTAGGAAAATAACTTTTACACCTTTTTACCTTTTGTGTCTTTTGTTGAACTCTTCATGTGAGAACAAGCCTTCCTGAAGTCTTTTGAAACTTCTCATTCCAACTGGAAATCATTTAACTGAAACATCAGTGTTATTCAGAATTTAGGGCTGATCTCTTCAGCTAGGATTTAGCTAATAACTTAATTTTATCTACAAGTTATAAGAGTTTGCTGGAGACAAGCAGTAAACTTACCTAATGAGCAATTACGTTTTGTTGCCAGACACAAACATCAAAAAATCCTGTCCTTTATAATTATTCGGAAAATAAATTTTACGCATTCTTCCAGGGACTTACAGCTTTCTTATTTAGAATTTTTAAAAAAAAAAATTTAAATGCCAATTTACTGCACAGAGAGATTAACTGACTTGTCCCTTTCTTTTAATAATAACAACAGTAATAATAATTAATATTTATATAGTGCATTAAGTGTTTACAAAGTGGTGGTTTACATATACCATTTGATCATCAGAATAAAACTGAGTTAGATTAAGTTATTATTCCCATTTTTCAGATGAATAAACTGAGGCTGAAAAAGGTTATAAGGGACCAGGGTCACAAAAATAGTAAAAGTCTGAGCCAGAATTTTAGTTCAAGTCCTACTGATTCCAAGTTCATTTCTTTCTGCAGTTTAAGAATCATAATTGCATTTATAGAAAGACATAAACCTACAGGTCTCTACTTGGTTATTTTTCCAAGTTGCTCCACAAGATTTTGATGAAAATACATGTAGCTTGATTTTAGGCCTGTTTTCTCTAAAATTCTCTAGCTGTAAACCTTCTTTTTTGAGATCTGTTCCCTTTTTAACTCTGAATTCCCTATCAGTCAGGATGCCTGATGACTTACTTCTTCAGGGAGCTTTGCCAGCCCAATGAATTCACACAGATTTCTAGCTGTTCCCTGATGCACAAAAATTGTGATCCTCGAGTAGGAGCCATGCTGATTATTTTTTTTTTCCTTTAGGTACTGTCAATGGGAAATACTGCTGCCCTCAGCTTTTCATCAACCACCGGTGTTTCTCAGGCCCCTACCTGAACAAAGGAAGAATTGCAGAGCTACCTCAATCGGTTGGACCTGGCAAATGTGTGCTGGTTCTTAAAGAGGTATCACCCTTTCGTGATTATGGGTTATTTCTTTTAGCATGTTGATGAAGTCATTTTGTTACCATTGATGGGACTTGAGAACAAAACCTTGGGGAAATAGGATCATAGTCCAAATTATTGATACACACACACACACACACACACACACACACAATATTGTCTCATTTTTGAAAATTAAAATTCTGTAATTTATCATCAGTGTTTACAGATGTAGCTGCAAGACACTTATGAACAGTTCAGGTTCTTGTAAAAATATATATTGTAAAATCTCCTTTGGTTTGAGGATACAATGATTACTTACAAAAACCTGTTGCTTTTCCTGACTTTTTTAGAGAGCATGTCTGGCAACCTTACTCTCCCTTCTCCCCCCATTGGGTCTTCTAATACTTAGTCATGGAGGAATCCCTCCATTTCTGAACTGGCCACACCAGACTGGTCATTCCGTAGCCATTTCTAGCTCAGCTCCATAACTGTGCATCACTTGGGACCCAGAGAACATACCATTGACAGACACTTAGTTTTATATCTATCATATCACATCCCACACACTATCGATAAGAAAACAGTTTATTCCATTGTAATCTTTTCTATTAGAAGATAACATAGCCGGAAAATAATTCCTCTGGATTTTGCTGGTGTTGACTTGGATCAGACTCTGGTCCACAACAGCAAATCCCCTAATCGGTTTCTTCACCTTTTTGGAAGGGTGTAATTATAATTGTCCAGCCAAGAAATGAATGGTTACTCTGCTTTTAGCAGAGTGCCCATAACAGATGGCCAGAGGATTGAAGTCTGCCATCACTGGATCATGTTTTCCTGTTAGTCTTGAGAGGTTTTTCGAACGAATCTGTTTCCTCCTGCCTTGTTGTTTTGTCGTATATTTTTGTTTCACCTAATGTTGTTCCTTGAGATAAGGTATTCCCCCAAGTGTTTCTTCCTAAGACTCTTAGATATATTCAAATGAATACATCTTAAAATAAAACGATACTCAATTCTCCCTAACCACCCTTCCTTCAGCCAGCCTTGTTCTTTCCTATCAAAGGAGATATGCCCTTTCCTGAGATTTATTTCAGTCACAGATCTCTTCCCTCTGGGTTTCAGTGATATCTTTGAGTTCAAATGTGCCTACTTGCATTTGGATTTCTAATTCACTTTGTCTGTAAATAACTGAGGCTATATCCTTGAAGATGTAGGACTGAGGTGATGTGGTAGAGTGAGGGGGAAAAAGCAATTGATTTGGTTTCAGGAAAATCTGGCTTCAAATTTCACTATGGTACTACTTCTATGACTCTGGGCAAGGCATCCCTAAAACAACAACAACAACAAAAAAATCCTCTGCCTCAGTTTCCTGATATGTAAAACAAAAAAATTAAACTTGATGACCTCTAAAGGTCCTTCAAAATCAGTGATCCTTTCTTGGGTAGCTTCATCTGAGCATGTCCGTTACTATTTTCCTCCTGCATTGTATCAACTCTTTAGATATCTAGCCTGGGGATTATAAATAGGCTGTATGTATTCCTATTATGTCTTTGCCTAAAATCTTTTGATTTGCAAGACTTCAGTCAAAAATACATTTTTTAAACAATCCCTATCAGTGGGGCAGCTAGGTGGCTCAATGGATAGAGCATCAGCCCTGAAGTCAGAAGGACCTGAATTCAAATCTGGTCTCAACACTTAACACTTCCTGGCTGTGTGACCCTGGGCAAGTCACTTAACCCTAATTACCTCAGCAAAAAAACCCCGAAAACAAAACAACAACAACAACAACAAACAAGCCCTGTCAGTTATATTTCATCCATGGTCCTTAAATATCATCCCTATTTTTTAGATCCCATAATTCAGAAATCCAAATCTCATTCTTGACTACTTATCACTTTCATCAGCTTCACTTCAGAAATTGTTTTCTTTTTTTGAAGTCCTTGATTTCAAACTTTAAAACAGTGATTAAAAACAATGATAAAAACCATACAGTGTCCTCATGGTCCCCAATTCTCAGCTTCTAATATAAATTGTCACCATGAAAGAGCAGAGGTAGGTGATAATTCTCAGATTTGGGAACCTCTTGGTTGCCTTCTAGGTACATGAATTCAGAAGACAACAGACAGATCTCATTGTTATTAAGTCATGTTGACAAATGGAAGCCTCCACCAACCTCTATTATTCTTGGCTTTTTCTTCTAACTCTTCATCGTGGGGTATTATGAGCCCCTTTAACAGTCTTTCCCCTCTTTAGATATTCAATAATCCTTTTTCTCTTTCTCTTTCTCTTTTTTATCAGATATTTCTAACTTCTCATCTTCTAATACAATTCTGTTCCTTAATCTCTCCTCATCCTTTTTTATTCTTTATTTCTATATGAAATCCTTTTCATTTCTCACTTGATTAGCTACTCAGAAGAATAATGAATGGAAGCTGCAGGAAGACAAATTTAGACTTCATATAAGGAAAATAAAATTCTCCAATAATTTGATTTGACCAAAAGTGGAGCAAATTGTAGAAATCTTAAGAAAATTCTAAATTATCACTTTTCTGGGGAATCAGTAGAAGGGATTCTGTTACAGGTGTTGAGCCTGTTTGTAGTTTTCTTAGCAAAGATACTTGAGTGGTTTGCCATTTTGTTCTTCAGCTTATTTTACAGGTGAGGAAACTGAGGCAGACAGGGATAAGTGTCTTGCCCAGAATAACAGAACCAGTAAGTGTTTGAGGCTGGATTTGAATTTGGGCCCTTCTGACTTCAGGATTGTCACTCTATCCTCTGCACAGGTATAGAGTTGTCTAGATCCCAGTTTCTTAAACTGTGGGATTTTGTAACTAAATGGGGGGTTACAAAATTTTGACTTAATATCAGTAAATGTATGGTTTGTATGCTTTATATACTAATATACCAAGATATTTCTTGGGTGAAAAGGGGTTACAAGTGGGAAAATTTTAAAAAGCCCTGATCTAGACGACCTTTTAAAAAATCTCTTCCAACTCTATGATTCTTTGTTATTCTGCCTCTTTTCAGGTGAGCTTGTTCTGGGTGGAAAAACAAATGGGATATGTGGTATGATGCCTCGATTAACAATATCCATGTGTTTTGCCATGGGACCACCAGCCCAGAAGAAATTAAACTGAGCTAAAAAGATATCAAGTTGTAGGCACAAGGAAGAATTTTAATAAAAATTTAAAATGAGACCCTTACTAGTTATTGCCTTCCTGAAACTTGCTGCTACTTGGTGCCCATAGGCACATCTTTGTTATGACTCTGTGTGTGTATATGTGAGGGGGTGTATGGGGTGTGTTGAAAAGGCCTGGGAAAGTATGTTGTAATGGATTTTTCAAGGCTGTTTCTGAGTGAATTGTCTTTTCCAGTTGTTGAAATAAGATATTCAGATATCTGTCAGGTATGTTGGCCAATAGGGCAATCTAGGTTAAGCCCATTCTACGCTTGGATTGTTTGACTTTTATTAAATGATTTTTTTTTTTAAAGTCAAAACTAGTTAGTTCTTTCTAATCAGAAAGCTCATGCATGATGTGTGATAGGTGACAGTGGCCAAATTTCAAAGCCAGGCCTGAGGAGTTTGCTGATGATAGAGCTAGTTTTCTGCTGATGTTTACAAAGTACGTGAGGCAGGGAAGGATTGCAAGCTCTTCAGTTCCATAAGTGTAAGAAAAATATAAGTTACGCCAAACCAATATTTATGCTAATGCTTTTCCCCTTAGCATCAGTGCCTCTCTGTATGTGTGCGTGTCTGCATGTGTGTGTGTTTAACATTTAACATTGAAAAGGTAATTGAAGAGAAGGCAGAGCATATCTGTTTCTTTAGGCAGTCGGTGAAATTAGAAATACATGTTTAAAAATTTGCAGAAGTGGATTGGGGGGGCAAGTGTAGAGGATTGGATTTATATCTTTTTTTGATTTATTGATCAATTTGGGTGAATTTTTTTTCTCTTCTGTAAAAAAAAAATTTGTCATAATTGATAGCTCTTTTGGAGGGGATGGATACTGGAAAAAAATCATAGTGATGTAAAATAAAAGCAAAGGATATCAGTGTGTTTAGAAAATTCATAATACTAAATGACCTTTCATTTTCCAGCAATCTGAAGAACAACAGTAGTGTCAGTGTTTGTTTCTATAGGAATGGTCTTTGGAAAGGTAAAACCTAGAGTGAGAGAAATGATCTGACTTAATTAGTTATTAAGTGGGTACTGTGTGTTGGGCTCAGGGCATACAAATACAAAGAATAAAATGATCTTAGACTGGAAAGGGTTGTATATTACAATACAGGAAATAGCAAGCCTTTGTCTGTATGTTTGGTATAAATATCAAGTGAATGTAGTAATTTGGAAAAGCTATTTTTTTAAAGCTTTGTTGCTAGTATAACAGAAGGATAGAAATCAGTGAATTCAAGGATGGAGTAGAGCAAGGAGAGACTTTTTGAGAGAAGACGACCACCTACCAGGGGTTCTCAAACTACACCCTGCAGGCCAGATGCAGCAGCTGAGGATGATTATCCCCCTCACCCAGGGCTAAATAAAGGCCCACAAAACAAAGTTTTTGTTTTTACTATAGTCCAGCCCTCCAACAGTCTGAGGGACAGTGAACTGGCCCCCTGTTTTAAAAGTTTGAGGACCCCTGGACCTAGAAGCTTTTTGCAATAGTCTAGGTTAGAAATGATAAGGGCCTGCTTCAGGTTCATCAGAAGAAAAAAGAGAAAAATGGTCCAACAAAAAGACTTGGTAAATCAAGATTGGGATTTATCCGGGTGAGTGAGAGTCCAGAGTTAAAGTTAATAACTAGGTTAACAAACGTGGATGATTGGGAGGATGATGGTGTCCCCAGTAGTAATAGGAAACTCTGGAACATTTTGGTGGAAAGATCTTGAATGCAGTTTTGGGAGTATTGAACTTGAATGTCTGTGGAACATCCATTTTGAGATGTTCAAGAGACAAGTTGATAATGTAGGATTGAGAGAGAGTAGGATTGAGTATATAAATCTTGGAATCATCGGGAATTGAGACCAAACATAGGGAAAAGAAAAGAGGGCCTAGGAAAGCCTTGAATGAAACCCATTCTTAGCGGGTATTGTGACATAGCTAAAGATCTGGCCAAGGAGATTGAAAAGCAGGTATCAGATACCATGGCCAAGAGGACCAGGGGAAAGAGCCGTGTCATGAATATCTGGGGGGAGACACTATCTAGAAAGAGAAGGGAAGCAAAAGTATCAGATAAAGCCAAGAGGTCAGCAAGGATCAAGATTAAGAAGTCCATTAGATTTAGCGATTAAAGACTTCATTGGTAACTTTGCAGAAAGCAGTTTCATCTGAAAGATAAATATGGAAGCTGGATTCTGTTGTTTTTATAAGTGAAAGGAGAAAAGGAAGCAAAGGGTCTGGTTTTAGATTTTTTTTTAAAGTGTTTTAGATGAAAAGGAACAAAGAGGGAGGATGAAAGTTAGTGGTAGGATAGGATCAAGTCAATGCTTTTTAAGAATGAGGGGACATGGGAATGTTTTAGAGATGCATGGAAGGCAAGGCTAGAAGGAGCAATGGGGACCAAGGAAAGTTTGGGTGCCTTCACGGAGCCCAGGGAGTACAGAAAGTGAAAGAAAATGTATCCAAGGTAAAGAGAAGCAATGTTAGCAAGATTTAGATAGGTCTCAGTCAGTCTCTGAAGGTGGATGAAGTGAGTTATTTCGTCAAGAAAGGTAAAAGTAGAGAGCTAACCAGTGCAACTGTCATTAATATTTAAAAGATGGGGAAAGATGAGAGAGCTACAGAGAGAGATACAGAGAGATACAGAGAGAGAGAGAGAGAGAGAGAGAGAGAGAGAGAGAGAGAGAGAGAGAGAGAGAGAGAGAGAGAGAGAGAAGGAGAGGGAAGAGGAGGGGAGGAGAGAGATACAGAGACAGAGAAAGAGACAGATTAACTGAGAGACACAGAGACTGACAGAGACACACAAAGACAGAGAAACACAGAGAGACAGAGAGGGAGGGAGAGAGGGAAAGAGAGGGAGGAAGGAGAGAGAAGAGAGAAAGGGAAGGAGAGGGGAAGAGAAACCGAGACAGACTGAGGTGGGGTGGAAGGTGAGAATGAGAATGTGATCACTCAAGCTAGAGCTGGGGCCAGGTGCTGCAAGATGTAATATTGCATAAACTGGTGAATCATTACTGTGACAAGGAGATGTTAATGATGGTACTAAAGGCAGTGCAATTTTCTCAGTATGTATGCTGCCCACACTCATGCAAGGAAAGTCACATAAGCTGTGAGACTCAGTTTAATGCCGCAGCTGCTTAGGCATGTGTGTTGCTCATGTTTGGAGGAGCAGGGGAGGGATAATAGGTCATTAAAGGAGAAATTTGAGGTGTGAGGACCAAGTCACTGTCATTAGCACATTCTGAATCATTGCATCCACCTCCTTTCCCTTTGGTAGCTCCATTGCTTTGAAAGGGGCACTTTTCCACCTGTATTGGAGTGGGTCTGAGGAAGACCCCTCCCCTTAACTCTGTAAACTCTGTGATTCTGTTGCCTCTGATATAAAAGAGAAATTCAGATGTTTAGCTTTTTAAGTTCTCTGTAACCTGATCCCTATTAATTTCCCTGCCTCATTGACTATTCTCTCTCCCCCCCATGCGGGAATTCACCTAATGGGGCTTTCTCTGCTCCTCCCACATAGAAGTTCAGCTTTGTCTTCCTTGCCTTTGTCCTGCCTTGCTTGGAATACACTCTCTTCATACCTCTTTCTTTAAGATGGGAGTCCAGCATTATCTTGTACCTAAAGCCTTTCCTCATTCATTATCCTTTTCTGTGTCCTCTTTCCCAAATTAAATTGTATTTAATCATTTTATATTTATTTTCATCTGTATACACTTGTATATTGACTTATCAGTTCATTCGTTAGAATGTAAACTCCTTAAAGATACTATTTCCTTCTTGATGTTTGTATACCTAGTACTAGGCACTTAATAAATGCTTATTGATTAACTGATTTACTTAGAACTCCAAGTGACAATTTTGGAAAGCAAATTGTCCTAAAATATAAATCATCTGGATTGTGGGAGGCAGAAGACAGTTTCAGTGATATCTGTAGTAGGTGCTGGTATTACAACTCTATGTAATAGAATAAAAGTGCCACCTTCCTAAGTGCAGCCTTTATTGAGCAACCTTTCAGCCCATTACCAACCTGACTCTTAGGGTTTGTTAGAGATCACAATCCATCGTCACAGTTCTTCTCTCCAGCTTTCTTGGGATAATAGATTATTAGCAAGTCTGCAAAAGGTTGCCCTCTAGTAATTATCTCTGGATTTGAGATGGTTCCAGTAAGGATGACAAATATAAGCCAGTCAAGTGGATTATGATTCCCAACAACACAGCAGAGGATTGAAATATTGCCCATCCACACTATCTGGAGTGGAAAGAGAGGGGACCGACATGCTGTCACTGAGGATTCCGGGGGCCTATCGCTAGCCTGCTTTGCTTCACTGACATGTGAAATAGGTTTGAGCTGGAGGTTCCAATGAAATCTCAACTTGTTACACTGCATTGAAGCTTTATTTGGTCTCCATGCCCTAAAGTTCTGTATTGATGTATTGAATGGAGTGCCTGCTAACCTCCTACCTTGGTTGTTCTTTAGGTTAGAGAGTTCTTTGTCATTGATGTTATTTTCTATACAAAGAAATGAATCCTCATTACTGCCAAAAATATTGGTTTGATGAACAGATGGAGAATTTCCTACTTGATTAATTGTCTCTCTCTACTTTTTATTCTTAACTTCTTGGTCAGTAGGATATTTTATCCAGATTAAGTTTTCTCTATCTTCATTATACTTTTTAACTTATTAGCCAGGAATCTTGCTATACATTCATTGAATACTTGCCAGTTTTTATTGACTTCTCAGTTTTTAGAGAAGAATTAGCAAGTTTTTATGACAAAAGAATGCAAGAGGGAAAAGCACAAATTTTAAATAACCTGTGCAGTTTATAAAGCATAATAACTTAGAAGACTTAAAATTATCTTTGCTATATGACTAATGAACTCCTAACACCTGTTAGACTTCTTATCCCAGTATTACTTAATCACTGCCTTTATAGGAATAACCGTCTTTTCATTCTACTTTAATAATCGTTCACCCCATTCTTAATTTTACCCCTCCCATGTCACACTTCATTTCTTCTCACTGGGTCTTTTGGAATTCATGGTGCACAAATATACTTTTATTCTGGACCTCTTCCTCTCATACGCTTCCAGAGACCTGCCTTTTCCCAGATGCTGCTTTTTTTGTTTTGTTTTTTTTAGTACTTGCTATATGTACCTTCTCTCAATTCACTGGTTCTAGAGAGTCAAAACATTCCTCCTGCCTGCTGCACTTCCAGATGGCCCTTTTGTAAACATCTCCAGCGGCCTCCCTTCCTTTGGAATTTACTAGACTTGTTTACTCTTTACATACAGATTATGGTTAAGATTTGTCTGCTTGCCCCCAGCTTATTCTCCTTTTTTTTTCCATGGGTGCAGCACCAACTACTCATCTCTTATACTAAGGCAAACTACTACCTTTGATAAAGGTGAAGTCCAAGTTAAAGCAGGGGAGCTTTCTTTAGGACAGTTTTGTTAGTTTAAAAATAGAATATTCTCTCTAATTAATAATATTCTTTCAGGTGCCCTAATCTCTCTCTGTTTTTTTGTGGACATTCTTACCATACATAGATTTTGCCATTTAGGTATAAATGTTACACTTCCTTAATCGGTAACTGATATTCTGTATCTGTTCACAATTTCTTGTCATTCACTCACACTCAAACCCATTTTTCTCTCCATCATGGCTCCCAATTCTTCTCCCTTTTAATTCTTTTTCAGGTGATTACCCCTTCTCCAACCGCACCTTCATTTTTTTTGTTAACCAATTCAATTCATAATGTCCCCTACTTTGACAATCCTTTGACTTCTTGTCCTTTAGTTATATTCATTCTGTGCCAAACTCCATCCTTGGATTGACTTCCATGACTTCCTTTTCCACTTCCTCTGCTTCTACTCACAGGCTGCCCATACAACCATGTTGACCTAGGACATTTCACATTTATTTATTGATTTCTATTGGGTCCTCACTGCACCAAGGCAATCCAGTTACCCCATTTTAATTCATTCCTTGTCTTGCTGAGAAACTTCTAAACCTCTCAAGTCTCCTACATTCCCCTCTACTTCCATCCATTAAGTTGAGGTCCTTGCTTCTTATTTCACTGAGAAAATTGAACCCATTATCGATTCTTTATTCCCTCTTTTTTATGTCAGAGCTCCTTGACATCATTCCTCATTCTCTCTGCATTTCCTCTGGTTCAAAGTCAGGTGAACATTTTCCTTGCCAAGGTCAGTACCTCCACATGTGAGCTTGATCTCACTGAGTTTCCCCTCCATCCTTTCCACTTTATGCATGAGATTACAGCCTTTATCGTCTGCTTTCTATATATGTCATGGCATAGTGAAGGCTTAGCGATAAGAAAACTTGAAAATGTTTGAAGACAGGAGAGAAGGAATCATTGAAAGGGAGAGACTGAATATTTAATAAAGATAGAAAGAAGGTGATCACTTCTGAAAAAAATTTATGCAATCACTGCTAATACTTCATCGTCTTTTAGTTAGCCTTCAAATCCTTTTTTGCATTTTATTTTCTCACCTCCTCTCTTGACTGAAACCATTCTCTCTAAATTTACCAAAGGTCTCTTAATGGCCACTTCTGATGGTCTTCTTTTCAATCTTCATGCTATCCTCTGGATTTGACTGTTGACCATCCTCTTCTGCTTGCTTATTCTCCTCTCTGGGTTTTTGAGAGCTACTTGTTTTATTGTTCCTTTTCAGATTCCTTTTCCATTTATCATCCATATCATACACTCCCTAGGTAACATTCCCCCTCCATTCAAATGACTCATAGATGTATATATTTTACTCTTGTCTCACTCCTGAACTTCAATCCCATATTCCTAATGAACTATTATAGACATCTCAAATTGGATATCTGGCAGGCATTTCAAACTAGCAAAATGTTTTTTTTTTCTTGTTTTTGTAGTCCCATCACCTAATTGCCATGTAATAAATTCTTGTTAATTGAAGGGATTGATTTGTGCCAGAGATAAAGACCATGAAAGCTCAAAGTCAAAAAAGATCTCAGATTATTGGGATCAAAACCAGTTTTTATAAATAAATACCTTTATTTCATGATTCTTGAAGGATGGGTGGGGGGTAGGATTTTGGTTAGGAGAGGTGTTACAAATAATATCTAATAACCATTCTTAAACATCAAGCAAAAAGAATTTTCAAGTTGCCACTTCACAAAGAGAAACATTCCAAACATATGAGTTGTAATGGTGATTTAATATTTATTCAATATTAAATAGCAATATTGTCATTGCATTAGATCCTGATGTCACTATATTCCTTAGATTTTCACAGAACAAGGAAATCTTTCAGTTGAAAAAAGTGAACAGAGTCACTTTTCAAAGTCAAATTGATCTCTTACTTTACTCAGTTTTCTCATCTATCTTTATACCTCATGCCTCTTCTTGACTTTATTGGGAATTGTGTATTCACCACAGTCATCTGGAACATTTTACTCTGTTTCTTTCCCAGGAGAAACATTTTTTCAAGCATTGTCAGTTTTCCCAGTGCTCATCTGTATATGAATGAGATTAAAAGATAATGTCATTCAAACAGGATGTTGCTAATATAATAGAATCCTGCTTGGGAGTTGGGGGTAGTGGAAGGAAATAAATAACCTTTCAAAGTAGAGGTAATTTTGTTCAAATGCCTTTCAGATATTTCCCCCCCCCCCAAAAAAAAAAAACCCACAACCAACCTTTTTGAGAATCTCATTCTCAATTTGAATGAAATCAAAATTATGCTTTTGGAACTGTCAGAATGAACTTTCTGAGCTTCTGAAACATTTTATACCACCTGATGAATCCTTCATAAACATATACATAAAAAATGCCATTCACTGTAGGTTCCTCCATTTATGAAGTCTGTAATTACACCAAGTCAGGGAAGGAGAGCTTCTAGGAGTCATATTCGTGTTCCTTTTTTGAGAAAATAGAACATACAAACTAAATGAAATCTGGTTGATCTTGGTAGGAGTTTGAAGAGAAGAAAGGTTTTTGTTATGCTTGGTTTCTAGGCAATGTTCAATTGCCATAATTAGGAACCCTTAGCTGACTGAGAAACAGAAAAGACCCCGTCAGAAATCTAGACAGAGGTGACTAAATGTTGGCTCCCTGGTAACAGTTTTCTTCTAGACATTGCAGAAGAGAGACCTTTCAGTGGCTCAATTGATTAAAAAAATCAACATCAACCTAGTTGAACCTCTCTTCAATTTACTAGAAGTCAGAAGATTTCAAGACCAAAAACCTTTGATTTATTACTATCTTTAAATTAAAAAAAATCAGTTTGTAAAAAATCACATTTGTTAAAAGTAGGCATTTATATATATATATATATATATATATATATATATATATATATATGTATGTATATATATATATTTTTTTGGCTTAGGCAGTTGGAGTTAAGTGACTTGCCTAGGATCACACAGCCAGGAAATGTTAAGTGTCTGAGGCCAGATCTGAACTCAGGTCCTCCTGACTTCAGGGATGGTGCTCTGTCCACTGTGCCCTCTAGCTGCCCTGCCCTTTTTACCCCCCTAAACAAGCACTAGATGCTTAACGTAATGTTTATTGACAGAATGATTTGAAAAAATATTTTTGTATTCTTGGCCTTTTATGGAAGGAAATACTCCTTTATAACAAGGTACATTTGAAAAACTGATTGGTTATCAAAAATACCTAAATTATATTTAGTGATGTGTAAGCATGAGTTTCTATGTTTCTTATTAGAAAGCCTATAAGATCATGTATAAGATCATATAATAATTAGCAACCCAATTAAAATTTACTTCAGTATACATAATGTTTAGGGCAGGCAGGCAGAGATGGGTGACACCCTTGAGGTAATCATGTTGCATTTTAAAATTGTGATTTCTTTTGTAATATTAAGAATTTAAGCTTTTTAAAGTGATTTCTAGAGGAGAGTAATTTTAAAATAATTAAATTTCAGGGCTAAATTTGATTCTCTTTATTTATATTGACTTCCTAAAAACTTGTAAAATATTTGGAGGAGAGACTGAGTGAAAAAGAAGGTTTGAGCTAATCTTCAGCAGTTCCTTTTGATGTTGAATGACAGTATCATAGCACTTGAATTTTGTAAGTCCCCTTGCTGAGGTAGGTATAGTAAATGCTATCTTCATTTTACAGATAAGGAAATTGAGGCTGAGAGGGAATAATTTGCATAGTTGCATGGGAGTTGAACCCATGTCTTTCTAACTTTCTAACTCTGGGTTCAATATTTGTCTGTATTGCCTCTCTTTTGGTTATTATTTAAAACAACCGAATATGTCTTAATTGAAAAGTTAATGTTTAATGTCTTGATAGAACTTAAGAATTCTTAACTAATCTTTATAAAGAGAAAAGAAATGTAATTTGAGTAATTGTAGTCACTATTTCTTGAATTCCTACTATATACATAATACTTCATAAATCACAATAGAAGCAGAAGATGAAATCTTTGACAGGGTGATGTTTATTATTGCTTTTTTCCCATAGGAAAAAGAAAAAAAACATGGTTAGAAATGATAGAATATGATTGATGTAATTAATGAATTAAGGAAATAAGTCACAAAATAAGAAAGTCCAGTGAAGGTTATTACCACTTTTACTAAATACAAAGAGAATTACTTTTCCTAGGCAAAATATTTTTCTTATTTTATTTTTTGGTGGGGAGGATATTTTTCCCCTCTTACATGTGTTATATGAAGGTTGTGGCAGATTGTTAGAAAAAGAAAGATAAGGAGTAGCTATCATCATATTATGAGAGAAGTTAAAGAAAAGCCTGAAACCAAGGGAATGTGATAGAGTGGTAGTTTATAGTAGAATGTGGGACATTCCAAAATTTGGATGTTACAACAGAGGAATTTTAAAGGGGATGATGATATTACTTGGATTGAAGTTACTTTCCCCAGGGGAAAGTAGGAAAATGTCCTCTTTAATATAGTTGTCTAACAGCAAAATAATCAATATATGAAATATCTATGAAGCATTGTGAGCATGGGCTTTAGTAGAAGATACTTAGTGGCTAAATTATATCAAACCATTTGACCTAATATTTATAATAAAGGGTTTGTCTACTATATGCTACATTTTTATTTATGAGAATAGGGGTAGAGGTGGAGTAAAGTGAATGAATCTAAATAAGCATATATTCTAAATACTTTATTATGGAAACAAAAATACTACACATTTTATATTAGAGGAATTATGAAAAATACATTTAGATTCAGTTATGAGGGTATGGAGTAATGTATATATTATATATATATATATATATATTATATATATACACAAATAATTTACATAATAATACAAATAATTGATACAAATAATTTCTAGTGATAGGTCTACAAGATGTGAATTGACCTTATTAATTCATTATATTTAAAATCAGCTAATTTGTGAATTTGTAGTGGTTGTTCTTTTGAACCAAATCACATTCCCATATAGCATATGTAAACTAGATTCAAATAAGTGAATACTACATAAATCATATTCATTAGGTTGGTAATGAAGTATCTGATATATGTATCTTACAGAAGGATGATATGGGCTGAACTGAATTTGTGGTGTTTCTAAAATTAAAAAGATCCAGCTTTTTCACATACAAATAGATACCACAATACTGCTATCTCCTTAGATGGAGAGGGCAATGGAATACATGGTGGGGGGAAAAACTCCAAATTTGAGTACACACACATCAAAAAGTGAATTAGCTGAAGCATTTATACCCATTCAACTTTAAATGATCAAAGCAAAGTTCCCTTACCATTAAAATATATATATCAGAAGTTCTTAACATTTTGTGTGACATGGACCCCTTATTCAAGATAATATGTTTTAGTTGTAAAATACAATATATAGGAATACAAAAGAAGCCAATTATATTGAAAGATAGTCATCAAAATATATCTTTTAAAATAAGTTCATGTACACGAAGTTAAAATGTCCTGCTTCACTCAGAGTAAATGAATTGTCTGAAATACTGGGAACAATGGAAATAAAACTTAAACTCCACAAGATATTCTAAGGACACACTCAAAGGGATACTTCAGTGAAATCAAGTGGCAGTTTTCTATACAAAAAAACAAAAGAATTTTTCTGGATTAACAATTAAGGGGAAAATTGAAAGTTAAGCAAAGAACAGTAGTAAATAATGGCAAAGTGAGAAGGCACCAAGATACCATAGTCATAGAGTGCTGGATTTGGATTCAGGAAAACTTGAATACAAACCCTGGCAGAGACATTTACTAGCTCTATGACCCTAGATAAACCTGTCTCTTTTTCTGACTTCAAATAAGATAATATATGCAAAATGCTGTGTAAAAGTTAGTTATTATTATTTTATTGTTATTAATATGAATTGTGTAATAGAAAATCCTTAAACTCTATATAGGCAACTAATAGATTTATTACAATGGAAAACTTAATTATGCATAATGAAGAATAGATAGAAAATATGGTTTCAAAAATCATTTAATTATTCAAGTTTTATCCATATATATCAACCCAAGCAAAATACCTAGAAGAGAGATCATGATAAAATAATAACAGGATTACTGATGTCATAATGAATTAGGAAAAGGAAAGAAAAATCTGAGTACTGTATTTCAAGAAATTATCCAAGAAAATATCTCAGAATCAAATAGAATGCACAGGACCCCAATCAGAAGGAATCCAAGATTAAATATACACACATATATTCACACACTAAACTTCAATGCTACAACAGCAAAGAAAAATACTTTTTTTTTCCTAGAAAGACAGAAATAATTTACTTTAGGTCCCAGTGATTTTTTTTCATAGAGGACAAAGGAAAACTGAAAAAAAATTGGAGCACAGAATTTACAAAATTAAGAAACAGGAAACTACAAACACAGTCTTAATTACCCAACAAATTCAGCATGGGAAATAGATATTTGGGAACATAGAGACTGAAAAATGTATTTAAAAAGCTTAACTAGTACAAGAAACGAGCTTCCCAGCCCAAAAGATAAGTAATTAAACAACTAAAGTAAAATCATTGCTGACAAAATGTGAAAAAAACCTCAGAACACTGTATTGGTTAAATCACTAGGTCTTTCAAAAAAGTGTCAGAGAAACAGACTGAGAGGAAAAATTCCCAGAGAAGGCAAGATACTATCTTTGATAAAGGTGAAGTTCAAATTAAAGGAGAAAGCTTTTTTGGGGACAGTTTTGTTAAGTTTAATAATAGAATTAATAATAGAAATAATAATAATATATACTCTTCCAAGAGAAAGTCCGTGACTTTCCTAACAGTTGTAATATTAAATTATTTAGTAAAAATGCATTGTGCACTTGCAGCTCTCAGATTATTCTTCTGATATGTGACAGATCTACCTTCTTTTCCAATTGAACAATTCCTTGATATCTTTTTTTTTCTTTTGAAAATAATTTCTTTACAACATTATTCCTTGCACTCAATTCTGTTCCAACTTTTTCCCTCCCTTCCTCCACCCCCTCCCCAGATGGCAAACAGTCCTATACATGTTAAATATGCTTGATATCCTTTTTATCCTTCTTTGTATGCTAGTAATACAAATGTGTGTCTTTTTCTTACATCTCTTTTTGTCCTTTCCTAGATGGTAAGCCCAGGCTTTTAGGTTTATGTCATTCTTAATTGTCATTTCTCATATCTAATCTGTTTCCAAGTTTTATCAATGCTACTTTTACGGTACCTCTTATATATGTTCCCTTCTCTCCAGTGACTCTGCCCCCACTTAATGCAGTCCCTCATCATCTTATACCTTATTATCACTACCACCACCACCATTCTGTCACCTTTCTTCAGTAAACTCCACTGGCTCCTTATTACTTTTGGGCTCAGATATAAAATCCCACTCTTTAGTTTTTAAAACTTTTCATATCCTGTCTCCTTTCTGTCTTTCCAGTTTTATACCTTACTCTAATCGCTATATTCTATATTCCTGTGCCCCTTCCCTCTTTGCTATCCCTCAAACAAGACATTCCATCTCCTGAATATTGTATTATTATTATTTTTTTTTATGCCTTTCCCCCATGCCTGGGATGCTTTCCCTCATTTCAGTTTCCTGGCTTTCTTTAAGACTCAACTAAAATCTCACCTTCTATAAAGAGTCTTTTCCTGCCTCATTTAATGCTAATTCCTTTCTTCTGTGAATTATTTCAGTTTATTCTGTATATCTTATTTGAACATAGTTATATGCATATTATCTCCCCCAATTTGATTATGTGACTTCTTTAGGCTAAGAACTATGTTTATCTTTCTTTTCATTCCCAGCAATTAGTAAAGTGTGTGGCACATAGAAGATGCTTAATAAAAACTTTTTTTAGACATTGTCATTTTTTTGTAACTTTCTGTAAAATTCGTGCTTAAAAAAATATTCCATAATGATCTAAGTAGATATCAAGTGAAAAGCTGATCTAAAATTTGCTGTGTTGTTGCCAAGTCATGAAAAGTGGGAGGGGCACAATATTAGAATTGAATTCAAACCAGAAAATATTACAACAGATAAAGGATATGGTAAATGTCATAAGGTTCCAAACAGAATGAGAGTTTATCAGTTTTAAATATATTTAAAGAGTAATTCACATTCCCCATTTATAAATTAGTTTCTTTATAATCATAAAGGACTCCACTAGTTATACTAGTCATGCATCTCTCCATTGCCCATCTGGCCACTTACATTTTGATGCTTTAGAGATCACAATTTTCCATGATTCATAGCCATATAGCATCATCGTTGAATCACAATGACTCTGAAAAAATAAAAATATATTAAAATTGCTTTTGTATGTTAGCTATGTGTGTAATTTCCCAAATTCAATTCAGTCCATTCTCTTTTTCTTATTGCATTCTGGGCTCATCTCATAGCTAATCACAGAATTAAAATGGATCTTAGAAACAATTTAGTCCAACCTATACCTGAGCATGAATCCCCTCTGGTACACGCAACAAGTGGTAATTCAGCTTTTTCTTCAAGATCTCCAGTGAGGGATATTCCACCTCAGGCAGCCCATTTTATTTTTTAATATCTCTAATTTTATTGGAAAGTTTTAAATTTATATCAAATCTTCATTTGCCACTTGCAATTTATACCCATTTGTCCTACTTCTACCCTCTAGGAACAAGCTGAAAAGTCTTAATTTGTTTTTATGTCATAGTTCTTCTAATATCGGAAGACAGCCATCATGTTCTCAATTTCTTCCATTTTCTCTTTCTTGAGTTCCTTCAATTGCTAGTCATATTGTTTAATGAATTAGAGATTCTTACCATCATGGTTTGTCCTCTTCTTGTTGTTCCCCAATTTATTAATATCCTTGTTGATAAAGAGTACCTAAACCTGAACACATTTACCCAAATATGATCTGATCAGTGAAGAATACATACACTAATGGGCTTCCTCCTTGGACTGAAATTTAGGTAATAAGCATCCTTCACTGACTTGATTTTTTATTGTGTGGCTTCATAGGGTAGATCAGTTTCTTTTGCATAGGTATGGACCCCAATGAGGGAACCATATGGTATTTTTATTGTATTGTTATCCTATTTTTTACATCATAAACTTTTCTCCAGAAAAATTATTCTTCCTGTCCATATTGAATCCTGCATTTCAACAAAGAAAAAAGTTGAGAAAAATACTTAATATAGTGATGATATTTAATAATTTGTAAAACATTTTGACTCTACCATCTTTACTATGAGGAAATGTTTGATAGATAATAGATAATGTTTCATTATCTATTCTCTGGCGCCATGGTTGGTCTCTCTGTGTACTTTCCTATTAGTAGTATTTTCTCAGGGTTTTGTTATTGTTATGTTCTTCATTTTCTGCTTACTTCACCCTCCACCATCTCATAAGTCTGTTCATGTTTGTCAGATTTTTCATGCGTCATTCCTTACTCCTTAATATTCCATTATATTTATATGCCACTAATTAGAATTATTCAGTTGGTGGACACTCACTTTTTAGTTATCACCAGAGTTTTACTATTGATATTTTGGTGGACCTGTACTATTTTGGGTATGATATAATTAACTTAAATTTTGTCTTCAAACAGGAGCCTGGAGTGCCCACCTTCTTTTTTAGGAGTTCTTAATCTTATTTTTTTTTCTGTCTTGTACAGTCTGAAACCTCTGAATTTCTCAGAGAAATGTCTCTTTTAAAATTAATAATTGAAGAAAATTCCAAATATCAATTGGAAGCTAGTGAAAAAAGATGTAAGGACCAGCCACCACACAAGTTCATAGACATCCTGAAATCTATCCTTAGACCCTATGATGTTCATAGTTTTCTAAGAAGCCCTAATATGTAGTGAATCTCTCACTTGTATATATTCTGTGCAGGATATTCTTTGTCATAGTAGTAAGTACCTTTGAAGAGTGTATATCTCCTTTTTTATGCTTCATTTAATAATTATCAGAAGTTAGTTGAAAAAAGTTCTCTGTGATTATATATATTAAAGAATTTTTTTTAACATCTTAATAGTGAATGTGAGATACCCATTTAGAATAGAACCTTTAAAGATGCATTTTGCGTTATGTCTCTAGCATATATAGTTATTTGTTGGTAATAATAATTAAAAAAAACTAACAATAACTGGCCTTTAAAAAGCAGTTTGAGATTTGCTTAACATGTTAAAATAATATTTGACTTTCACAGTAACCCCATGAGGGAAAAGGTGTTGAAATTTTATTGTTGGAGAAATTGAGGTAGATAAGGGACTCAATCAGAGTAATCTACCTATTAAGTTTCTGAGGTAGTATTTGAACTCAGTTCTTTCTTAAGTCCTTGTTCAACATTGTATCTAATAAGAGCATCCTGTATTCTATACCTTTTTTCCTTTATTTGTGTCTCTGAAAATGTGTTTGCTTTAGAAAATTATGTGCAAAATCTGACTTTTATTTTCTTCAAGGATATTCATACATAGATGATTCTCATGAAAATTTCATACAATTAGGAAAGTAGACATTTGTATTTGTAATGGTCTTCAAAATTATCTTATTTTTTTGCTTTTATATTCTTTTATCCTTCCCTACCTTAAATATTTTTAAAAACAACCCTTTGTGCTTTTACAATTTTGTTGTTGGTTGTGCCTTGGCTTTGCTTCTTGTTTTAATGTACTTTACTTCATGTTCATAACATTTCCATCTCCTTGAGTTTGGTGGTGTCAGAGTTCAAATGGCTTCCATTATAATTAATGTTGACTATTTGTAAATAATGTTGACTAATTGCTATAGAAATATTGACAAATCTGTATATCTTATTTTCTTTGTTATCCTCCATAAATTTTCTTAGGATGATCTGTTTTAGTTTGATCTGATGGTAAGCTTTGTGTAGATACTTTCTCCATCACCGCTTGTTACTTTTCACTGGTTCACAAAGTAAAACTGCTTGCCCAATTCTTTTATAATCTTAATTATTTGTAATTGTATTCTAAACCACTGATGTCAAATGAAAATAGAAATGGGACAGAATTGGATGGCTGTGAGCTGCATATTGTGGAAAACAACAAATGGGCATTTATTTTGTTAAACACAGCCCAGTTATATTTTATATAACTGGTTCCAGTTGCACTCTAGAGTTTTATGGGCTGCTTGCTACTAGCTGCTCAGCTCTAAACTGTTCATTTTTGCTGCATGTGCTTGGCCAGGAAACTAGGGGAACCCTGTTGGAGAAGGTTCCCCAGCTACAGTCTCCCTGTAATAGTGATTGCTTTCTCATGATTTTGCTTAAAAGGGGGCATCTAGATAGTATAATAGAATGCTGGGCCAGAAGTCAGCAAATCATCGTCCTGAGTTCAAATTCAGCCACTGGTATTTGTATGTGACCCTGGGCAAGTTATTTAACCTTGTTTACCCCAGTGTCTCATCTATAAAAAATGAGCTGGAGAAGGAAATGGCAAACCATCCCAACATCTTTGCCGTGAAAAACCCAAATGGGTCATGAAGAATTCAGCACAACTGGACCACAACAATTAAAATGTTTATCACCAGCGTTAATATTGCAGTCCCTTTTTCCAGAAGCTTAGTAGCTTATTTAAATAAGTTGCATTGGAGCTATCACACTGAGTATTTTGTACTTTTCTCAAGCTTTGCTTCTAATTTGCCTCCTTGTAAAAATTTTCCATGCTACTTTGATAATGTATTTTGACTAAAAACATTCTTATTATTAACATCTATAAAACAACAATTAATTTCTTCATTGAGGCCATTTTCAAGGCTAAAAATTAAATCACCTCATGTACTTGGCATAGGAGCCAAATATTTATGAGAGTAGTTTGGCGAAAGAGTACATAAAGTTACAGTTGAGCTACTTCATAGTCTAATTCCATTATATTATTGTATTAGGCAGAGTATCAAATTATTATACTCCCCATAAGGCACCACTAGTAATTAATATTGTATATTTACTTTTTAAAAAAAATCTTCTGTCTTATTTTCCATACTCTCTTTTAAATTTCTTGTTGACAGAGATACTTTCATATTTTTTTGAGTTTTCTATAGTGCTATATATCTATTATTTGTTAAATGCTTATTGAGTAAATGATTTAGGTGTTGATAATGGTTGCATTGATTTGTTTCGCAGTAATAGGAATAAAATTTTAGCTGTAGCAGTAGACATCCAATAAGTGTTTGAGGATGATTCCATAGTGGTTTTCTGTGAGCCCCACAGGACTGTGTCTTTTAAGAAACAAGAACTTTTTTTTTAACTGTTCTGTTTGCCACCTACATACCAGCAAATTGGGATTAGAATCACATTTGTGACCTTTCTTTGCCTCTTATCCCCAGCTGTTGGGGACACCACGCACTGGGGTGGCTGCCCCTTTGTTAACATTTGGTGCCTTTAGCATATACATTAGAAACTCCGGGAATATGCATAGCAAATCTAGATAAGCTCTTAGTTTATTGTGGCCTCCCTTGCTATTTCATGGGAATGGCTAAAATCCTTCGAGCTACCTTAGGGAGAGGATTCAGTTCTTTGCAAAAAGGCTGAGAGAATTTGGAGATGAATGATATGTTACACTCTCATTTTTAAGGTATAGCATTTGACGTTTTTGTACAATGTAATTGCTGCCTGCTCCTGTATTAAATTTAGCTAGATAGGTCTTTTTTTTTTTTTTTTTTTTCTGCAAGAGCAAAATGCATTTCAGCTTACTGCAATGTAGCTCTTGGGGTTTTCTCAGCGGAAAAGAATGAACAGAATCAGCTGAAATTTTATTGTCTGTTGGTAAACACTTTGTACATTATTTCAGCCAGCTCTAATTAGATTTATTTTAAAGCTCAGTTCCCATAAACCGTAGTGACAGCCAACAATAAAAATCAAATGCTGATTCTAATAAAAAGACACATACACACAATCACCTCAGATGTGTTTGTAATTTATCCTTGTGGCCTTTTAGCATACCTACTGGAACATGTTGATGGAAAGACATTTTACACCCTCAAAACATCAGCAAAGTACTAATCTGAGGAAGAAGAGGTATACCTGCCATTTAGTTTTTACGGTATGAATGAATGATGTTAGAATTGATTTTAAATGTGAAGGCAAAATAAAAAAAAGGTTGTTTTCTTAAATCAATCAACTTCGAAACCAGATTGTTTGCATTCAGAGAGACTTCATTTTTGAGAGTGTAGTCAGAATTTGGAGGTTATCACTATTTGGGTCAATATAATACTTTTTTTTTTATTACTATTTTGCCTGAGGTAATTGGGATTTAAGTGACTTGCCCAGGGTCACACAGCTAGGAAGTGTTAAGTGTCTGAAGTCGGATTTGAACTCAGGTCCTCCTGATTTCAGGACTGGTGCTCCTGTTACATAGCTGCCTCTAATATGGTACTTCTTCAAGAGTTGAACATTCATCTTTTATTGGTTATAATTCCTGTTCTAATTATGTAGCATCGCATTAACATATATGCTTTGATGATTGTGTCAGTTCACCAATACAATAATACAATATTTTTATTTACCTGTCTTCTCTATGTATTTCTTGAATTATTTTTTAAAAATCAAATTTAAATATCAAATAAAATAAGCATTTATAACAGATTATACCTAAAACTTAATTTTTATTATATAAAACTTTACTTTCCTTTTAAAATGTATAATAAATTAAACCTTCAACTTTTAAAACTATTTTGCTTATCTAGCCTTTGTTCTCTGCATTAAAAATATTTTAGTATTCTTTCTTTTTTGAGGGATGGGTAGATATCAAGTGAAAAGCTGATCTAAAATTTGCTGTGTTGTTGCCAAGTCATGAAAAGTGGGAGGGGCACAATATTAGAATTGAATTCAAACTAGAAAATATTACAACAGATAAAGGATATGGTAATGTCATAAGGTTCCAAACATATTGATTTGTCCTTTCAAATTCCTTGGGCAGTATATTAAACTAGAAACACCTCTATGTCATGAATTCAATAAATATAAATGGATGATGATTATCTATTTATTAAAAAGTGACTACACCAGAGCATCCAAGTTTTCTAGCGCTGTTCGTTGTCAAAGCACATTGAAGTGAAAATGGGCCTCAGTTGAGCTGAGGGAGCATGCAGTAGACTGCTCAGTCCTTGTTAGAAGTACTGTATTGATCTGAATATAAATTCCATATATATAGACTATACTCACAACATGAAATCTCTCAGAAAGGTTAGTGTACTCTGATTGGGGCTGCATTCAAGGTTATACTGGCTAGACTTGGGGAGAAAAGTATCTCTTCAGATCAGTAAGTTACAGCATGAAAAAAAATGAGTATGTAATCATGTATATCAAAATATTCATAGCAGCACTTTTTGTGGAAGCAAAATAAACCCCTGAACACAGAGTGGAACCCATCAATTAAGGAATGATTGAACACATTGTAATAGGATATTCTTGTAATATGTAGTGATGGATGTGTGAAGAATTCAAAGAAACATGGGAAAATTTGTATGAAATGTAGTATAAGATCAAATAAGCAGAACTCAGAAAAGAACCATATAAACAGTGATTACATCATTGAAGAAAACAGAACTTAAAGGCCACAGAACTTAAGATTAATTGCAGTGACCAGTTCTTGTCCCTGAGGGGAGATTATGAAATACACTCCCTTCCCCTTGGTAGATAACATGTGGGACAGATGAAAAGCATTGCCAGTTCTCTCAGATAAGGTTGTTTTGTCTCTTTTGTGCTTCACTATTTGTCTTTGTTTCAAGGTAGCATTCAGTTTGGAATGCTATACTGTAGGAGATGACTATGGTGTAAAAACAAAATAGTATCAATAAAATTTTTTAAAAAGGTACTATCAATCAGGTATTTATTTATTGGCCACTGAATGGAAGTGACAAGTTGGGGCAAAGGTGTGTGAGAATTAGACTCTCAGCCAAAGCCTCTTAAATAGTTATGTTTCTGGGGAAGTTTGCCAAGGATTAGATACTCCCAAATTGGGATGATTCCAAGGAAGCTACAGAGGATTGTTACCTAGCTACCCTATTCAGAGGTCAAGCATAAATGGTTCTGTCAGCACAGGAAATGCCACAATGAATAGAAAATCTCGTTTTCATTTGTTCCATCTGTATTTTCATTCCTTAAAAAAGATTTAATTGTTAAATAATCCTATTAGAGAGAGAAAAATATATTATCCTTTTTTTAAAGAGTTTTTTCCCCTAAAAGTGATTTTAATTCATTTATCTTGGAAGAATTAATGACAATTTCCTTTATATAATGAGTAGCTCATTAACTAGTGCCATTGAGGTTATCACTTGCTATGTCCACTTGATGGTGAACCTGCTTAGTGTTAATCTTCAAAGGTGATTTCATCGCACTTAATCAAGATGTTTCACTTAACTTAGGTGAAACAGTTATTGCTTTGAAGTGTCAAGGGTATGAGGGTGATAGCTTGATTGTTTTTGTACAAATGATCCTCATTGTCTCAATGAAGTTCACCATGATGATTGTTTTGCTTTGTGTTTCTCTCCATCCCTGCTTTCAATCCCCCCTCCATAGGTTCTTAGCATGGTAATTAATGCAGCTTACAAGCCAGGAAGGGTATTGAGAGAACTGCAACTTGTGGAAGACCCACAATGGAATTTCCAGGAGGAGACCCTGAAAGCAAAGTAAGTGTTTTTTACTCTGGGAAACCTGGCTTTGAGTAATGCTTAATTTGCTGTGTCTTATTGACTCAGTAATGTAATTAAAAAAAAAAAAAAAAAAAAAAACTAAAGAAAATTAAATTTCTGTTCAGAAATAAGGTGTACCATGTCTGAATATAGATTTATGTGAGTTTTACTATATTTAGTTACATTTAGGACAGTTCTTAGGCATTATATTTATTGTAAGTATAGATTCAAAAATTGTTTTTTTCCCTAATTGCTCAATAACAAGTATCTTATTGATTCATTTGAAAAGCAACTAGGATACTTTCCCTTTAAAGTACACATATTTAGGCTTTGGTGAAGATAAAGGAGAAAGAATTTTTGTGTATATGAAGAACATGCTTTAGTCAAGTCCCTGATAAGTACAAATAATGCATCCCCTGAAGTAGTCATTTCTATTTGAATTTGTACTTTTCAAAGTTTTTATACAAAATACGGTAATTGGTTCCAGCCCATTAGAAATATGCAGTGCAAATTAGAATAATACATCTATCTCAGGGAATTCATTATTCACACTAATCTGGACCTAGCTATATTGATACATGTAATTAAGATTATAGAAAGAGCAGAACATATGGAAAAACCTTGCTCTCTGGAAGTGTGTTTTTTTTTTTTTTTTTTTTAAGGATAATGGATCAACATTTCTTTGGGGTTGATTGAGGAAGGCAGGTAGTGGTGATTGTGTCTCAGGATGGTTTTCTTCTTGTCTACATTTGTTTGCTGGTAAACTTACTAGAGGAGAAAATTTTCACATTGCTTTCAGTTTCCTGAAATTGGAGTTTGAGAACTCTTTACCAGATGTTTTGGTGAATGTAAGAGTACATAGATGGTAGAGAATGTACTTTGCTCAAAACAACTATATATTACTTATATAACACTTTTTTTTGTTCTCGCCCTTGGCACGTGGTATACATTAAAGACAAGTTTAAAAGAGAATGAGAATCTATTTAAATCTAATTCAGAAATTCTCATCTTGAAAGTTGACTTTTTAAGAATAATGAATCTTTCAATATGTTTGGGTTCCTTTGTAATCCTTAATGCACTTACAACATTATTCTGAGAAGGGGTCACTTAACTTTCATCTCACTGGCAAAGGGCCATGACATAAAAATGGTTAAGGAACCTTGACCTCTTGTTTATGCATCCTTCTTTCTCTTAGTGAGGATGGATTTGCATAAAAAGTTCCTGTTCTAGTCTTTAAAAGTCCAGAGAGAGTACACTAAAAATGTTAAGAATCAACAATTTCCTACTTAGAGCTAACCTAAATTAATCCTTCTCCAATTTAAGTTCATTATCTCCTTTTGATGCTTAAGATGTATTTGAAAAACTCATTCATTGCATTATCCTCATCTTGAACTCAGCACTTATTTTGCCCACTATTGACTAGCATTCTTGGTGTAAGTATGTTTAGGGCTATCTTCTGAACCTTGACTTGTTCCTGAAATCATTGATGGGACAATAATGATGCTTTACTAATTAATACAAAATAGAAAATCAAATGGCTTTTTTCAGGTTGTTTTTGTTTTCTGATAGATATTGTTGCATTCTATCCTATTCAGTGAAGGATGATCCAGTTTTTCCTTCTGTTCTTTTATTTCTCAAATATTAGCAACACATTATTTCACATACTTGGTTTTTGTATCCATTCATTTTCAAGGAAGTTTTATGGAAAATCTATATGCAGTTCGTTCTTAGCAAATTCATGTATGACACAGAAAAGAGAAATTGGGATTTTTCTCCTCTAAAATTTTTCTCCTTCACTAAAAAGGAAATCAGTAATAGTAGAGCCTTTATCACATGTGATCAGTCCATAGTGGTAGAAAATCACAGCAGTTTATTAATTGTGTGAAGTTCATTAATTATCTGGGCAGTCAGGAAAAATCCTTTTTTTTGTTGTTGTTTTTTTTTGTTTTGTTCCAGATTTAGCCCTAAATTTAGTACAAACAGAATAAATCTAATAAATATAGATAAGAATTTTGTGATCTCCATAATGTGGATATTCCTTCTGTCAGCATAGATCATAAACTCTCCCATGCCTTTTTATCTTGTCAGATTCTATCCTCTCATCAATCTTACATGTGGAATCAACCTAACTTGATAGGTCCTTCATCAAAGTCTCTTGATCCTACCTCAATATCCATTTGACCCACATGCTATTAACCCTCTCTCTTTATACATGCCTTGGCCATTTATCTCTTTAATAATAATTTATGCAATACTTTTTTCATATTGTAAATTGTTGGTATTATGATGCAGCCTGTTAAAATTCATCTTATGTTTTTCCTTGCTTTTTCAGTAACATACCTTCTTTTCCTTTTTTTGCAATTTTGTGTTCCATTTAGTCCTATCATTACCAGAAACCATTATTATTAAAACAATTGGTTTCTATTTCAGGAAGAATCTTGGGGTCATTAAAAGCACTTCACAAAATGCTTCACTCTTCCCTTTGTTTATTGTTGAGCCTAGTGCATTGTCTATCCAACACACACACACACACACACACACACACACTCACTCACTCACTCTCTCTCTCTCTCTCTCTCTCTCTCTCTGATGGATCTGCTCTATTTGCTGTCCATTAATGGTATGTCATAGTTTAGAAAGTAGTTATTCTCTATCCATTTGTTTCTTCCTTTGTGGATGATTAGGTTGAGCTTTTCTGATTGATTATAGATCTAATATAGGAAGTCTACAGTGTCAGGGTTGATTCTATCAGCAAAATGTCATATGCAGATAGGAGCATCCAAAGAATTGTCACGTTCCCTAGGGAATTCCTCCTGGAGTAAATTCTATACTGAGTGTCCTTCATCACAGTGGCAGAGCATAAGTATCCTGTTCTAAGTGCTAGAAAACAGGGATGGTACTTTTTGCAGAGCTTGCACTAGTTTTTGTATTGCCAAGTCGATCGGAGCTTTTATTAAATCCAGCCTAATAAAATCAAAACAGGCATTGTGAAATCTGGCCCTGCCATATTCTAAAAGCAACGTATTACCTATTATATCAAATATGACAGTAAGTTCCATTTCAGAATCTTACACAGCAACTTATAATGAGAAAATGTCTGTCTCAACTGGGTTTCAAGTGCGCTAGATCACAATAGCATCTTTGAGCAGCTGCTAATGATGACAGGTTTATAGTCAGCAGGAATGTTAGTGTTATCATACTACATGTTGAGTCACCTCATTCCTTCTGATGTAGAATGACAGCTTTTTGGATCTTGACAACTTTGCTGTTTACTTTGGTAGGAAAGGAAGGAGAGGGAGCTCTTTCCCATTTAGCTGAAAGGCAGAAATCCTTGCTGTCATGAATAAATTAACTTGCATTTAATTCATTCAGCTGTCAAAGGTATATGTTACCAACGACTCAATTGCAGTGTTTCAAAAAAAGGATTTAGTTTTGATTATCCATGGGGATAAGATGATTACTATCACTTATTCATAGTTCCTGCTTTTTCATTTTCACATTGTTGTAAAGACCTATATACTGAAAGGAGTTTAAAGTATCATTGATAAAAGAATCTTGATTGATATATACATCTACCTACAGACTGTCATATATCGTCTAGAGGGATTTTCCTAGTATTTTTTAATGCATTTACATGGCACCAGAAAAGACTTTTCATCATTCCCATAGAGATTGTTGTAGAGTTTAGATAATTTTTAAGGTGTTTATCAGCTTATCATTGGTATTCAATGAATTGTCATTAATTTAAAAAAAAAACAGCAACAAACTAGCTATTATATAATTATCAACTATTACTAGATATTTTGGCAGAAAAGATCCTTTTATTGCATTTCCTTGTTCTCAAATATTTTAGATATACTGCTCAAACTACTATTCAAAGTTATTTTAAGGATCAAATGAGATAATTGTAAAATGCCTAGAATAGTGCCTAACACACATAGTAAGCATTATATAAAATTAGCTGCTGCTACTGCTTCTACCAGTACTGCCACCACCATTACCAGCACCCTATTGAAGAGTTTGCTTTCTCTCTGTTGTTATCATTGTAGCACCTACTCTGAAGATAGGAAGATCAAAGAAAGAATAGAATCTATTTTACCCATTATAATTTTAAAAAACAAAGCAAAATTTTTCTGATGTTTAGCATTCCTCACCAGTTGTGATTTATTTTGAGCTTTAGCACTCTTGATAATCTCTTTTAAAAAATAATATTTTTTAAAAGTCCTTTTTTAAAACTAACTTCATTGCCATATATCATTTTTTCTTTACTTTTATTTCTGAATGTATCTATCACTATTACCATACCCAGAGAACTATTATTTACAACAAAGATTTTTTTTTTTTAAAACAAGGATAAAAAGCAATTCAGTACAGCTAACCAGCACAAGGCAGAATAGTCCAGTGGATGGGGTGTTGGATTGGGAATCAGAGGTCCTAGGTTAAAAATCCTGACTTGACACATTTATTGTCATGTGATTCCAGATTAGACTCTTTTTACCTCCTTGGGTTTTATTTTTTCACACCTATAAAATAAGGTTTGGGGTTGACCTTGAGGACCTCTGAGGTCCATTCAGTTCATGGTCTATTATCCTGTTATACATGTCTGACAGTACAGGCAAAGGAGACTTCTGGGTTACATGACCATCACATTGGAAGACTATCTTCTTTGATCTTTGTGACCTCTATAAAATAGGAATTACATGAAAGTGATAAAAGCAGTTTCATCTTTCTCCATGATCTAGGACATCAAAAAAAAATACCTAACAATCATAGAAGGCTAAATCCTAATTACTAACCCATTCCCCCCAAACCATCACAACATTCCAGGAGGTTCCTGTACAAGGCAGCCCTGCAGCTTCTCAGCTTCCCTTCCTCCTTCTTTATTCCAGTGAAAATCAAAAGGCAGAGAAACCTGCCCTGAGTAGGACAGCACCAGGAGATACTTCTTTGTCAAACACTTCCCCTCATCTGTGGGGAGAATTTCGGTGGATAAGCCCTGTGTGCTATAGAGGTACTCAGCCAGAGTCAACCAGGACAGGATGGGTTTGGGGCTAGATGATGCTCTCATAGGCCTGTATAACAGTCTGTGGCCAGCTGCATCCTCCCAGAAGTCACCTAGGGAGAAGCTTGAGCCTAAGGCTAGTGAAACATGAATTGCACTCTCCTACTGAGATGGCTTTGAGGTAAAACACCCTCCCAAGGAAAGGAATCGGAAGGGGAAAACAAAGGGGGAAATAGGACGTTATCAAAGATATCAGGAGGAAAAAAGCTCAATTAAAAACACCAAGATCATAAATAGCATTAATAACAGAAGAAAAACAGTGTCTAACTCAGGGAAAAGAACTCAAGCCTCTATGAATAAGTATTGCAAGACAAAGAAAAAGCCATCAATTGCTAATGAGGCAGAGGACCTGGAACCAGTGCAGGAGGTTCTGAATGGCTTAGAAGAGAAATAAGAATTAGGAAAATATTTGTGTAATGTTTTGGTCATGTATACTTATTGTGTATCTAAGTTATATTTTAATATATTTAACATCTACTGGTCATCCTGCCATTTAGGGGAGGGGGTGGGGGAGGTAAGAGGTGAAAAATTGGAACAAGAGGTTTGGCAATTGTTAATGCTGTAAAGTTACCCATGTATATATCCTGTAAATAAAAGGCTATTAAATAAAATTAAAAAAAAAAAAAAGGAAAATATTTGTGGACTGCACAGGAAGACAAGTGACAGAATAGAAGAAATTGAATCCAGGGGAATAAATCCACCAAAGAAATAAATGAGATTGGACTGATTTGGACTGTAAATAGTTGAAAGTGAAGGACATTCTGGAATAAGAGAAGCAAAAATGAAAATGTGATCTAATCTCAAGGACAATATATGGGGTGATAACTTAAGGGCTATGAGTCTTTCCAGAAGAGTAGTTGCAAACCTGAATAGAAATGGGGGTCATGAAGATCCCTACAGGTTACATATTAGCTTAGATATAACAACATAGATACTGTTAACATGTTATATTTCGTTTTGTTAAATATTTCCTAATTATATTTTAATCTAGTTCAAGCATCAGGGTGTGTTCAACCCCTTTGTTCCCGAAAAACATGACAAGTCAAAAAACTGGAAAATATAAGAAAATTGACTAGAACTTCTGAACACAGAAATCAAAGTGCCAATTGAAAGAATCCAATGACTGTTTGAAGGCATGTGTGTGTCTCTACATTCTGTACATACCACTACAAGGAAGGAGGCTGGAGATCTATTGTATCATTTCTTCTCTGGGGCCAATTTTGGTCTTAATAATAGTTTTTTCCCCCTGACTTGCCCAGGGTCATCAGCTAGAGAGTGTTCAGTGTCTGAGACCAGATTTGAACTCGGGTCCTCCTGACTTCAAGGCTGATGCTCTATTCAATGTATCACCTAGCTGCCTCTCATCTTAATAATTCTTATGGAATCATGTCAGACTTTCGGATTTGTCTATTATTTTTGCCCTTTCCACAGAGAAAAAAAATATACATATGTCTTTTAAAAATCTGAGTAGATTAAGTGATCTCAGTGCCTCATATTTTCCACCTTGGAATTGTTTTACTTTATCTCTTTGGAATTTTATACTTCTGAGCTTCTGATCCCACTGGGTTGAAATTCCCCTTTAAAAGATTCCACCTAGATTGTACATTCTACAATCCAATTTGCCCAAATTGAAGTTGCATGTCAAATATACTTTCTAGTTTTTTACCATAAATTCTAATGTAGATTTATAATTTCCCAAAATTCCAAGAATCAATATCCCCAACAATTAAGTGTATCCTGATCAATGAAAATTGTCATATAATAAGAGTTACCTCCGTTGTTTCATTTGCTTCTCAAAGGTGAAATTATTATTCAGGTAAACAAAGAAAAGTATTAACTTCTCTGCTTTTGACAGATCAAGTTTTCTGCCGGATGTCTGTTGAATTGACGTCTCCCCTCACTACTGTGGGATGCCTCAATGTCAGACATTTTCAGAACTCTTATTTTTTTTCTCTTCCTTTTGAGGTAATCTCTTCTGATGACTCTCTTATTTGATCTCCTGACATCTTTACTAACAAGATAAACCTCACTGAACAAACAAACAAAAAGCTTCTGCTTTCTAAAGAAGAACAGGAGGAAAAGTTTAACCTAGGATGTTCTAGTTAAATCCTTAACCTATCTAGGAGCTGTCTGAAATGAAAGCTCTCTCTACATGCAAGGTGCCTTCCTAACTACCTTCTTTTATACTCTCTTTGCCATTCAACAGTCCTGATGCAGTGGTCTTTCCCTTTTTTCCTTTCCTTCCTTCTGAGATGATTTATAAAATTGGAAAATTTTCTTTTGTGTGCCAACTTGGTTCTCCCTTTTTAATATCTCCTCCCCTCCCTAATTTCTTTTTTCTCCTTCTTTGTAAAGCATGCTTTAAACTCTTATCTGAGTGTTTACAGTAGCCTTTCCAGGCCATTTAATAAATCATAATGCTAAGGATTTTTTTCTTCAGGTTCATGTCTGCTGTAGGAAATAGAAAATGTGAAATCATGCTTTTTCAGCAGTATCTCTTTATAAGTCCAGTCTCCAAAAAAAAGGAGTTACTTCTTTGTCATGCACTTCAGCTCACCTGTGGGGAGAATTTCAGTGCATAAATCCTACTGTTGATTCTAGTGTTCCTTTGCAATGATATGGTATGATTAGGAATCAGGAGTTCTGGATTATAGACCTAATACCATTTGATTGGTTATTTGACCCAACATAAATGTGATGACAATACAGATAAATCATGAAAGTGTGCTCTGAGTCATAGTTCCTTCATCTGTAAAATGGAAATATTTATAATAGCTTTCCTACAGGACCAAACAAGAAAAAAAATATATGAAGGTATTAGAAAAATTATAGGGATAGAGAGTGATAAAGCTGGTTCTGTAGTTAAGAAGTCTGCTCTTTCTGAGTTCAAATCCAGTCTCAGACACTTACTAGCTATTTGACCCTGGATAAGTCACTTAATCCAGTTTCCTATTTCTTTATATATAAAATGACTTGGAGGAAAAATATGTCAAATCGTCCCAGTATCTTTTGCTAAGAAAGGGGTCACAAAGTGTCAAACATGACTGAAATGACTGAACAACAATAGTTTGAAAACTATTTGAACACTCTACTAATACAAACTATCATTGTTATCTTCTTCTTCAACATCATTAAATTCAGCTTTTTAGTGCCAAAAATTCAATTACCCTTGGCCTCTAGTGTTCAAGTTTTTATCTGTCTTTAAAGACCCTTCACATCTCAAATGGTTCTACCTTCTTCATGAAGTCACCCTTTCCCTTCCCTCAATCAGAACTCTGTCTTATATTTTGCCTCTTCATTTATCATATTCTCTCATTATTTTTGCATGTTTTAGCTCCCCTGCTACATTATAAGGTCCTTCAGAGCAGGCTTAATATCTTAATTATCTTTGCATCCTTGTTATATGACAGACATAACAATAATTACAATGAGAATAGCTTTTCTACAACAATAAAATTTGGCCTATACTAGGTGCTTAATGTTTATTGAAACTGTACTGATTATGGAATAATTTATAATGAATCTTAGTTTTTTGTAGTACTTCCCAGCTAAATCCTAAGAAATTATTTCTATTCTTCCCTCCAAAAATTATAATATGCTTCGGGGGACTTTCTCTTCCCATCTTTTTTCACAGATATTTTATTCTTTACCATACATGCTCATTGGTAATAGCATAACTTTCTGCATTTTTGAATAGCCAGAGACATAGTTGTTAGAGAATTCTGTAAGCATACAAATATTTGTGAGTCCCCGGCCTTGCCCTGGATTTCACCTGGGCACTGTGCTTCTACTTTTCAATAATTTTAAAATGTCACCTGAAAGCCTGGTCTTTAATTATTTTAGTACAAAACCTAAATATCCTTAGGACTATATAAATCATAAGTAATGACAACTAAAAAGGACAAATGTACAGTTTGGTGCTTATTTTAACCTCAGTCCCATTGCATTTTTGTGGTTTGTGCTACCTATATAATTTGATGCTATTACTATTTTAAAACACAATGAATATCATGAGTGAGAACCACCCAGTGAACTATAAGTTCCTGATTAGGAAGAAAAAAAAAATTTTTTCTTTTAAAAATTTCTATTCATTTCAATCAAATTTATTTGATTATTTAAATATAATTATTTAAATCAAATTTAACAAACCAGAGGGGGATTGATCAGAAAGGAAAGCTAAATTTGGAAGGTTTTTTTTTTCCCTAACAATGTTGGGAAATAAGGATTATCACAGAAAAGTGTGACTGTGTTGCACAGAGTGAATGGGACCTTGATAAGGAGTGATAGAATTACTCAACTCTTTGTTTTCCTTTTTTAATTCTGCCAAAGAGAATAATCTTTGAGTTGAAAAGAGCAACACAAAAAATATCTGATAGGGAGTTGAAATATAAAATGATAGCTGTATTCATGGTGTATCAAAGTAGGCACTGAACTATTTTCAATGGCTTCTTAAAGATCATAAAGAATTGCAAACATCCTGAAAGATGGAAGAAGGGCATATGACCTGAGGAAGTAGTCTTTAGACTGTAGGCAACATCTTGCATCTACTTAAGAAAAGGAACCCAAGTCATAATCATAATTAAAGATTTTTTTGAGAGTGGTCAGTTGCTTTTTGTTACATTATACTCTTCAAGCTCTGGGCTTAGGCATCGGGATGCTCACTGAATTTGAGATGATAACATAACCTTGCTTCCAAGCCTTGCTTTGCCACTAATGTTCTAGCATAGTTGAATGTTACAAGGAATCATCTCAATAAAAGGCATTCAAATAATTTCTTGAGTTCTTCTATCCTAGATCAGTGACACTGCAGATAAATACAAAGGATGGATCAAATTATTTTGTTTTGAAATAAATTCTTAGGAAAGGTTAGATACTAGAAACTTTCTTATTATCCTCAGGGTATTCATTGAAATTTCCTCTAGGTTAAAAAAAAAAAAGTTATAGAACTGAAACTACTGTCAGGGGAAGAAACAATTGCTCTGTTTTGCAACATGATTCAAGATGAGATGAGAATAGTGATTTAACAGATACATTTTAGACTCCTCTGAGATCTCTGGCATTTTTTTTCCTTTCAGCGAATCTGTGGATTTAAAGAAAGTTCAGATAGAATGGATGCATTAATATTTCCTAATTTTTTTTAATTAGCAAAAAATCTCTCTCCTTCCTTTTCCTATTCTTCATCAAAAAAATAAATAAAACAGAAACCTTGTGTAACAAATATGAATAGTGAAACAAAACAAATTCTCATCTTTGCCATGTCAAAAACATCTGTTTTATTCTATACCCTGAGTTCACCACTTCTATTGGGCAGTGGGATGTTTCATCAAGTTCTTAAGTTTTTCAACATTTTCTATTTTTTCTTTATTTCTTTATATTATTCTTATTATATACATTATTCTAGTTCTTCTCACTTCACTTCATACAAATCTTCCCAAGTTTCCTTGAAACCATCCTTTTCATTATTTCTTATAATACAATTAATACTGAGACCATAATTTGTCCAGCTGTTCCCTAATTGATGAGCACAGCTCTCTCCTCCAACTTTGTTTCCAGTTTTTTGCCACTACAAAAAATAAAGTATTTTTGTACAACTGAGTCCTGTTTTTCCTCTTCTCTTTGGGATATAGTCCTAATAAAAAAAATCCCTACATTTTAGGGGAAAAGTACAGATAGCTAAGATGATGTTTTCTTGTGGCTTCTACTGTGAAGTATAAGCTTGGATAGGAGAAAGATTTCTGTCTTTTTCCAAAGCTGTATCATGTTTTAAGTAGTTCTAGAAATGATGACTTCTCTTAACTTTAATAAGTTACCAAGTGATCCTTGAACAATAACACTAAATGTTAGATCTAAATGTGGAAAGAAGTCTTTGCTATGGCCATATGTCTCTTCAGAAGTGATGCTGGGACTTGCTCATTGCTTTGTTACTCACCACACTTGAAATTTGTTCTGGGCTTAGTCCTTGGCTTATTTCTTCATTCTGTTTTTCTTTTTTAAAAAACGTGACCTTCATTGTAGGTGCCATTTTTGAATGATAAAAATCATTTGAATGTATTGGACTACCTGCCATCTAAGGAAGAGGGTAGAGGGAAGGAGGAGAAAAGTTGGAACAGAAGGTTTTGCAAAGGTCAATGTTCAAAAAATTATCCGTGCATAGGTTTTATAAATAAAAAGTTATAATAATAAAAAAAATCAGTTGAATTTCTAGAAGCATTAATGCAATTTTTACCAAGATAATATTTCCTTGTCCTGAATTGTATAGCTCTCAAAATGGTAACATAATTACTTATATACTTAATTTTTCAAAAATTAAATGTGATGATGAAAGCTCAAGTTTCATTTCAAAACATTTATTTTTGGTACTGACGTTCATTAGTTATGCACCATGTATCAAATTGCACATTACCAAACAAGAATATACTTAATGGGAAATTTTATTGTAAATTTTCTTAACATAGCCTTCATATCACCATTTATAAACAAAATTCATTGTTATTACAGCATAAAAATGCTTGTTGATGTTTGCCACTTATTGACTCCCCATTCTCATTTTTCATCTTTCCCTTATCATGCCTTATCCACTTGTCTCCCATTCTTGAAATGAAATTCCCTTTGTTTCCATTCATCACTGTTGTTCAAAATCCTTCACTTTCTTCAAGACCCAGCTTATGGAGTTGGACACCTCAACTAAAATTGATTTCATCCTTTATGTTGCTTGTAATATTTTGCATTATTCCACTCCTTTGTATCTATATATACATATATATATATATATATATATATATATATATATACATATATAGATATATACGTATGTGTGTGTATATATATATATATATGTATATGTGTGTATATAGATGTCTATATATGCACATATGTCATTAGGTACAAAGGAGGTGGAGCAAAGCAATATGTGTGTGTGTGTGTGTGTGTGTGTGTTATTTTGTGTATGTGTTACTATTTCTATTATGAAATCTGAGCAAATGAATGACTTTATTTCATTAGGACCTTACACTTATTGGGGGAGGTAAAAGGTTCCTTGCACTTAATAGATGTTTATATGTTGATTCTACTTAATTGAATTTACTAAGAAATATGAAATGAAATAAAACCAAACACTTTATATTTGCTTTTTTGTTTTTAAATACAGTATTATGATATCTGTTGAACATTGTCAGAAACTGGCCCTATGAATAAACACTTGGGCTTTCAAAAAATATTTTTCTCTCTTTCTTCCTAGGTACAGAGGTAAAACATATAGGGCAGTTGTCAAGATTGTACGAACATCTGACCAAGTAGCAGATTTCTGCAAGAGAGTTTGTGCCAAGCTGGAATGTTGTCCAAATTTGTTTAGTCCTGTTTTGGTTACTGAAATCTGCCCAGAAAACTGCTCCATCCACACCAAAACTAAATACAGTAAGTCCTATATGTGGAACTAACACAAGCTAATATCCCTCCCCCCTCTCATGTCCCCTTCTCCACCCCACCCCCCTAAAAAAAACTCTACACAAACTATAATCTGTTTTTCCTCTTATTTCTACTCATTTTCCAGTAATTGTTTACAGGAATGTCTTGGGATAGTTCTCTAGGAGTATCTATTCTTGATAGATATTGATGTTTTGAGTTAGGAGGAAGGTTAAGACCAAATCGGTGATTTTATTATTTTGGTGAACTATCACAAAATCAACAATTGCTTTGGTTACACAGAAAAGTCAGAACTTGAGCCTGAGACTTTTAGATTCTGGAGTTGAGTTTATCCACTGAACTGCACTGCCTCTTAGTTCTATTAAATAGAGTCTATTAAGTAGAATATTAAGAGGTAATGAGAGAGATAATTTGGAAGAGGTTGGAAGTTGTTCCTACTAAAATAAAATCCCAGGAGATTGAAAGATTTTGAAAATTCTTGAAGACAGCACAATATATAAAATAAGAAAAAAGAATGCTTTTTTTGTTGTTGATGAATGAATTAAAAGTTGTTTACCATACTATGATGTAGTACTTCACTTTCTTCTTCTTCACTTCTGGGAAGTAAAGAACTCAACTAAATAATTGGAGGATTTTTGTTTGTTCTTCATCATGTTTGTAAGTGACCCATTTTATAAACTACTTGACTAAAATATTCTGGGGAACTAGGATAATTTTCTTTAGATTATATGAGAAGCAGTGGGTTAAGTGAAGGAATATGCTACCAAAAATGACTAGATTCCTGCAAGGATGGGGGGTCTCATTAGGAGTCTACCCTTTCCTTATCTGTCACAATCGTCACCTGCCTTGTTACCCCACAAAAGTCCTTCTGACTTCCAAGTCAGTCATCTGTTCTGGCAGATGATTAGCTCTAAGAGAAAGCATTCTTTCTTCTACGACACTACTCCTATACCTATTTCTCCAAGCTTTTCTTTTACCCTACTTGAATAATGTATATTCCAGCTATATTGGGCTACTTATAGTTCCTCAGACACTATCTTCCTAAACATCTTACCTATGGGCCACCATTCACATCATCCCAGACACATGGGAATCCTCTTCCAACCTTTTGTGACCCACTCTTCATTTAATCTTTGCATTGTTGTTCTCTGAATTCTCACAGCACTTTGCTTTTAAGCTGTACTGTTTTTAGGTATTTATCACATTCTACTTTATCTTATAGTTATTTATACAACACCACTGAGTAGTGATGCTATTTGTACTTTTATTTCTGCTCCCTTCTCTCTTCTGGAAGGGGCAGAGCTGAATCTCCCCTGTGTCTTGCCTATTTTACCTTTTCTGTTATTGTTTGGTTGTATTCAAGTTTTTTTTGGCAAAGAAATTGGAGTGATTTACCATTTTCTTCTCCAGCTCATTTTACAGATAGAGAAACTGAGGCAAACAGGGTCAAGTGACTTGTCCAGGATCATAGTGTCTGAGACCACATTTGAACTCTTTTTTTTGTTTGTTTGTTTGTTTGTTTTACTCCAGACCTGGCACTCTATCCATTATATATCATCTAGCTATTTTTACTCACCTTATATATCCTACCTATGTCATGCTTCTTTCTACCAGGCCTTATTTCCTTCCTCACTTGAGAAGCTGATTATTTAATGAGCCAAACTGATTGCAACTTCTTTTCTCCTAGGAGCAATATGACGTCTCTAGTCCACACAGTCTCTTTCTTTCATATTTTATGCATTTTTGTATCAATGCAATCACAAAAGCTCAAAGCCCCACTTTAAAAAAAAATCCTAATGTTCAGATAGAAGTTTGGCTTTCATTATAATTTAGTTTTGTGTACTTCTAACTAATCCCTAACTAACTAACTAGTATCTTTATGTTTGAGGTAGTATCAGGACAGAAGAGACATTTAGGTAAACAAGTATATATTATAGTATATTAGTGAACAGCCACAGAGAAGGAAAGTCGGGGGAAAAGCAGAACTTCTTAAAAGCATCCCTTGGGCCTTGAAGTAATAAATACAAGCAGTTTCCTGAATTCTCTGTTCTGAGATGCTCACAGGGCCATGTGTCTCCCATATCTTCATCTCTCCCTTTTGTGACACAGCTCAGGCTTCCTTTCAGTTTCTCCCTTACGTTCTCTCTCTGCTGGCAAGTCTTTCCAGCTCAGCTCATTAAGGACTATGAATACTGTTCCTGCTGCGGCTGGTCTTTAGCTCTTGCTATTCGCTTTCCTTCCTCTCTATTTGAATCTTGAAGACTGTGTGTGTGTGTGTATATATATATATATATATGTATATAAAGTACTGCAAGGCAAGACTCAGATCTGCTTTCATATCAAAGATCAGCAGTCCTAAGTTTCTTTCAGAGCTGAGAGGGGATGCTTGTCCCTCCACAAAAGCTAGAATTCCCATTGGTTTACAAATTCATATTACTCACACATACGGTATATAGACATATATATTTATGTGTGTGTGTGTATGTACATGTATATTTGTATATGTGTATTTTATATGGTTGAACATTCATGTATAAGCACATGTATATATAATGTATATGTATGTGTGTGTGTATATATATATATATATATATATATATATATATATATATATGTATAGTTTGCATGTCTTTTCCCTTATTGAATTATATGTTCTGGAGTAGGAATCATGTTTTATCTTTGTATTCCTCTCAGAACCTGGTACTGTGGCTTGTATATAAAAGCAACTTAGTAAATGTTCGAATTGAATTGAATATCTGTAAAACTTGGCCTCTTTCTGTAAGATTACAGTGAGTTGTAAAAAGGTTTTAGTGCTCCCAGTATCGTGGTTCACTCAGCAGCCACCTTTAGTGAATTCAGCAGGATTTGACTGAACACTAAACTTGGCCTCTGGTATTAAGAAAAAAAGCAAATCATTCTTTCCTCTCAGGCTTAAGAGGGAAAAAAAAATCAGAGAAGTGCAATTAAAATTAAATACTATTGAAAGTGAAACTAAAGATTTTTCTAGGTTTGGCTTTATAAGCTGCAAAATCTTTTAGCATCCCTTGGGTCAGTTCACAGTGACTATTGCTGATGGCTGAATTGAATTTATAAAGAACCAGAGGGAAGAAGATAAAAACAATTTTTGGTTGGAATCTTGAATTGAGAGAAACAAGTCATTGAATCCAATTCATAAGCTTAAAAAGATGCCACACTTCTTATTTCATTCTGTAAAACCAACCCTGATTCTTTTAGTTCTATCCAAAAAATCATATTTCAACAGACTTTGAATGTCCATTTTGGAATTACTTATTCCAAATGGTACTTATTCATTTGTATCTTGTACATTCAGCTAAATAAATATAAGGTATTGTTCATGTAACAGTAGTTTATGCATGCTCAGCAACTTGTATCCCAGGAGAAAGAGTGCTCTATAATAATTCCAGGTTCTTGGAGGGTGGCATTTTGCTTCTATTACGAGTTTGATCCAAAGATGATGATAAATCATTTTTATATAATGCTTTGTTTAGAATCTTACAGGGTAGGTAACATAAATATCGTCCATACGAAATTCTTTGCTGTTACTCATTTGAATCGATGGGGTTAAAATTATTTGGTCTCATTTACTTCCTTGCCATTGAATGACATTAGTATGGATTAAATTCTAGCTTTTAAGTAATCATATTTTTTAGAAAGAATATTAGAAATCATATAGCTCCACCTCATCATTTTACACATCAGGATTTAAGGATGTAGAGATTATTAGGGACAGACAGTTACACCTGAAGTTGAAATTTGAAGAAAGGTTTGAGTTTTTCTCTGGTGATTTCCCCCATCCACAAAACTTCCTTTGATACATTTCATTTTATTAAATAAATTTTATTAAATGAGAACCACATAGTGGGACAAATGAGCTTTTGATTAATTAATGTGCTCTTTTGATCATGACCCATAAGTATTTCATTCTCAGTAGTGATTTTAATTGAGTAATTGATTATGAATTTAGTTCATATGATGAATACATTATTCATCAGATACCTATTTCTTTCTAGAATGTTGGCATTTATATTGATAACTGTTATTCAGTATTTAATGTCAGAGAATTGAATTCTCATTTTGTTGAGTTGGAAGAAAGCCAGAGTTTTTTTTTTTAAATAATAATAGATAATATTTTATATTGCATTAAAGTTTATACTATGCTTTACAAATACAATCTTATTTTATTTTCTCTACACCTGGGAGGTAAGTGTCATCATTATTCCCATTTTTCAGATGAAGAAACTGAGGCAGTTTAGATAAGTGACTTGTGTAGGGGCATAGAGCTAGTAAATGATACAAAAGATGCTTTTGCCATGGATCCTGAAAACTACATTTTTGCTTACTCAGATTAGGAAATGAAAAAAAAAAAACTATATATATAATAATGAAGTGTGTGTGTGTGTGTCAAAATTGAGACCTAGATACCAGTAGTAAAAGCATTCCATTTGATAGAAATTGCTGTTATAGTAAACAGTATAAAGAACTAGATGTCTAGATACTGATAACAATTTGACCCTTCTATCATCTGATTAAAGATATGCCTATATCCTTTCAGGTATTTTAAAAGAATGATTTCCTATGAGATTTTAGTTGAAATTTGAAGCCAAGAAATCCAGTAGGCAAAGTTGAGACCTGGGGAAGAGTCAGAGAAAAAATACCCAGGATTCTTTTTATTTTCAAAATGTATACATAGTTTTCAATATTTATCTTTGCAAAACTTCGTGTTCCAAATTTGTTAAACATGTGCAGTTTCTCTATACATAGTCATGCTACACAAGAAAAATCAAATGAAAAAAATCAGATGAAAATCAGAGAAAAAAACAAAATGAAGGCAAAGAACAAGAAAAAGAGTGAAAATACTCTTATGATTCACACTCAGTCCGTGTGGTCTTCTCTCTGGATGTAGATGGCTCTCTCTATCACAAGACCATTGGAATTTGCCCAGGATTCTTAATCTCTATCAAGAGCAGAACAAATGACATGTTAATAAATAAATTATTTATGGAAACTTTTTTCTTCATTTAAGTTTTTTATTTTACTTTTCCTTATAGCTTATTATTATGGAAAGAGAAGGAAGATTATCAAACCCCCAATTGGAGAAAACAGTACTGAAATTGGGCCCCCTAAGCCAACCAGACGGAGGAAACGGCGGAAATCCATTTTTGTACAGAAGAAAAGGAGATCCTCCACAGTAGACTTTACCACTGGATCAGCAGAGGTGAGTGTTTTACCCAATCCCTGCCCCCAAATGCCCACAGTTGCTAAGTGTGATTGTTTTACTAAAGAAAGGGTGATGTTATATACAGGAATAGTTAGTCACAGCATGGCCTGAGACCATGAAGAAAGTAGATTATTAGAATTTTGGTCTTTGTAGCCTATGCAAGCTACACAAGTGCAATGTCCCTGTCAGAGATGGGCTTTAAAAACTTACACAATGTCTCCCTGAGAATAAGAAGAGCTGGAAAGAAAGCTCTGTTTTTCCTGAGTTGTTGGTCTCCTGTCCCATTTTAGCTACAAATTCTGTTTTTGTGACAGGAAAGCGAGGAAGAGGACGCAGATGCTATGGAAGAAGACACAGGGAGTGAGGAGACCAGCTCGGAGCTTCGGGATGACCAGACTGACACTTCCTCAGCTGATGTCCCCTCGGCCCGGCCCCGGAGAGCCGTCACATTGCGGAGCAGCACAGAATTAGATCGGCCCCCTCCTGTGGAAAGAACCAGGAGGAGCCGGAAAGCACAGACATTCTCCTGTGCTGAAGGAGATAAATGCCCCCAAGCCAAACCGGACAGAGCAGAGGTGAAGTAACAGCCCTCAACATGGGCATAGAGCAGAGCTTTTTAAAATTTAATTTAATTTAATTTTAATTAAAGTTTTTATTTTCAAAACATATGCATGGATAATTTTCATCATTCCCTCTTGTAAAATCTTGTGTTCCAAATTTTTTCCCTCCTTTCCCCCAACCCCCTCCCCTAGATGGCAATATGAGGTCAAACATATGGTCTACATATTTTCACAATTATCATGCTGCACAAGAAAAATCAAATCAAAAAGGAAAAAATGAGAGAAAACGTAATACAAACAATAAAAAAGTGAAAATACTATATTGTGATCCATACTCAGTCCACACAGATCTTTCTCTGAGTGCAGATGGCTGTCTCCATCACAAGTCCATTGGAATTGGTCTAAATCATCTCATTGATGAAAAGAGGCACATCCATCAGAATTTATCATCACATAATCGTGCTGTTGCTGTGTACAATGTTCTCCTGGTTCTTCCATAGAGCAGAGTTTTAAAAAACAAACGCGCTTGTCTAAAAGAATATTTGATATTTGGTCTGGGAAAGAGGAGATTAAGGAAGGATAGGACAGCTATCATCAATTATCTGAAGGGCTGACATGGGCAGCAGAGCCTCATGAGGCAGAACTAGAAGCAGAGAGGTCATGTAAAGAAAAAAAAAATCAAAACAATTAAGGATGGCCAGAAGTAAATCAGGGTGCTGTTTGTCAGCAAAGTTGTAAAGATAACTATTGTTCAAATATGGCTTTTTGATGACCTTTGAAGTATTCCCAAATAGTAGGATTCTGTTGGAGGTTTTGAACATCAGAAGAAAGGGTGGGAAGAAATAAAGGACCCTCTGAATTTTTAAAAATATAAGAGAACTAGATCAGTCTGCAGTGAGTTAGATGTTCCAAGCACCCTTTGAATCTGGTATTGCAGAACTTTTTCTGGCCCTCTCTTGATATTTATTCATAAGCTCTGCATTTTGGGTTCTGTTCTTATATATATATATAACCAAATGTTAAAGCTGTAAGTGGTATGGTATGCCATTCTTTGACATATTTCAGGGAGGCAGAGGGCCAGAGTAAGTAAAGAACAGCACAAAATTGGCCTGGTGCATAGCACTATATGTTATTGCCCCTCAAAAAATCCAAACATATGCCCCTATGGCTGCTTCTTCTGCCATGAACTTTTGCAATCAATCTTCTTGGTTCCATAGTTTGCTTATTTGTATAGTAGGGCTAAACCTTCTGCCTTTGTATTAATGTGCTACAGTTAGGTAGTATATATGTGCTGAATTCTTTTGCTATTTGTCATGTTCTGAATCCATATCAATTCTTAAAACACATGGCCTTGACCTTAGTGATTGATGGTGTATTTAGTAAATGGCTAAATTAAACCTTTTGGATCTAGGGAATGGAGAGTTAATGTAACTTCCAATTTCACATACTTTACTACCAATGTCATTTTTTTGGGAGGGTTTGGTTCAGTAATATTCAAAATTAATCAGGAGTATTGGGGCGGAGCCATGATGGCAGAGAGTAGACATGGCTTTTTGTGATCTCCTCTGATCTTCCCTCAAATCAACAGCAGATTAAGCCTTGAACTAGTTTTGACAGACAGAACCCACATTTCCAGAAGAAGATATTTTGGAAGAACTTCAGGAAAAGTCTTGTTTCAATTGGGTGAGGGAGAGATTGCCGAGCCCAGATCACAGGGAACCTGGGGCAAGGAGGTGGGCCAGGGAGCCAGGCTGTTGTGGCACCCTACCACAAGGCTCTTAGGCTACTCTGACCTGGTTGCAAGCTGGTGGCTTAGCATATTTGCTGCAAGACCCAGAAGCAAATAAAAAAGGCAAATTGTAAGCCATTAGCTCCAGACCTGGCTGTGATTATCTAGCCCTAGAAGTCAGTCAGAATCACCAGTCGCAGGGCAGATTTAAAGCAGCTGTTGCCCTTTTGCCTTAAGAGCAGACCTCAACCTTTAAAAAAAAATAAGAAAAAAACTCTGATCATAGACAACTTTTATGGAGAGAAAGAAGAACAGACCTTAAACCCTGAGGATCCTAAAATCAGTCTACCTCCAGATAAAGCCCCAAAGGATGATTTGAGTTGGGCCCCATTTCACAAAACTCTCAGAAAAATTCAAAAAGGATCTTCAAAGAGTTAGAAGAAAAATAGGGAAAGGAAATGAGATTTTTGTAAGAGGATAGAAAAGGAAACCCAGAAATTATCTAAAGAAAACTCCTTAAAAAATAGATATGATAAAAAGAGAAAAGCATATAACTTACTACAAAATAGATTTGATGAAGTTGAAAAAGCATATAACTACTTACAAAAATAGACATGAAAAAGAAGCCAATTTATTGAAAAAAAGAATTTGTGAAATGGAAAAATAATTCATAGAACAAAACAACTCACTTAAAAATTCAATTGGCCAAATACCAAAAGAACTAAAAGAGGTAACTGAAAAAAATAATTCACTAATAATTAGAATTGAACAAATGGAAATGAATGACTCAATTACATATCGAGAATCAGTCAAACAAAAGCAAAAAAAAATGAAAAAATAAGAAAATGTAAAATAGTTCATCAGAAAAACAACTGATCTGGAAAACAGAGACAATCTAAGGATTATTGGATTTCCTGAAAACCATGATGAAAAAGAATCTAGACATCTTCTTTCAAGAAATCATCAAGGAAAACTTTCCTGATGCCTTAGAACAATAAAGTAAAATAGCATTGAAAGAATTCAACAATCACCTCCTCAAAGAGATGCCAAAATTAAAATTCCAAGGAATATCATGACAAAATTTCAAAATTGTCAGATCGAGGAAAAAAAATATAACAAGCAGCCAGAAAGAAACAATTCAAATATCAAGGAACCACAATCAGGATCACCAAGGCAGAATCTAGCAACTTCCACCTTAAAAGGATCAAAGGGCCTGGAATTTAATATTCCAAAAGGCAAAGAAACTTAGATTGCAGCCAAGAATCAATTATTCAATTAAAATGAGAATTATCTTTCAGGGAAGAAGATGGACCTTCAATGATACAGGTGAATTTCCTTTATTTCTGATAAAAAGACCAGAGCTGGACAAAAAATTTGATCTCCAAATACAGAACTCAAGAGAAGCCTAAAAAGGAAAAAGCAATGAAATCTTGAGAACTGTATCTCTGTTATGGGTATACTTAGATAATGCAGGTGTAATTTGATTTTATTATGATAATATGGGAAAACTAGAGATGAAAAGGGGATTGTACTGGAAAAAGAGGAAAATGGAAGTAAAATGAGGGGAATTACATATCATGAAGAGGCAAAGAAGATCTATTATAATTGAGGGAAAGAAGGAAGAGGGATGAACATTGTGTGAATCTTTCATCAAATTTGGATAAAAAAGAGAATATCAGATATATTTGGTTTCACAGAGAAACTTATCTCACCCTATAGGGGGAAGTGGGAGAGGAAAGGGGAAGGTTAATAGAAGGGAAAACAGAAGTAATAGAGTAAAGGTATAAGAAAGGGGGAGGGGCTGTAAAGTGGGAAGACTGCTTGAGGGAAGTGGTGGTCAGGAGAAAAATACTGAAGAGGAGGGAAAGGGGAAAAGAAAAGAAAAAACCATAATTTGGGGTAAATAAGATAGTGGGAAATACAGAATTAGTTATTTTAATTATGAATGTGAATAGGATGAACTCTCCCAGAAAACAGAAGTAGATAGCAGACTGGGTTAAAGGCAGAATCCTACAATATGTTGTTTACAAGAAACACATTAAAGTACAGAGATACATTCAGAGTGAAGGTAAAAGTCTGGAGCAGAATCTATTATGCTTTAGATAAAGTAAAAAAAAAAGCAAGGGTAGCGATCCTGATCTCAGATCAAGTAGAAGCAAAAATAGATCTAATTAAAAGAGATAAGAAAGGAAATTATATCTTACTAAAGGGTACCATAGATAATGAAGCAATATCAATATTAAACATGTATGCACCAAGTAGTATGGCATCCAAATTCCTAGAAGAAAAGTTGAGAGCTGCAAGAAAAAATAGACAGCAAAACTATGATATTGGGAGATCTCAACCTTGCTCTCTCAGAACTAGATAAATCAAACCACAAAATAAATAAGAAAGAAGTTAAGGAGGTAAATAGAATACTAGAAAAGGTAGGTATGATAGATCCTTGGAGAAAATAGACCAAAAATTAATTGGAAACTAAATAATCTAATACTAAAGAATGAATGAGTGAAACAACAAATCATAAACCCAATAATTTCATCCCAGAGAATGGCAATAATGAGACAAAATACCAGAATTTGTGAGATGCAGCCAAGCGATTATTAGGGGAAATTTTATACCTCTAGATTCTTATTTGCATAAAATAGAGAATGAATTGGGCTTACAATTTATAAAGCTTTAAAAAAAGAATTTAAACACCCTCAATTAAATACCAAAATTGAAATTCTGAAAATAAAAGGGATGATTAATAAAATTGAAAATAAGAAAACTATTGAATTAATAAATAAAACTGAGTTGATTGTGTGGGGAAAAAACCCCAACAAAACAGATAAAACTTTCATTAATCTGATTAACAATTTGATTTTCTTCTTACATTTTTCTAATCTCAAAAATGAAAAGGAAGACCTTTTCACCAATGAAGAAGGAATTAGAACAATAATTAGGAGCTGTTTTGCCCAACTTATCTCAATAAATTTAATAATCTAAGTGAAATGGAGGAATACCTACAAAAATATAGATTGCCAAAATAAATTATTTAAATAGTCCCATTTTAGAAATAGAAATAGAACAAGACATTAATCAGCTCCCTAAGAAAAAATCTACAGGACCAGATGGATTTACATGTGAATTCTAACAAACATTTAAAGAACAATTAATTCTAGTACTATGCAAACTATTTGAAAAAATAGAGAAAAGAGTCCTACCAAATTCCTTTTTATGACAGATATGGTTCTGATACCTAAACCAAGTAGGGTGAAAACAGAGAAAAAATATATAGACCAATTTTCCTAATGAATATTGATGCAAAAATCTTAAATAAAATATTAGCAAAGAGATTATAGAAAGTCATCCCCAAGATAATATATTATGACCTAGCAGGATTTATACTAGGAATGCAGGGCTGGTTCAATATTAGAAAAACTATGAATATAATTGACTATATCAAGAACTAAACTAACAAATCTCATGATTATATCAATAGATGCAGAAAAAGCATTTGATAAAATCCAACACTCATTCCTATTAAAAACACTAGAGAGTATAGAAATAAATGAATTTGTCCTTAAAATGATTAGTAATATCTATTTAAAACCATCAGCAAGAATCAATTGTAATAGGGACAAATTAGAAACAATCCCAATAAGATCAGGAAAGAAACAAGGTTATCCACTGTCATCATTACTATTTAATATTCCATTAGAAATATTAGCTTTGGCAATAAGAGAAAAAAAAGATTAAAGAATAAAAGTAGATAATGAGGAAACAATTATCACTCTTTGCAGATGATTATTATACTTAGAGAACCCCAGAGAATCAACTAAACAACTACTAGAAACAATTAACAAGTTTAGCAAAGTTGCAGTATACAAAATAAATCCACATAAATTTTTATATTTTTATATATATTTTTATATTACCAATGAAGTCCAGCAGCAAGAGATACAAAGAGAAATTCCATCTAAAATAATTGTTGATAATATAAAATATTTGTGAGTTTATTTGTCAAGGCAAAATCAGGAACTATATGAATACAACTATAAAACATTGTCAATGCAGATAAAGTTAGATCTAATGAAATGGAAAATATCAACTGCTAATGGGTAGTCTGAGATAATATAATAAAAATGACAATACTAATTAAATTAATCTACTTATTTAGTTTCATACTAATCAAACTCCCAAGAAATTATTCTATAAATCTAGAAAAATTAATAAGGTTTATCTGGAAGAACAAAAGGTCAAGAATTTCAAGAGAATCAATGAAAAAAAAAAAAAGGCAAATCAAGATGGCTTAGCTGTGCCAGACCTAAAACTATATTATAAAGCAGCGGTCATCAAAACCATTTGGTACTGGTTAAGAGTAGTCAATCAGTGGAACAAGGATCACAGGACAAATAGTCAATGATTAATATTAATCTAGTGTTTTACAAACCCAAAGACCCCAGCTTTTGGGATAAGAATTCACTATTTGATAAAAACTGCTAGGAAAATTGGAAATTAGAATGGCAGAAACTGCAATGACTCACACCTCACACTGTATAGCAAGAAAAGGTCAAATGGGTTTGTGATTTAGACATTTAAAAAGTGATATTATAAGCAAATTAGAAGAATATAGAATAGTTTATTTCTCAGATCTGTGGAGGAGGAAGAAATTTGTGACCAAAGAAGAACTGGAGATTATTATTGATCACAAAATAGATAATTTTGATTATATTGTTAAAAAGTTTTTGTACAAATAAAAATAATACAAGATTAGAAGGGAAGCAATAAACTGGGGAAACATTTTTATATTCAAGGGTTCTGATAAGGGCTTTATTTCTAAAAAATATAGAGAACTGACTCAAATTTATAAGAATTCAAGCTGTTCTCCAGTTGATAAATGGCCAAAAGGATATGAACAGACAATTTTCAGATGAAGAAATGGAAACCATTTCTAGTCATATGAGAAGGTGCGCCAAATCATCATTGATCGGAGAAATGCAAATTAAGACAACTCTGAGATACCACTACACATCTGTCAGATTGGCTGAGATGACAGGAAAAGATAATAATGATTGTTGGAGGGGAACCAGTTCATAACTCCACCAACAATGCATCAGTGTCCCAGTTTTCCCACGTAGTGTTCTCACTCTCCATTGTGGTTTGCTTGAATTTTATTTTCTCTTTTTTTTTTTTTAAACTTTTTGATCTGATTTTTCTTGTTCAGCAAAATAATTGTATAAATATGTATGCCTTTATTGGATTTAACATATTTTTACCATGTTTAAAATATATTGGATTACATGCCATCTAGGGCAAGGGGTTAGGGGAAGGGGGGAATGGAACACAAAGTTTTTCAAGGGTCAATGTTGAAAAAAATTATCTTTGCATATGTTTTGAATATAAAAACTTCAATTAAGAAAAAAAGGAATAAAGGAACATTGTTGCAATATTTATCATTTCCTTTTACTCACATTTGAATTTCTGTAGGAAGTAAAACATGAAGAGGAGGAGAAGCTTGTCCTCGAGAGTAACCCATTAGAATGGACAGTGACAGATGTGGTGAGGTTTATTAAACTGACAGATTGTGCTCCCTTGGCCAAAATATTTCAAGAACAGGTATGCTACCATTTTTATTTTATTTTATTTTTGCTTCTTGAACACAGGAGATGCTTAATAATTTTTAAAATTTAATTTATTTAATTTATTTATTTAATTTATTCTTAATTGTCCATTTGTCAGGTACATTGTAGGTAGAATTATTACTCAGTTGTGATGACTCAAGGCCTGTTCCAACTCAAATTTATTTTATGAGTCTTTATTTCCTTCTCCTGCTAATATGGACTGTGGTATTGCTGCAGCCTTTAGTGGCTTATTATTTCATTGCAGAAAGTGTGAGTCAGGTTTCTCTGTGAGTCTTGTCAAAAAGTTGTAATAAAATTTGCTATACAACCTGGAGATGGGCATTTTCTCAGCATCTCCACAGGAGTATGAGGCTAGAAAACATTCCCTTATAGGATGTAAAACCAGAGACCCACATTACTTTTAATTTGTTCTACCTGTTTTCCTTACAGTCCCTTCAAAAAATGATACTCAAGTTTTGCTAGTTATTTTCCCCCAAGAAAATAAGAAGTTTGCTTTCCTTGACGGCACGGTTTGTGGTGTGATTACCACCCATGTCTGGCTTGCTGTCCTTATGTAAAAGTTCAAATTTAAGTAAATGAATGTTTCCTTTCATAATGCAAGATCGATATAGTACATTATCTGTATTTTCACAGTTTTCAATTATGCCATAATTTTCCTCACTAAAAAAAAGGTAATTTTTTTACTTGAATTTTCATTTTTTAAAAATATTTTGTGTATGGAACGACTAAAAGCATATTTTAAATTGCCTTTACAAAAGTAAATCAGAAACAAGCCATCATATCCCTCAGCATCAGTCAGTAGAGATATTTTGAAACAGTAATGGGGAGAAAAGTTAACACATTTTTTCATCGATTTTTGCAAGTCTTTTCTTCTCAAAGGACACTCAAAAATGGTAGTATATCCTATCTTACAAGGGGGACAAATTACATGGTTTCTCATTAGATTGGGAAAATTAAGGAAAGAAAGGGTCATGAAATTTCTTAATTTGTTCCTTCTGGTCCATAGCAAGGGCAGTTTTATTACTGTTTTGTTTTGTTTTTAATTATTGATTGAAGGGAAGAATGTTGTATGTTCTCTTGTGTCAATAGCCCTTTGGCTTCTGTTCAGGGACCATCTGTTCTAGATAAGCAAAAGTGTTCATTCAGAACAAGGATTCTTTACCTTTTTATGTGTCTTGGATCCCTTTGGCAGTTGGGTGAATGAAACCTGTGAACTCAATAATGTTTTCATGGTTTGATTTGTTTAACTCATAATTGAAGGAAATACTGTATTTTAATTAGAGGTTAATGATTAGTGGAAATAAAAATATATTTTTTCTTACCATCCAAATTGGATCCCCTTGAAATATAACTGAGCCCCATAATAATAACCTTTGATTTAGAAACTTGGTTTGCTTTTTCAAACAGATACTAAACACTTTTACTGGTGTAGACTACTCCAAGCAGGAGTAAGAAGACATAATCTATAAAAAACTTGATGTTAGAGCCTATCTGAATTAGGGTTTTTTTTTTTTTTGGTATACTGACACTTCTCCATTTAATAATTTAATTTAATAATAAATTAATTTAAATAAATAATAAATTGAATGATTTAACTAAATAAATAATTTAATAAAAATAAAGCAAGTATGGTGGTCTCGCCCTTGTTTAAATCATGTATCAGTATTGAAACAAATGCTGTCTATACTGCTTTCCAGGTTTCTACTTTACCCTTCTATTGCACTTAAAGGAGGAAAAACACAACCATCGATAAAACAACAAACTTCAACGATTACTTTCCAAGTTAGGTGAAAGGCTGAGAACTATACTCTGTCCTGGTTTATAATCCCTATTCACCCTGTTGCGACAACTAAGACAAAAAAGAAGAAATGCATGCTTTAATATCCAGCTGATAAATTGTCATTAGAAATAGGTTAAAATAACACTCATTTTATTCAAAACTGGAAATTTGAGGGGGGAAGCCTAAAATTACACATGTTTCTATATTCATCTAAATGTAGTCAATTTTTTGAAATTTGGAGTATGAAAATGGAATAGAAAGTTTTCAATGTTATTAGGTTAGTCATATAAGTTGAGTTCACAAGATCCCAACTAAAGAGACATTAGAGTCCAACAATTTTATAAATATTTTATAAACTCAAACTCAGATCCTCTGACTCCAAATTCAGAGTTCTTTCTATTTTGCTACATTGCCTTTATTCTTTTCCTAGTTCTACTTTTAGGGCCATTAGTCATTAGGACCAATTTCTACTTCCTACTTCCCTAAGTGGCCTTTCTAGCTTTAGTTTAAAAACAGATTTAATTACAGATAATTAAGAATATTCGTGTTTTTTTGTTTGTTTGTTTTTTATCTGAAAGAGAAAAATAAAGTAGTTTTACAGGATGGCATGTTTATTCATATTTAGAATCAGATTTAGTAGTAAACATTTTATTTATCATAGTAGAAAGTTTTACCTATTGAGCTTTTAAAATAAATGGGCACTTGAATCTTTTTGTTCAATTAGATCTTTAATACCTTACTTAACTAATTAGTTAGCATTAAGGCAAAGACATTTATTGGGCCAAACCCTAAGATCCTGATTGAACTGAGACTTCCAGCTGGTGACCCTCAAATATTTTTAATGAAACATATGATATCTCCCTCAGTGGTATAAACTAATGAGTGATTATTTTAAAAAAGAAGCAGCATTTGCAAGAATTATAAATTTTCTTTTTAGTTCTGAAATTTTATACAAGTGTCCTTCTAAATGGACATATGCATTATATCATACTCCAAATATGCACATTTCTATACCTACCATCCATAGAATAAAAAACATGAAAGAACTTGATCCTGTAGGATCTATTTTCCAATATATTTTAATAGGAATGATTTTTGATAATAAAATTAGATGAATATCTGACATTTAAAAAGAGAGAAGAATAATTTCTGCATCCTCTACACCTATACAAATATATACTAATAATTGATATTCAGAGTAATGATACTGAGCTTTTACCTGTTATTGAACTGCCTTTTGAATCAAAGATTAAATTTTAAATCATTTAGTAAATGTGCCCAATATGTCACGCCCTGTGCTAACAACTGTTGGGAATACAAAGAAAAACAGACAGTTCCTTCCCTTGAGGAGGTCACATTCCAATTTTTAAAATAATTGTGTATCTATTAGATATATTCAGGTGGAAAGAGCAAGATTCAGCAATGGATTAGATATGTGGGTGAATGGGAAATGAAAAATTAAGTTTGACATCAAGATTACAAGCCTGGGTGATGGGGAAGAAGGCGGTTCCCTTTGACAGCAGTAGGGGATTTTGGATGAGGGAATTGTCAGATCATTTTTTAAGATTTCCATGTTCAGCATCTTAAAATAGTATGCAGAGTAGACTTATAATAAAGACACATGGGAAACATAATAAATAGGTTAGGAGGTGTCTGGAAGAGCTAAATTCATATCCTGCCTGAAAGACTTACTAGATGTGTAAACCAGGGCCAGTAAATTAACCTCTGTCTGCCTTAGTTCCTTATTTGTAAAATAAAGATAATAATAGCATCTAGGAAATTATATTTTCAAAGTACTCTGAAAACTTTAAAATGCTTATAATTGCTATCTTATTAATAACATTAGTAATAATAATAACGATTTTCATCATACTAGCTACTACTGGAAATATAAGCCATGTCAAATGTCGTATACTGGTATCTGAAATCTGGTAACCTAGACTGGTGCTATAATCATTGAATTTCTGTATAATCTTTAGCAAATAATTTTGCTAAATAGCAAATAAATCTGTCTGCTAGGCATTAATAGGCATTAAAAAAATAAAATCAGATACTACAAGTGTAACTAAGCATTATAAGACACAGCATAAAAACTTCCACATTGATGTTTCCAACAATTTAAGCTAATGTATTTGGATTGGATTTGGGCTAGTATTTGTAATTTATAATCTCAACATATTTGAATCTTAGAAATACCCAGACCAGTACTTTTTTTTTTAAACAGAATTGCAGCACATAAGTTTTTCAGGTCCCTTACAGCTCAAACAAAATATGACAACTCTGTGTCTTTAGCATTAAGACAGAGACTTCTTGATATATATCATATTTAATGCCTGTCAGCAATCAAAAGAAATTAATGGACAAGACTGCTATTGACATCTATATACTCAACCTGATTTGTTTGTAAATCTGGCAGTTTTCACATTGCACATAAAGAAAGATGACAGTTTTGAGCTAGATCAAGTGATATAAATAAATGTTCCTTATGTTTAGTCTTTTGTTCCCAAAATTGATAGACCTTTGTTTTAAACACCACCTTGTGCTAAGGATGCTGATCAGTCAGTTAAGTTTGCAGCAAACTTTGATAGAAATCTTCACACAAGCAAAGTAAGCTAATAATGTGCTTATTGTTGTTAACCAAATCTTAGTTTATTGGAATTGCATAACTGTAGCTTAAATCATGTTGCCTTAGACCTGTGATAAGCTTAGAAATTTCAGAAGCTATGAAGTTCTAATCACAGTTTCCTATATTTCCATCCCTAAAATCTTTGAGACTTAGCTATGGAAAAAAACAATGTTTAAAAGATTTTAGGACCTCTGACCATACTACGTTATTAAAGGGAGAAAATCTGAATACTCTTTTCCATTTATTGTAGCAGCTTCTTAACTTGTCAGTTTTATAATAATGTGTCTTGACTTATAGTCGCTTAAGTGCAATGAGAAGGGAAGCTGGTAGCCCCACTCAAAAAAATCCACAACAAATCCCTAGATTTGGGTATGTATTTACAACAAGGTCAGTGCTTATCCAGTCAGAGAGCTCTGTTAAATATTTAGTGTTTAAGTTTACCACTGAATTTTTCCACTCTTCAAGAAAACATCTTTTTATCAGGGCCATATATGTGTACTTCAGGCTGGTCCTAATCAAGATTGTGAATAGTGAAATATGTCTTTAGTATCTGACCTTCTATTGCAGTTTTTTCTTCCATCTTTAATCTGTCTTGCTTCTAGCTAGCTGTTAATTAATTTTGCTTTATCATGTACTTATAAACATTCTCCCACCCCCAAAAAAATTATTTTAAATCCCAAAGGACTAACTTTCCATGCTGATGATTCAGGTCTTAAACAAGCCTAGGAATTCTTGTTGGGGTTATCACTAGCCATAGCAGCATCTGCTAGGCCTTCCTTCATTCACATTGGATTCAAAGTAATCCAGAGTTCTCCAGATCTTCACCAAAGGAGAAAATCCTAATCTGGCTAGAGACTTAACTTGGACTATTCCAGCCAATTTAACCATTCCTTTCCCTAATCCAGGAATTATATTATTTCTTAGAAATATAGATTTCGTATGCCTTTCAAGAGAAGAGTTAGGAGTCGGTGGTGTGTTTGTTCTACATTTGTGTGGGATACCTACCAGGTAATTAAAAAAAATAGAGCTACATGTAAGCCTCAAGCCTATTATTTTAATTATCCAGGATATATCTAAGGTACAGGAACTTTTTTTCTTTTTCCTTTACTTTTTAAAAATTGGTTTTTCCTTCTCTATTTTGCAAAGAAGTTTTAAATCATCACCACATGCACAGCACAAGAAATATAAAGCAATAAATTTCCATTTTAAGAAAGCTTACAGGATAAACACATTGTGTTCAGAGGGCTCCCATCTTTGCTTTGCTTCTTTATAGGTTTTTTTGTTCTTTGCTATTCACTTTAAAAAAAAAAACTATATCAATATAATTGTTTCTCTTTGTAATTTCATTTTGTATTTTGTGTCTTTAAAAACATTATTCTTAAAAAAATCATAGATTTCATCAGACTGCCAAAGGGGTCCATGACACAAGAGAATTTAAGAACCCATATTCTAACTCTTGTATTCTTCTGCCAGGATATTGATGGCCAAGCGCTTCTATTATTGACGCTTCCTACAGTGCAGGAGTGCATGGAGCTGAAACTGGGGCCTGCCATCAAGCTTTGCCACCAGATCGAAAGAGTTAAAGTTGCATTCTATGCACAGTATGCCAATTAACTCATCTCTTCTCATCTTGGAAGACTCTTGCATAGGAGATGGACCATTTGGGGACAGGTTTTCTTCTGCCTGCAGACATGTAAAATTGAAGCACTGAGGAAAATCGGAGTGTGAAAAAGACCCAGATTTCTCAACTGATCTGACCCTCTCCCCTGCATTTATTTAATGTCTCTGATTTTAAAGCACACTGAAATACCACAACAGCTGCTTTCTGAGAGCGTAACTTGCTGTTTTTCTATTACAGCATCCCATGATATTACAAAAGCTGAGGCAATTTTGCTGCCCTTTTTTCCCACTAAACCCACAGCACCTTTGATTGAGATTTCTTATACCTTTCAAGAGAAGGGATAGGAGTCAGTGGTGTGTTTGTTCTACAGTTGTGTGGGATACCTACCAGGTAATTTAAAAAAAAAAAAATAGAGCTACATGTAAGCCTCAAGCAAATTTGCCCACACTTCTTTCATATTGAAATGTGTATTGATCACATTTTCAAGTGACTTTTCCCACTGCAATTTGATCCTAGTGATCAACACATTTCTGTCACATTTATGACATGTCGCGTTAAATATGTATTAAAAGCAGGATGTAATTATGGAAAAGACCAACTAATCCTCTAGTTTTGTCAGTGCTCTTAGGAAAAGTGTGAGTTTAAGAATGGAGAACAGGAAACCTAGAAAAAGTTTGCAGAGACAAGATTTGATGAAATAAAGCTTTGGCCCTTTAATCTGTCTGTAACCAGATCAGGAAGGGGATTCTTACAGTTCTCCTACAGGACAACATATTGAAACGACTTACTTAAGCATCACAAAATAAGGAAATGGAACATTTTAGATGAGAAGTGGAGACTTTTGTCATAGGCAACCAGAAATTCCTTGGGGGGGGGAGTTCCACAGTGTTACCTATCAGATTGGTCTGGCTTTGTTGTGGTTAAGGAGCCCAGATTTCACAAATCACTTCAACCCTGGGAGATGTAACGGTGATTCCTGTAAGCTGAAAGCCCTCTGCTCTCTACTCACTTTGCAATCCGTACAAAACTGCAGCCACACATCTACATCCCCAACCTGACCAACTTGGAACATTTTGCAGATATTAAGGAATTAGACCACCTATGTAAAGACCCTCTGTGTGGCTCCAGGGTAAGAATATTCTCAGACCGAAAGAATCATCCATGAGACCCAATCAGTAATTTAAGCATTCATCAAAACATGGAAGTTTCTTAAAGAGTTATTTTCATCTGCTGTGATTTTTTAAGTCCATTGATTTAAAAAAAAAATCTGATATTAGTGACAAGTCCTAAATTATTCAAAAGCTCAGTTCTACCATGATGGCTTCATATCCTCAGTTAATGCTTTATCTAAAATAACCATTTTGATCATTTCCCGCCCAAAATTTGATCTCAACCTGGGCTCACTCCTGTATCCATTATGTGAATATTTCATTGGTTAACCTTTCTCTGGCAAGTCAAAGTAGAAATGCTGACCTTTATTCAGTATTTTGAGAATGGCACAGACAAAAGTGAGAAGTTACATGGATATCTTCTGCTACCGAAATGTTTGTCTCAGCCTAAAGCTAGTACAAACCTTTAACAAATGGACTTTTGTGTAGAGAACCCTGATGGAGCATCACATACGACAATGGCTTGTTGACATCATTATAATGCTAGCAGAATGGCTTGTGATTCCTTGGTAGTAGAGTTTTTCTGGATTCTTCAAGCTAGTTTGTTCTCTCTTTGGGTCTCCTAGCCCCGCGTCCTCAGCTTCCTTGGCTTGAAATACTGTATCATGAAGTTAACCTTGCAGAGAGATTTCGAGAATTCTGGCCTTTTCTCTGGGCAGATTTTTTTTAATGATCTTTTCTCTGTGGCCTTTTCAAACCATGTCATTTCTGTTTCATTTAAACTGATATAAAGAAATGAGCCAACTGCACTATAAAATTTTACTTTTAGAATTGATATCAATTTTTCCTGTCCTTTTTAGGAAGTGAAAAAAGATTGGAGAGGGAAGGGGAAGACATCACTGTGATCAACAGGTGTGTTAATGAAGCTCATAAATCAAAGCTGGTCTGGTCTCTATTTGGATGCTCAGAGGCCTTGGTTTAGAATCATGGAACTACATGCTAGTGGTTTTTCTTATCTTTATGATTATATTTTCTTTTTATTCTCTCTGCTGGACAACAAGAGAAGAATGGAGTGCTTCTTTAGTTGATTCATCATTTATGTGCATGTAAGAAGAGGCAAAGATATAGTCTTTGGGAAAAACCAACTTATTTTAGGACCACAGTGTTCAAATCAAGAGAAATTTTTGAAGCTTTCTTCCCTTTACTTTGTGATGCTACTGTATAGCCCTGCCCCACATCTCAGTGAAGTTGCTAACATTTCCCAGAACTTTTGATTCTTCAATTCCCTGTGTTCATTCTAATTTCCCCAAATTGTAACACAGCTACCATGACTTTCTCTCCCCACTAAACAAACATATATACAGATACATCTTTAGATATGGTTCTTCCTTATTTCTGTTACATTGACAAAAGTTTCTGAAGAGCAGTTAAATTTTTCCTCTCTCCCACTGCTCATTAAAACAGAAAAACTTTTGAATCCATCATCATCATCATTCTGGCCCTCTACAAGTTATATCATCTCATTATACCCATCAAGCTAAAAGTACCATCTTTTTTCATTCATTTGCTCTCCAAATAGTGCTTTCTCTTACTTTTGAGACCAGATTTCTCTAAATATTCTGGTCCTCTATACATTGCAGAACTTATCTTTAAAATCTGACTTAATTCCCTTTTTGATCCATCAGAGACAGTTTTTGCAATTGTACAATTTGGCCAATCTCCCCATCCCCTTCCCCCAAAAGTCATAGACTGTGGAGTATACTCCATTAAGAGGATTCAATTTTCCTTCCCTTCCTCTCCCCAATCCATACGTACACAGACACACACACATATACATACATGTATATGTGGTATATATGATATACATGTTTCCTTAAAATGAATGTTGATGATAGTTGTACAAAGGAAAAATTAAAGGAAATGTAATTTTTAAAACAGAGTGGGAATATCATCATGATAAGAGATTATGCAAAAGGGAATTCACTAATATTTTTACAGAATAAGCTCTGATAGCATATTTAAAACATGATGTGTTAGCAAAACTTAATATAAAAAATAAAGTTTAAAATTTCCTGCTTTTTCATTGCCCCCTTTCTCCTCCCCACTCCAACTATACTAGAACATTTTAATTCTCAGTATTCCTCAGTAAGTTATAATGATCCAAGGCTGTGGATCTTAGCTTTCAGAAATGAATCATTTTCTGCCCATCAAGGATTGAGTAGAATTTCCCAATCTTCCTCCTCTTAGAGCTGTGAGGGTTAAGTCAGGCAGAACTCTTGAGTCTTTCCTTTGTATCTTGTAGCAAACACCCCATTCTAACATGTTTCTCCTTAATCTGGAATGTTTTGGAAGCACTAGGGACTTTCTTACTTTAAAAACAAAACAGTTTTTATTTGAGTCTGTATAATTGAAAATGAAAAAGTGTTAAAAACCACTTTGTTGTGATTTGCATCATCACAGTCACTTTTTGACAGAGATCATGAGACTCATTTTTTTTTTTTCATTTTTAGAAAATTCTGAGAGGGCATGGATATTTGAAGTGACATTCTAAAGTAAGACATCTATAGTTTATAAAGAAAAATCCTTTGGAAAAAGATATTCTCATTTTCTCTTTGGTGCAATAATAATTCAGAAGCAAATGAAGATTATAGAAAAGTCGCAGCAGTGATAATGTAACATGTTCTTTTACTATGTGCAATTTTTCTTATAGGAAAACATGCTCACAATTAATCTCTGTCACTCTCTTTAAATTAAATAACATTTATTGTGGTTAAATTCTGCAGGCCATGTATTTTTCTACTTTCAGCCATCAGAGTGTCATAGTACACCGTGTGCCCACTAAATATTTTGGTTTGAATCCTAATTCGTCTGGTTTGAACCACTTATTTTACCCAAACATCTTTCTAACACACTAAAAATGCCAACACATGATGCTACTTTCAGTTCTGGCCAAGTTTTCTCACATTTGTTTCTTTATTTTAAATAATACTTAGTATGATTTCCCAAGTTATCTCCATTTAATTTTTCCTAAACTATCAGTAAAAATGGTTAAGGTCAGATAACAATGAGAATTGTAAGCCGCGCCAAACCTTAACCAGGAATTATAACGGTCCCATGTGGGTGGAAAAGATGTATTAAACAAAATAAACTTGTAGAATGACAATCTTTTGCTAAAAAAAATAATTTGTATGCTGGGAAATTGAGACAAATGAAAAATGACAGAAAAATATTCTCTCATTTATTGTCCAAAAATGGGAAATAGCATGATGTTTAGAAGCATAAACTCTTTCTAGTGGCGAATGTTGAAAGCCCTTTTGCTGTTTTGCATTCCAGTTTGAATAGTTTGTATTGAAATTTGATTCATATGTTGTGTACTTTTTGGTGTGTAAAAGAGAAAATTGATGGTGTTTTTACTTTTGAAATTTGCAGGACAAAGGGCATGTTGTTAGTTTGCTGTAAGATTGTATTCTGTATATATGTTTTCATGTAAATAAATGAAAATCTATATTCAGAGTTATATTTTAATTTTTATTCTAAAGGAAAAAATTCCCTTTTTACTTGAAAATATTGTAAGCCACATTGTTAATAAAGTAATAATGAATACCATATTCACTGATTTGTGTCTCACCTGTGTCTGGAAGATGAGTAATCTCATCTCTTCATGATAACTTTTACACAGTATTTTGTATTGAAACAAAAACTAACATATCTGAGAGCCAAAATTCAAGGATGGTTATTTCTTCTGCCAGAGTATATGACCTTTTATTACATATTAATTTTGGTCTTGGTTTGCCAACAACATAAAACCTGGAAAAGTTGATAATACACAGCTCTTTTTTGGTTTGGGGAACATCACTGTGTATAATGAGATGATTCTACTGCTGCCTATTAACCTGGAATTTGGAACAAGGGTGAGTCATGTAAGCATCTGGGGGTCTAGCTCTGTCACCATCATTGGCTGTCATTAGATTTAGCATGTCACTACTCTTAACTAAAGAATTTTTACTGGCTTCTGAATTATTGTACGAAGAGAAAATGAATGCATGTTTTCAAAAATTTCTTCAGAAATTATAGCTATATACTAAATATAATGGCAGTTGATTTGGAAGTATATAGGTTTCTAGTAGATAGTAACCTAAAATAAGCCCGATATGAAAATCAGCTCCACTTCTCTGAAGTTAAAGACAGTATATTCCTAACAATTTTGAAAGGTTTCAATGATTTTAACTAGTGCAGGATTTATTAGAAATCTTGTATACAGATACACACAGAGTGTGGGAATGTATGTGTATTCCTGTGGAAAGCACAGGAGGTCTGGTTCAAGACCCATCTGAACATGTAGCTGATTTCTTGGGCAGATTATTGACTTTCTCTGTATGATGGAGATAATATCTGCTCCATTTCATCCTGGTATTATGGTTAGAATTACATAAGGTAACATAAAAATAGTGAATATTATGTGATTACAAAACAGACTTTGGAGTCAAAATGACCTGAATTCTAATATGACCCTTAAATCATACTGATTGTGTAATTAAGGGGAAGTCAGGGATATCAGGAAATTCCCATCAGTTATGGATAAGTTACTGATCTTCATGAACTAAGGGCATTTTCACACTGGGAAATGAAATCTCAGATCCAGATTATTTTTAAAAACCTTAACTTAAAAAAAATTTAAACCAACTATTTAAATTTAAGATATTTTTCTTGCCTTAATCCTAGTCTCTTTCCACTTTGATCAATTATTGAGGTTATCTGCTCTTTTCACATTAATAGGGTCTTGCCTCTCTTTGTACTGTGTAGTTTAAATGCTATTACTATTATTTTACTCAAGTTCTGGGTGAGAACCTAATCACTGTTTAGTAAGTGGTTCAAAGATTACCTAAAATATATGCTTATAAGAACACAGCTTTCACTAAGTATTGATGCAAAAATGGTCATTTTGTCAGTAAAGAGAAAATGCAGTCACAACATAATAGATAGGTTGCAGTGATTTATAAGGAAATAATTCCATCAAGAGTTGTTGTTTTTTTATGTCAACCAAAGTCAGAGTTAGAACTCATATAAATCATTTTGGCTTTGGTTTGAGGTATGGGGTTCAGCATATTTCTATGAGAGATATGTATAAATGTTGCTTTAAAAAAAAAGCCCCAAACCTCAAATAACACATACATATACCCTAATCTACCATTCAGGTTAATTTGATAGTCATTTTGATATTTTATGGATGTAGTTTATTATTTTTACATCTCTGATTTACACAAATGGTTGGTGTAAATACAAATGTAAAAAACAAAAACAAAAACTGGTGATATTAAAAAAAATCACCAAAAATGTGGGTACTCTAAAAACTTAAGTGAATAGTAATATTCTAAAGAAAAAATAATTCTTCATACATCTTTTTTGGGTGATTTTATCATTAATGTTTTCTTCAGTGAATGGGGATTTTGTTTAATTTGTGCTACTATTTTTCATGATTCTATTCAACATTTATCATTAATAATTATTCAAAATTAGACATTGCATTATTAACATCACTTCAATGTGGAAATTTTGTTATCAGGAAAATCAAGATTAATTTTAGTTGATGGTCCCACGAATGCTCAGGTAATTGGTATTTCTTCCTATCCTTGATTCAGTCATGTCTTTATTATTTCAATTGCATTAACTGCTTTATTCATTGATGCTTCTTGCTTCTTTTTACGTTCACCTGGGTCTGGGTCACTTAAGTCTCATTAAGGATAGAATGGAACCTGTGAGTGGAATAGAACCTTAGAAGAGTATACCTCATTCAAAAGGAGAGGAAACCCAAAGGAGTGTGATATTATCAGTATTATGTGTGTGTATATATGTATATATGTATATGTAATAAATACATGAATATATTTATCTATCTCTATGTTAATGTGAGAAAAATCCCCAAACTACAGAAGAAGCGTGATGGAGAATATTTGAGTAAATATATGAAGGTAGGAATAAAAACTTTTCATCAGAGAATCTGGGAAACAAATCATAAGCCTGGCACAGAGATAAGACGTTGAAATAGTAGTGATGGGAATAAGGAAGGGGGAGGGGTGAAAAGGGGCTTCAATTATCCAGACATCTGCCATAGTTCCCTGCCAAAAGCAGAGCAATTAATAATTTTTTTGACTTGTCTCAATGATAATTTAATTCTTCAAAAGTGGAGAAACCAGTAAGGAAAACTTGTATTTTTGACCTTGTTCTCAACAAGGAGAGACTGGTTCTTGGGATAGAAATAATAGGGATCTTAAGGGTAAGTAATTACATAATCTTAGAATTTGTGAAAAAGTAGAGGAAAACAAGCAGTTGTCTGTTACAAACCATAAAACTTTAGGGGAGAAAATTTCAAAGGGTTCCACTGTTGATGAATAAGAATTAATGAAACACCTACTTTGGGAAGATACCAGTTATGAAAACATAAAAGCAAAACAATCTCTGTCCTTTAATCTAATTATTAACATTTTCTTCATCACTACCTTAAGTATAGTCAGTCAATGAAACAATAAAATCCCTGATTTGCAGAATTCACTATGAAGTGTAAATACACTGAAAATTAAAAATTGGCTCTGGAATCCAATATGAACTGATTCCAGCACACTTTTGTCTTGGTAATAAGTCAATGACAACTGGGTGGAGAAAGGGAGGATATCAGAAAAAAGCCTTGTGCAGAATGTGAGATCAGTCTTGAAGAAAACCAAGAAATAGGAAAAGTAACTGATAAGGCATAGAAACCCAAACAGGAAGATGGTATGAAACTGTCTGTCCCTTAAGAGCTAGGTCATCAGATCCAAATAAACTACTTTCCAGGATCTTAAGAGGCAAGATCTTTTGGCTTTGGAAGGTCTTTTCAAGCCTGGGTTGTTTAAAGTACCTACATTCATGCAATCTCTCTTTGTTCTCTGATGGATTAGTTCCTCCCAGCACCAGTATTTTAAGGGCATTTATACCAACAATGTCTTTTCCTCTCCAGGCTGTTCTTCGGAATCTCCTAGACTTTCTTGACCATGCCCCTAGATACTCAACATTCTCTTTACCTCCCCTCCATTCCCCATTTTCCAGTTTCATTCTGTAGACTATCTGCTTGTGCTTTTGCGTGGCACATAATAAGAATTTAATAAATATTCCTTCAATTGACAAAATTCTAAAATATATTATTTAAAGCACAGTGACTACATAAGACAAGTGCAGCAGGAAGGAACAAAGAAAGGCAAGAAGGAAGAGAAAGAAAGTAAGGGAGCAAGTATCTGTGTACACACACATATATACACATAAATACATATATTTATGTGTATATATGTAGATGTGCATATATATACTGCATTTGTGGTGTATGTGTATATACACACAGGTTTTTTTGACCCCAGGGCAGCAGCTATCCACCATACCAAGTTGCCTCTATGTATTTATGTGAAGGTGGCTGGTGATGTAATTGAACAGTGGGTCTGAAGTTAGGAAGATCAACTTTATACATTTTCTAGTTATGTGATGCTAAGCAAGTCATTAAATCAATAGTTTTTTTTATCTTCAATTTTATTAATCTCTCCTCTTATTTTTAGAATTTGAAGTTTAGTGTTTGACTGGTTTTCTTTTAATTTGTTCTTTTTCTAGCATTTTTAGTTGCAAGCCCAATTCATTGACCTTTTTTTCTGTTTTATGCAAATAGGCCTCTGCATCCCACACATTTTGGTGTGATGTCTCATTATTGTCATTTTCTTGGGTGAAGTTATTTATTATGTCTGTGATTTGCTGTTTCACCCAATCATTCTTTAGTATGAGATTACTTAGTTTCCAATTATTTTTTGGTCTATTTTCCCCTGGCTTTTTATTGAATGTAATTTTCATTGCATTGTGATCTGAAAAGGATGCATTTACTATTTCTGTCTTACTGCATTTGAATTTGAGGTTTTTATGTCCTAATATATGGTCAGTTTTTGTATAGGTTCCATGAACTTCTGAGAAGGAAGTGTACTCCTTTCTGTCTCCATTTAGTTTTCTCCAGAGATCTAGCATAACTAACTTTGCTAGTATTCTATTTACCTCTTTGACTTCTTTCTTATTTGTTTTGTAGTTTGATTTATCTAATTCTGAAAGTGCAAAGTTGAGATCTTCTACTATTATAGTTTTGCTGTCTATTTCTTCTTGCAGCTTTCTTACTTTTTCTTTAAGTGCTACACCACTTGGTGCATATATGTTTAATATTGATATTGCTTCATTATCTATGCTACCCTTTAGCAAGATATAATGCCATTCCTTATCTCTTTTAATTAGATCAATTTTTGCTTTTGTTTGTTCTGAGAGCAGGATGGCTACCCCTGCTTTTTTGACTTCACCTTTTACCTTTACTCTGTATGCATCTCCCTGCTTCAGGTGTGTTTCCTGAAAACAGCATATTGTAGGATTCTGGCTTTTAATCCAGTCTGTTAACTGCTTCCTCTTTATGGGGAAGTTCACCCCATTCACATTTATGGTTAAAATGACCAATTCTATATTATTTGCTATCTTGTTAACCCCTGCTTAAGCTTTTCTCCTTTCCTTCCCCCTTACCCCCCTCCCCAGTATTAAACTTGTACATGCCACTTGCTTCTCACAGTCCTCCCTTTTTAGTATCTCTCCCCCTGCTTTAGACTTCCTCCCCCTTTCTTACCCCTTTTCCTCACAATTTCTGTATTCCCTTCCGCTTAACTTATTCCTTCTTTTTTACTTTTTCCCTCCCACTTTTCAATGCAGTGGGAGAAGTTTCACTGTAAATCAAATATGTTTTATATTTTTCTCTTTAAACCAATTTTGATGAGAGTAAGATACACACTATGTTCATCCCCCTCCCTTCTTTCTCTCAGATATAATAGGTTTCCTTAGCCTCTTCATGACCACTTTGCCCTTTTTCTGGTACAATTTCCTTTCCACGTCTAGTTTCTAGAACAAATTATACATGTGTTCTTTATATATCTTTATAACAGAAATATAGTTCCCAAGATTTCTTTTTACCTTTTTAGGTTTCTCATGAGTCTCATATTTGGAGATCAAACTTTTTGTTTAGTTCTGGTTTTTTCATCAGAAATCGATGAAATTCACTTATTTTGTTGAATGTCCATCTTCTTCCCTGGAAAAAAGATGCTCATTTTGGCTGGGTAAGTTATTCTTGGCTGCATACCAAGTTCCTTAGCCTTTCAGAATAACAGATTCCAGGCCCTTTGATCCTTTAATGTGGATGCTGCTAGATCCTGGGTAATCCTTATTATGGCTCTTCTGTGTTTGAACTGATTTTTTTCTAGCAGCTTGCAGTATTTTTTTCCTTTGTCTGATAGTTCTGGAATTTAGCCACAATATTTCTTGGAGTTTTGATTTTAGGGTCTCTTTCAGGATTCTTTCAATGTCTATTTTACCCTCTCTTTCTATACTTTCTGGGCAGTTCTCTTTGATAATTTCCTGAATAATAGTGTCCAGGCTCTTTTTTTATCATATTTTTCAGGGAGTCCAATAATTCTCAGATTGTCTCTCCTAGATCTATTTTCCAGATCTGTTGTTTTCCCAAAAAGGTATTTGACAATTTTTTCCATTGTTTTATTTTTTGGGCTTTGACTGATTCTTGGTGTCTCCTCGAGTCATTCAATTCCATTTGTTCGATTCTGATTTTTAATGAATTATTTTCTTCACTCACTTTTAAAATATTTTTTTTTCTAATTGTCCAATTGAGTTTTTAAGTGAGTTGTTTTGTTCTATGGAATTTTTTTCCATTTCACCAATTTTATTTTTTAGAGAGCTATTTTATTTTTCCAGTTCACTAATTCTGTTTTTTCACGGATTTGATTTCTTTATCCACTTTGTCTTTAAATGAGTGGGATGACTTATCCAGATTCTCTTGCCAAGCCTTCCTCTCCTTTTCCCCGTTTTCTTCTAGCTCTTTGTGAGAGCCTTTTTATTTCCTCTATGAGAGTCTTGTGTGTTGAGGACCAGATTATATCCCCCTTTGGGGGGTTTCTGTTTTAACTCTCCTCAGGATTTAGTCTGCTCTCTATCCATATAGAAGCTATCAATAGTTAGAGCCTGTTTTAATTTTTTGCTCATTTTGTCAAAGAAAACAAATTAACAAGAAAAACAAATTGTCTGCCTTTTTTTTTTGGGGGGGGGGGGGGTTTGATGGTACTACCGAGCTTCCTCTACAGACTGCAGGGGCAGCAGCGAGGCACTAGCAGGACAGCAATGGCTGTGTCTGCAATCTGAGACTCTGAGAGCATGCTGAGACACTGTGAGGGAGGGGTGGCCAGGTCCCAAGAGACCCCAGCTTTTGGGGGTTATGGTTTTTACCCCCTGTGTTTTTAGCTTCTCTGCTTGTCCACTGACTTGCTGCCAGGGCAAAGTAGTCACACTGTGGTAAAGTTCTCCCCACAGAAACAGCTAAGATTACACCCCACCCCCTCTGGTTTGCTCTGGTGTGAGCGGCTTTCTGTACTCTCACTGCCTGCCCTCAGCCTGTGCCTGATCTAACTGTTCCCACCCACAAGCAAAAACAGACCTTTTCTGGTGAAATTCAAGGATATCTCCTCTTGGTAATTATTTGTGATTTTTTTTCAGTCAAGTACTAATTCCCAGGCCTTGTTATGAAAAAAATTTTCTGAGAGCAAGACGGAGTTTAAATAGATGTGTATGTCCTCTCCGCCATCTTGGCCCACAAGTCATTAAATCTCTGATTCGGTTTTCTCAATTGTAAAATGGGAATTATAACACTAGCTACTTTGAAGAGGTTGTTGTGAAAATCAAATGAGTTATTTGAAAAAAGCACTAACAAACAAATTGCCTAACACATAGTAGGCATTTAATAAATGCTTCTTCCCTTCTCTCTTATGTATATGTATATAGAAATATGCACATAGGGTTGTTGACATTCTTCATCCATTTGAGTTTTCTTGCATGAGTAATTAAATCAAACTCTTTGACAATGATTATCATTTCTGGGGCTCTTCAGTATTTGCAGATCAAATAAGAGCATCTCACATATCACATCAATTATAGTTAATTTATTCAGCTTGACCTCTGTACAGATACTTCATGACAGTGGTGAATACCATTGCCAAATAAACAAGTCACCTTTAATTCCTTGATTGATCCTGATAATCAGAAGGTTATCTAACAAGATTATCTCTGCTTTTATATTTTACATGTTATTCCTTTAATGTTTGGGAGATGCTTTATTAGAAAAGATAGTTTAAGGCAATACCACCTTAACATTCTTAACATTCAGTATTGTTCTACTGAATTAAATGCTTTTAAAAATCAATAAATGATAAGACCAGTGGGACGATCTATTTACCTAGAGCTTTCAATCCATTTTTTTGATGGCAAAGATGGGTCTATTACAGAATATCACCTTTGAAAGTCTGTCTTTCCCCTTCTACTATTTTCATTGACAATATACTGTGTAGATTATTTTCATAAACTTTTTAAATGATGGAACGTTAAAAGTGGTAGATAAAATGGGCCAGTGATCTCATGGGTAATAATTGATATTCTCATAATCACCTTTTTTATTATTTTTGTTATTAGTTAAAAGGTCAGATTTTTTTTCCATTTCTCCTCAAAACCATTTCCATTTACTCTTCTCTTGACTTGCAAGTGAATTGGATCTAAGTGAGGTAGAGGTGTGCAAAGTCATGGACTATGTCTTGCCACTGGATTCATATGGCTAGTAGAGAGAATGAGACTGATGAGTCCAGATGCAGTGGGAGACCTTGACTGTTTTAAGCTAGGGTCTTTCCCAGTCTCACTGAAAGGGCAATAATAGGGTCAGTCTAAACCTTACTTGGTCTCTTTATTTGGGTTTTAATGACTCACAGTGAGTGTAAATAGCAATTGTTTCTGTACCAGCCAGAAATTCTGAGGGCTTATTCTTCCCAGTTTGTTTTTTGTTTTTGTTTTTTGGAGTAGGCAAACTAAGCCACCTTTTGCCTCATTTCTTACCTAACCTTAAATCATTGAGTGGATGTTGTTTCAGACAAACATAGACCTGGAAAAGACCTTGCAACTACTGAGGCAGTTGGAGTTAAGTGACTTGCCCTTGCCTAGGGTCACACAGCTAAGAAGGGTTAAGTGTCTGAGGGCAGATTTGAACTCAAGTCCTCCTGACTTCTGGGCTAGTGCTCTATCCACTGGGCTACCTAGCTGCCCAAGGAAGCTTATTCTAGAGACTCTTAAAACTCTGTGTGTGTGTGTGTGTGTGTGACTGATGGATCCCTTTGGCATTCATATGCAGCTTATGGACCCTTTCTCAGAATATGGTTTTTAAATCCATATAATTACAAAGGAAAAGTTATGTTGGAATATAATTATAAAAAAGAACTTTTTAATATTTGCAGAACCCAAGTTAAGAATCCCTGCTCTGTCAAAATCCACATAGGGTGGCTCCATAGCTCTTCATATTACAAAGTCTTTATTATGAACATTTTTAAGATTGTTTCCATCTTTTGTCCATATATTGTTCTTCTATTTACATTCTTTTTTAAATTATTTATTTTTAATACATTTGCTTTATGAATCATGTTGGGAAGAGAAATATCAGAACATAAAGGAAAACCCATGGAAGAAGAAGAAAAAAAACGAAAAAAGAAGTGAACATAGCATGTGTTGATTTACATTCAATACCTATGTCTTTTTCTGGATGCAGATGGCATTGGGATTGTTTTGTATCACTGAACCACCGAGAACTAAATCTTTCATAATTGATCATCACACATTCTTCCTGTTATCGTGTGCAACGTATTCCTGGCTCTGCTTTTTCATTCAGCATCAGCTCATGTAAATCTTTTCAAGCCTTTCTAAAATCTTAAATTTTAATGAGGGATGGAGAGGGGAAAAGGAGAGAATAAAAACTCAATTTTATAGTTTTCTAGGGTTATCAGACAATTACAGTAAACATCAATCGGATCCTCATAATATTTCAACTTAATAAGTAGTGCATCCATTTTTCAGAGGGGAAAACTGAGATTCCAAATTTAAGGGACTTGCACTTAGAAGTAGTGAGTATTCCTTAGCAGTAGTATAAATAGAATCACAAATTTTCAGTTGAAAGTGCTTCAGAAGCTCTTATATAAGAGATAAAGAATTAGTAATTTCCTTGGTTTTGAGGACTCCCTGATAATAGAACTTCCTCTACCAAAGCAGATTGATACCTCTGCAATTTATAATGTTAGAGAATTCCTAGAGCACTTGGCAGTTAAGTGATTTGCCCAGAGTCAAACAGCTGGCATGTAATGGGTCTTGAACCTGAGACCTCCAGGTTTCAAGGTCAATTGTCTATTTGCTGTCAAACTGCCTCCAGCAATAACCTAAAGGAAAATCTACTTATTACTTAGGGCTTCGTATATGTCCTGTAGGATTTTTCCCTGTGAAACAAATTCCTCTTCCAGTTAGTGCATAAAGGGAATCTGCCTGAATCAAAGCATTGTCTCAGGAGCAGCATATTCTGAGCAATAAAAAAAGGATAGGAGCCTTGGACTACTTTTGTATAGAGTCTAAATGAGGAACTCAATTACTCAGAGGAAGGTCTTTTCCCAAGTGACTTGGTGCTGTCATCATGGTACTCAACCAGCTAGTTCTCCCCTGAGCTATTCTGATACAGAATTCAGTCTTACTCAAGTTGCACCTTTATGTCTGAACAGTTTGCTATCTTCCAAAAGAAACTGGAAGGAAAGGAAATTCTATGAGGATTTTGATATAAAAGTTACACATATTTACAACTAATGGATTCTGCAACTATTCTTTATATCACCGTTGGTCTCAGTTTCTGAATGACATTCCACTAGCAACTAAATCAGAAGATTCCTGTAGTTGGTATTTTTATTTTGTTGCCAGATATGAAAATAAAATCGTATAAGCAGAAAGGAAACAAAATGCTGGAGAGAAAGAGATAATGAACTTGGAGAGAAATCCCATTTCAAACTCTGAAACATCAGCAAATGCTCCAATGTACCCTAGAATATTCCATTAAAAAATAAATTATATTCTTAATGTAAATACTAGTGTACAGGGGATGGTTATTCTGTGCATTGAATAATACCATTAAAGAGACTATTCCAAACACATTTGCTAATATTCACAACTCTATAACTCTAAATGTGTAGATAACAACACTGTTCAGTGTTCCTTTATATCAGCAATGTAATATCACAATGTGGAATAAGATAAATGTTGTAATAAGATGGTTTTGAATTTTTATAGGGGAAGTTGTACAAGAACATTCTTGTAGCAATTAGCCAAGGCCAGTTGAAGTTAACAGAGGTCTCCAAGCTGCAGGTGGATTAAAGTAAAATTTTAATTGGTGCTCACTAACCAAAGAAGCATGAAATACCTTGGAAGAGGAGTTCACCTACTAGTGTACGTTGCTTGACCCCTTTTTGTGGAAGTAGATAGTATTTAATATGTTTATTTTTTAATGTCCTCTGTTCAGCATTTGTCAAGCTTCTCCCGTGTCAAGATGAAATCTAACCAGATCTATAGACGATTGTATGGGTACTCAAGAAAAATTTCATTTAAATGGGCTGATCTGTACATTACTGGCTATTCATTCCTTATGCTACTTGTATTCATCATCAAAGTAGCAACGTACTCCCTGAAGTCAGGAGGACCTGAGTTCAAATCTGTTCTCAGACACTTAACACTTTTAAGCTGTGTGATTCTGGGCAAGTCACTTAACCCCAATTTCCTCAGCAAAAAAGTAGCCATCTATTTACACCAACATTGCATCTTTTCATTATCCTTTGTATCATCTGTAGTTTTACTTCATCAAGTGATTGTGGTGGTCAAGGATGCATAATATAACCTTGTAGCATAGGTATTAGAGGAAAACTGCATTCATGTGATGCAAATAAAGGTTCAACCAGGAAATGTAGGATTTAAAAAGTCATGTAGCAAGAAAGAGATAAACAGGTAGATGCTTATATTGCTACCCAAAGAACAAAAGGAAGATTTTAACTATCCTATGTTGTTACTCTTAAGGAGGATTTATGGAAAGTAACAGCTAAGAATCAAGCATGATATAAAATTATTAATTGATTGTGATTTGTACTAGTATAGTATCTGTACTTGAGAGGTCCAATAACGAACTGATGTGTTAATCAAAAGAAAAGACAAATAAGAACCCATCGTAGATTCCAACTCTCTCCCCTTTCCCCCAATATCATGCCTCCAATTTTCTAATCAAATCTACTTTTTTTCCCTGAGTCAAACTTCAAAATCCACAGGGGATATTATATATTTTTAAGTCTCCAAGTATAAGACTGAAACAGGTACTGAAGTCCTTAGGGACACCTAAGTAAAATAGTAGAAAGACTGTCAGACCTGCAATCAGGAAGATGCTCTGAGTGGCTTCCGAGTTCAAATATGACCCTCAGACAATACTAGTTGTGTGATCCTGGACAAGTCATTTAATGCTGTTTGTCTCCTCTATAAAATGAGCTGGAGAAGGAGATGGCAAACCATTCCAGTGTCTTTTACCAAGAAAACCCCAAATGGGGTCATGACGAGACAAACATGAAACACAAGTCTTTAAGAAAAGAGGGATCTTTATCCCTAGTAAATGTCCATCACAAGACTAGGGTCAGTATGTAGCAGTTTGAGGGAAGATTTAAGGAAGGTAAGTTGAGGAATGATTTCACTGAAGAGATGATCTGGATGTGACTATAAAGAACAAGGGATTTGCCCATTCTTCCTCTTAGCCCAGGGTGTTAGAAGCAAAAGAGAAAAACTACTGAAGACACTAGACAGGACTACTGTCTCTTCCACAGGGAGGCAACACCTGGAATGTGAGGGCAATGAAGTCTAAGGTCTCATCATGATGATCCAAGATGGTCCAAGATGAGGGAACAGAGTAAAATAGCAGCAGGAAATGATTTTAGTTTGGGCAGATGGAGACTAAATTACTGGGAGAGAAAGATCAGGAGGTAGGACATTGCCAACAACGGGGTTTGGATTCTACTTACACACTATCTCCCCCATAGATTGCCTTCTCTTTATTTTCACTGCTATCCCGCTTGCATTTACGCTTTCATTTCTATCTACCTGGACTATTACAAGAAGATACTTAGTAACAGAATTCCCATTTTCTTCCTTCTATAATTCTTCTTTAATAACAACGCTAGATTAACCTTAATTCTATACAGATCTAGTTATATTACTCCTCTACTTAGCCTTCAATTATTCTCCAATCAACTAAATAAGACTTAAACTTCTCCATCCTCCATATCCTGATGCTGTTCTAATCTTATGTGATTTTTCTTCAATACCCTAGACTCCACTAAGACTGGTAATTTTCTGTCCACTATACTCAGTGCTTTACCCTTGTTCAAACTGTTCCTTATGCTTGGAATTTTTTTCTTCCGTTTTTGTTAGTTTTTTTTTTTTTTCCAATCCTTTCCATTTTGTAAACCTCAATTCAAATGCTGCTTCCTCAATGGAGCCATCTAAGATTTCCCTTTCCCTCACGGAGTAATGCCACATTAGACTTCCTCTAATATTTTTCAAACTCCTTAATGTACTTACGTGTCATTTTGTATTGTGCTTGTTTGTGGATGTCTTTTCTCTTTATTTAAACTTTGAATCTCTTTGTGTCTAGCCTAGTGCGCTGCACAGTCAGCACTTAATAAATATTTGTCAAACTTGAATTGCTACCCCATTCTGTTTTGGAGAAAAAGGAACCACATAATGTGAAAGTACAGGCACCTTATAAATGGCATATTCTGGGGTTTCAGGAAAGTCAGTGGAAAACATTCTAAGAACAAAAACCTTTTGATGCCACATTATTCTCCTTTGAGGTTCACCTTATCTATCTATATCAGATCCAGATTCTTGTTGCAGATATTTGCCAGCCCCAAGGTTATTTTCTGTCTTTTCTTATAGGGTTCAGTACCTCACAATAACAGCAAGAAAGTGCAACGATCAACTATGAAAGACTTGCTTATTCTCAGTGGTTCAGTGATCCAAAGCAATCCCAATCGACTTTGGACAGAAAATGCCATCTGCAACCAGAAAAAGAATCAAGGAGGCTGAATGTAAATCAACATATGATATTTTCTCTTCTTTTTTCTATTTTTTTTTATCTCTCCCATGGTTTTTCCCTTTTGCTCTGATTTTTCTCTTCCAACATGATTCATAAAGCAATGTGTGTTAAAAATTCTAATAATACTAAAAATAGTATCTGGCACATAGTTTTCCTTTTTCTTCTAACCCCAGGTCTCATACTTAGGGATTTTAATATGCAAGAAAATGAACATCAAACACTGGCCTCTCTGTTCCTCAGCAACTTTAATTTCCTTTGTTGACATTTTTATATCATCTTAGTCATCCATAACTTAGATCTCATAATTAACCATAATATTACTATTTTCATGATCTCAATATCTAAAATTTTTCTTTTTGGCCTAATCCTGTCCTCCCATATCATCCTCTGCCTCAGTTCTTCTAAACCTTCTTTTTCCTCTTTATGAATTATTGTCATACCATCCCTCCCTGTTTTCCTAGTTGATCACCTTAGTTCTAGTGTTAGTTCCTCCATTTGATCTTTACTCCATATTTGACCAGCATAACTGTACGCTACCTTCTACTTTTGACTATGTGGTTTTCTTGGCAAAGATACTGGAGTGGTTGGCCATTTCCTTCTCAGCTCATTTTACAGATGAGGAAAAACTAAGACAAGGAGAGTTAAACGATTTGTCCAGGATCACACTGCTAGTGCCTATATCCTTTCACTAGTCATGCCCTGCAAAATCCCAAATCCAGATTGATTACACTGGATATACACTGGATATATTCAGAGGGTTTTTTTTCTTTTTTTTGAATACTAGTGGAAGAAGTCACATAACTGCCAAATGAATCCACTACAATTTTCTTATTTCAGCTGAGTTCGGACCTTAGTGTTGCGTATCAGAACCTTTAATTTACTTTCAGAATCCCCACAGTACTTCCAAATTCTTTTCTCCTTAAGCATTGTATAAAATCACCTTTTCTTTCTCTCTTAGCAGAAGACCTTACCTGCTACTTTACTAACAAAATAGAAGTCACAGCAAGTTCCTTGTGCCCCCTACTCTATACCTGAAAATTCTGTTATCCCCATTATCTTTTCCTTTGCCCCAGACTCTGATGAAGAAATGGCCATTCTCATTGTACAGAGCCTTCTACTTGTATCTTGATCTATTCCTATTGTATAATTTATTCATTGTAATACTTTCTAGTTTTATTTGAACTTCATCCGATATCAGGGCTACTTCCATTTTCATACTTTTTCAATAACATGGTAAATTTTAGAGTTGTCTTTCATTTTGAATCTACTTGGATTTTGAGAGAGAGAGAAAGAGAGAGAGATTATTGAATTATACCTTTCAATTCAGTTTGTAATTCTTTTGCACTGGATTAGAATAATGAAAGTTGAAAAAAGATGAATTTAAACTTTAAAGATTCAACAATAAGAAGAAACAATTTTTAAGTACCCAATATGAAAGAGATCCTATGCCAAGCACTGAGAATACTTTTTGTTGTTGTTTAGTCATTTTACAGTTATGACTCTTTGTGATTCCATTTGGGCTTTTCTTGGCAAAGATAGTGGTTTTCAATGTTCTTATCCTGCTCATTTTACAGATGAGGAACCTAAGACAAACAGGATTAATTAAATGATTTTTCCCAGGATCCCAGAGCTAGTAATTGTCTGAGATCAGATTTCAGATTTGAACTCATGAAGATGAATCTTCCTGACTTGGTATTCCAGCCACCACATTAGCTAGCTAACTGTCCCTTCAGGGGATACAAAGAAGCACAAAAGCAATCTCTGCCCTCAAGAACTCACAATTTGGTAGGAAAGACAACTAAACAACTTTATACAGACATAATATATGCAACATAAATTCAAGATAATTCTAGTACTTTTCCACTAAGATTAAGAAGATCTTGTAGAAAGCAAGATTTTAGTTGAGATTTTTTAAGTCCAGAAGACAGAGACAAGGAGGGAGAAAATGTTGAGTGTAGGAACAACTAATGAAAATGCATGGAATTGTTTATATTGAGTGTATTATGCAAGGAGAGCAGTGTCACTAGATTATAGAGTTTCTGGAGGGTAGGATGTGTAATAAAACAGTAAAAGCAGGAAGGAACGAGGTTGTGAAGGATTTTATAAATCAAATATAGGAAAAATCCTTAAAACCCTTCATATTTAGTCATGGGAATAATAGGCAGCCACTGCGTTTTTTTAATAGGAGGGTGATATTATCACGTCTATACTCTAGTTATTGCATTTGATAGCTGATTAGAGGGTAGACTGGATTGGGAATAGATCTGAGAAAGAAGACTAACCAGAAGACTATTGCAACAGTCCAGACATGAGGTGATGAGGGCCTATAACAAAGCAGTTGCAGAGGAAAGAAGGGGGCATGTGGGAGAGATGTTGAATGGGTAGAATTGGTAAGACTTAGCAAAAAGATTTGAAGTGGTAGGTGGTGGTGATGGATAAGGAGGAAACAAGGATGATAGTTTGGGAATTTGAGTGACTGGAAGGATGGCGAAAATTGTCAACAGCAATAAGGAATTTAGAAAGGAGAGACAATTTGAGAGAAAAACAATGAATTTAATTTTGCACATGTTGAGTTTCAGATGTCTATGGGGCATCCAGTTCAAAATCTGGATCCCATAAAGTGTGAAACTGGAAGTCAAGAGAGAGCTAATAAATAGCTGGGCAAATAGATCCAGGAATCATATTCAAAGAGATGATAAGTGAATTAATGAGACTAATGGGATTAGTAAGGAAAATAGCATATTATACAAATTAAAAGTATAATTTATAATTTAAAGTGTAGTAATTTAAGTAATTTAAGAAAGGAAATTTGCTCAGTTCCCTGGCTGGAGGCCTTCCTTGATAACTAGGATACTAGTGGAGCATGTAGCTACATTATTCACCTACTATGCTTATGTGCGTATGTGTATGTGGGTGAAGGTAATTGGGTTTAAATGACTTTCTTGGGGTCATACAGCTAGTAAGTGTTAAGTGTCTAAGGCCAAATTTGAACTCAGATCTTCCTGATCATGGTCAGTGTTCTATCCTCAGCCCTATCTAACTGTCCTTGTCTATTACTCTTACCATGAAAACCAGGCCATTATTTCTGATTATACATTTGTTTAACAGTATCTTTTATATCCTCTATCATTTGCATCACCTTGTTTATAATATATTGTGACATGCTCTCCTTCACTAGGCACAGGCACTATTCTTTGAGAATTTTAACTATGATATATTTGGTAATATTATAAATAAATAATAATAATATTCGATGACTGTATAATACAGGGGGAAATCAAGGGCTGTGTGTTAGCCAATGGAAAAAATCATGATTGATTGGAAAATTATTGGAGACCTTATCAAGGGGGGCAGCTAGTTGACATTGTGGATGAGAGTCAAGAAGACTGAATTCAAACCTGGCTCAGATTACTTAATAATTCTGTGACTTGGGCAAGTTATTTAATGCCAAAAATTGCCTCCTCTCTACCAAAAAAAACTCCTAACTTTATGAAGAAGTTGACATTGGAACTGAACTTTAAAAGATAGGATTTCCACAGATCAGCAAGTGAGGGGTAGAAAGGAGGAGTTGAGAAAAGGCATCCGGCATATGAATGAATCTCAACAAAAGAAATTACAAAATGTACTTCAGTTTTAGCTAGAACTTAAAAGCGTATGTAGAAGACAGTATAGCTGGAAAAATAGGATGAAGTTGGGTAGTAGAAAGCCTTGAATATCAGGCCTAGAATTTGAATCTTATTAATTAGGATAGGAGAAGCCATTTTGAGTGAGTAGAGACATGACATGTTCAGGTAGATGGATGAGGAATTTACTTCATCTGGTGGTCTTATAAAAATGTACTGAAAGGGAAGAGAGTGGAGAGCAAGGATGTACTGGATCCAAACTCAGATCTACTACTGAGAATTGATAATAAAATTTTCAGCATGAGCATATATCTTAGAAATCAGCAAATACTACAAATCAGGGCTTGACTTATTGTTTTATTGTCTAGTCTTAAAGTGAGAGAAAATATGTTAATGAGGTAGATTCAATTCAAAGCATATTGGGAGTACTTTTTTTGTTCTTGAGAACTGGTTGTTAAACATTCATCAGCACACCTCTGTGATGGAAGCAACCTATTAGCCTATTGCTAAGGAATAATTAATTACCCCATCAGATCCTTAACTAATAGAAATACGAAAGAATTGTGAGCCTGAAAGGAAGAAAACTATATAGAACGAAATTCTCAAGATCTTGATAATAGTTGCAGCTATGTTAAAATTATTTTAAAGTTGCTTATTTTTCTTTTTTGGGGAAAAGAATAGACTTCATGTGAGTGTGTACAGAGAAAGAAAAAGAAGTACACCTTGCTGCTTTCAGAATAAAATAATAAAGTGTCAAGTCAAAATTAAATATTGAAACTAATTTCCACACAAGGAAATGCATTTGCAATAAGTAATCAGGATGGAGAACAAAATGAAAGGGCCCCATTTCTCACCCTCACCACAATGCATACAAATCCCCAGATTTGCCAGATGAATCTTTGAGTGGATTGGGTTGCTTGGGTGTTAGCATAGAACTGACAGGAAGAGAAATTTCCACAGACTCTAAGTTGCCCCAGTGGCCTAAATCAACTTGAATAAAACTTGAATAAGAAGCATACTTAGTAAACAACAAGTATGCCTTGGAGGTTTCCTTTTGTAAAGCTATGTAACAAACTATATACTTATCCTCAGACCTAAAGAAAATGATCATGAACCTATCTTCTAACCTTCATTTGACTTAACTTCCCTATCTAGGACACAAAATTGGCACCAGGACACATAATGATAGTTCATATTTACAGCAGAGAACCTGGGTTCACACTCTAGTTTTATTAGTATCTATGTTACCTCAAATCAGTTATTTTCAGTGTTTTCATTTTATCTTGTTTGAAAGAAAGGATTGGCTTAGGTGATTTCTGAGATTTCCCACTTCTGTTCTAAATCCTATGGTTTCTTTATATCTATGTTCACAAAGCCCTATAACATGTTGCTTTGTTTGCTCTTTACAACCATGCAAGTGTGAGAAATAAAATGCCACTTATCTCCATTTTTGGATGAAAAGATTGTGGGGAGGAATAACAGCTCACATGGCAGCTCTTGAAACCAGGTCTTCTGATGAAACTATCAAATTAACAGAGGTAGTAAGAATCATAGGCAGAATTTGAATGCAAATCCTCATACTACAATACTATACATTTTCATTATACCAAAACTACCCATTGATTTGTTTTAAGTTTTAAATGCTTTATATTTATATTTAAATGATATATATTTAATATTTGTATTTAAATGATTAAATATGATTATATTTACATTATGTTTTATATAAAATGCTATCAAACATTTTCTAACTTTCAAATAATTTTAGAGTCAATCTTAGACTCATTACCATTTAGCAGATTTGAGAAACTGAGAGAAAAGTTCTCTTAATAGTCTTACTTGAGATCACACAGCATCTCATTGGGAGAGATAATCTCAAGATTGAGAACAAATAAATGTAGATCCTACATGATTTTTAGTCAAATATGGATTTTGAGTATCTTTTCTTCTCTTCCTTAACTGTATAATTATCACTGTAATCATTTCTTCAACAAGCACAATCTGTTAGAAGCTAATCATGCTTATTCTTCAAAATCCAGTCAAAGAAACACCTTTTACTTACTGTTAATTTACTGTTAAATTAATAAAAGTTGTGCCGATGTTTCTGTATAGCTGCCGGGCATTCTGCTATGTAGCTCAAAATATTTTATTTGCTTTTCAAAATAAAAAAAAAATTCTGGCAATTCTCAGCAACATTTGAAAGAGTTATACCAGACTAAAGAAGGAGATTGGGAGTGGAGCAAAATTGAAACAGAATAAATATATTACCACTGAGAAAGGGTTGTTGGCAAAATTGGAGAAAATCTACAAATATCTCTTGTCTCCCTTGACTACTGAAAAACAATATCCAGAGGGTTATATGAAGACATCTTTGATGTTTTGGAAGGGTCCCAAGTCTTTATAGAATATAGTCTTTTTCTGGTTAAAATATCATCATTACTATGCTGAAGTTTGTCAATTTATGTTTTGTTCTCCTCTCAACTCTAATCCTGCACAGAAGCTACAAGAATAAGGAGAAAGATTCTTAATACCAAAACAAAGGTGACTGGATGGCCAACAGAAGTTTGTTTTGGACCAGGCTTGAATGACATCTGTGACAATCTGTACAAAATTTCTCAGACACAAGATCTTGATGATGAATTGACTAGGTGTGTGACAAAATTGGCAGCTCCCTCCAATATCAAGGCTTAGACAGAGTCCTTATCCTCCAAAACATTTACACTTTCCCATGGCTTTATCCTGCCAGTGAGGAGGTAAGGAGATTGCTCAAGATTGAGTATAGATATTAGGAGGTATAAACTGAAAATGAGTTACACTATAGGTATCAACATCTTGGGGAAGGATTTCATTAGCAAGGAAAGAAAAAAAAATCTAATTTCCTACTTGCAATCTTTTTATTGAAGATATTGACAGAAATTTTAGTCATTAGTCTCCTTCCAAAAGCCTTTGTGGCAAAGGGAGCCAAAAGCACACTTGGAATTTCCCAAACCAGAATAAATGTGTTCTCCAAATGCAAGACTCACTACATCCTAAAGTAGGAGGATAATTTAAAAAGCAGCCAACTTTTCTATGAATGTCATGGTGTAATGCAAAATGCATTATTCTTTTTTTAAAAAATGTATTTGATGTAATCTAAGGACTTCCAGAAAGATGACTGTGAAAGGTACAGAGGAGTCCAACTCTCCCATTTTTTTATAACAGCCATGATTTTTAAAAAAAGATTAAACAATGAATAAAAAGATCTAAAGAATTTTAGTAAACTCATCTGGATCTTGATAGAAAAACCAGTAAAAATGTGGGCAAACAGGCTATGTGGTAGGATGAAGATTCCTCATTTCCCCACAACAAGATTAGTTTCCCCCTATTTCCCAAAACTGGGATTAATTTCCCCTAAAAATTATCAAAGCTGTCCCTGGGACTTGATTAACTTCTGCCTCCTTTGATGCAGCTTTCTGGGAACTCACAGGCACAAAAAGTCCCATGCAGAGGGAGTAAAAATCCCTCTGACTTAGTGGATTTCAGATCTTTTGAGTAACTAATATGCTAGTCCAATGGTCAGACACATTTCTATATGGAGACAAAATTGATGTCACAGTATTATTGCTGCATTTCCTTGCTGTTTTAAGGTAAAATAACTGTTCATTAGCCAATTAGTGAATTTCCAGTGCCTCAGTTTATCACATTGTCAAATCTGAACAGGGAGCTAGTGCTAAGTCCACTCCTCCATTGGAGTCACTGGGAAAGTCCTAGCTGAGAAATCCCCAAAGCAGCATTCTAATCAGGAAGAATTGAAGCAGCCCAGAAGGAAAGCCTCAGTGGTTCAGAAAGTCTCAAAATCACCCTTAGTGGACAGAAGGCATAATGATCTGAAGCTTCTGTGTGAAGAGCTTGGAATATAATAGTCCTAAAAGTAAAGGAGCTAAGATTTTAACTGAGAAGCACCCTACCCAGTGAAACTGAGTATACCGCTCCAGGGTGGGGGGAGAAATGATATTTAATGAAATAGAGGATTTTCAAGAATTCCTGATGGAAAGACCAGAGCTGAACAGAAATTTTGCTTTCAAATACAAGACTCAAGAAAAGCACAAAAAGATAAACAGGAAAAAGAAAATATAAGAGACTCAATAAGGTTAAACTGTTTACCTTCCTATACAAGAAGGTGATATGTATAACTCTTTTTTTTTAAATTTAATAGCCTTTTATTTACAGGTTATATGTATGAGTAACTTTACAGCATTAACAATTGCCAAACCTCTTGTTCCAATTTTTCACCTCTTACCCCCCCACCCCCTCCCCCAGATGGCAGGATGTCCAGTAGATGTTAAATATATTAAAATATAAATTAGATACACAATAAGTATACATGACCAAAACATTATTTTGCTGTACAAAAAGAATCAGACTCTGAAATATTGTACAATTAGCTTGTGAAGGAAATCAAAAATGCAGGTGGGCATAAATATAGGGATTGGGAATTCAATGTAATGGTTTTTAGTCATCTCCCAGAGTTCTTTCTCTGGGCGTAGCTGGTTCAGTTCATTACTGCTCCAAGAAATGATTTGGTTGATCTCGTTGCTGAGGATGGCCTGATCCATCAGAACTGGTCATCATCTAGTATTGTTGTTGAAGTATATAATGATCTCCTGGTCCTGCTCATTTCACTCAGCATCAGTTCGTGTAAGTCTCTCCAGGCCTTTCTGAAATCATCCTGTTGGTCATTTCTTAAAGAACAGCCATTCTCCAACTGATGGGCATCCACTCAGTTTCCAGTTTCTGGCCACTACAAAGAGGGCTGCCACAAACATTCGTGCACATACAGGTCCCTTTCCCTTCTTTTTGATCTCTTTGGGGATATGTATAACTCTTAAGAACTTTATCACTAACACTGTAGTTAGGAGTATACAAAGAGAGTGTGGATATAAGTTGATTATGATGGGGTGAAATTTTCTAAAAAAGAGTGAGAAAAAATTGTACTTGGAGAAGAGGGGAAGGAGAGAGAGAATGAGATGAATTATTTCACATGATGAGGTACAAAATTGCACTTAAAATGAAGAAAAGATGGTCAGCCCGAACTTTACTCTCATTGGAAACGGCTCCAAAAGGGAACAACATAACCCTCATTCTAATATAGGAGAGATTTCAGTTAAGAGAAAGGGAGTGTGATAGAAAGGAGGGTGGACTGGGGGAGGTAGTGGTAAGAAGCAAAAACACTAGTGATGAGGGAGACAGTGAAAGGATAAAAAGAGCAAAGGATAAACAGGGAAACAGGATGAAAGGAAATAACATAGTATAATTGTGAATGTGAATGGAATGTATTGAACGCATTAATAAAAAGGAAATAGAATGGATTAAAAAACAGAAGTTTACAATATGTTGTTTACAAGAAGCATACTTGAAGTAGAGATACACACACACACACACACACACACACACACACACACACAGTAAAAGTAAAGGGTTGGGGCAGAATCTATTACAATTTAGCCAAAGGTTTGTTTTTAATGTAGCAGTCAGGTTCTCAGACAAAACAAAAGTAGATGTAATTTAAAAAGATAAGAAAGGAAACTAAAAAGCTAAAAGGCACCATAGCCTTCAAAGTAATAGCAGTTTTTTTTTTTTTTAACATATATGCACCAGGTGTTATAGTATCTAAGTTCTTAGAAGAAAATTTAAATGACAGGAAGAAATAGCCACAAATAGAGGAAATAGACTATACTAGTAAGAACTTCATTTTTTCCCCTCTCAGTACTAGATAAATCTAATAAAAAATAAACAAGAAAGAAATTAGGGAGGTGAATAGACTGAGATAAGTTAAATAAGATAGACCTTTAGAGAAAATTTGAATGGAAATAAATATGACTTTTTTTCCCCCTCAGCAGTACATGGCATGTACATAAAAAGAGACCATTTATTAGGGTATAAAAACTTTACATTCAAATGCAGAAAAGCATAAATATAAATAAATACACCCTTTTCAGATAAGACAATAGAAAATTACATTCAATAATGGGCCAATGAAAGATAGATTCAAATGAATTGGAAACTAAATAATCTAATCCTAAAGAATGAATAGGTCAAAGAACAAATCATAGAAGCAATCGCTAACTTCATTAAATGGAGTGATGACAATCAGACAATATACTAAAATGTGTGGGATACAATATAAACAGTATTTTGGTGAAAACGTATATCTCTTGCTGAGTGAAATGAGCAGGACCAGGAGATCATTATTTACTTCAACAACAATACTATATGATGACCAGTTCTGATGGACCTGGCCATCCTCAGCAAGGAGATCAACCAAATCATTTCCAATGGAGCAGTAATGAACTGAACCAGCTACGCCCAGAGAAAGAACTCTGGGTGATGACTAAAAACCAATACATTGAACTCCCAATCCCTATATTTATGCCCACCTGCATTTTTGATTTCCTTCACAAGCTAATTGTACAATATTTCAGAGTCTGATTCTTTTTGTACAGCAAAATAATGGTTTGGTCATGTATACTTATTGTGTATCTAATTTATATTTTAATATATTTAACATCTACTGGTCATCCTGCCATCTGGGGGAGGAGGTGAGCGGGGTAAGAGGTGAAAAATCGGAACAAGAGGTTTGGCAATTGTTAATGCTGTAAAGTTACCCATGCATATAACCTGTAAATAAAAGGCTATTAAATAATTAAAAAAAAAGAAAACATATATCTCTAATTGCTTATATCAATAGAGAAAAAGCAGATTAATGAATTGGGCCTGTAATTAAAAGAAAAATAGAAAAGGAACAAATTTAAATCTCCAATTAAACACTAAATTGGAAATCCTGAAAATCAAAGGAGAGATCAATAAAACTATAGACTGCTTTTATGAAAAAGAAAATGAAACAGATAAATTAACAGTTATTTTGATTTAAAAAAGAAAAAAAAATTCCCTTATCAAAAAATAGGAAGTATGAACTCACCACCAATAAAGCAAAAGTTAAAACAATTATTAAGAGCTATTTTCCCTAATTACATGCCAACAAATCTGACAATCTAAGTGAAATGAATGAATATTTACAAAAATATTAATTGCTCAAGTTATCAAAAGAGCAAATAGAATAAATAGCCCCATCTTAGTGTGGGAAAAAACTCAAATAAGCCATCAATGAACTCCCTGAGGAAAAAATCCACAGAACCAGATGGATTCACAAGTGAATTATAACCAAACATTTAAAGAACAATTACTTTCAATACTATATAAACTATTTAGAAAAACAGGCAAAGGAGAAGAACTACCAAATTCCTTTTATGATACAAATATGGTGATAATATCTAAATATGGAAGAGTTAAAACAGAGAAAGAAAACTATAGACCAATTTCTCTAATGGATATTGATGCAACAATTTTATTTTATTAAAGCTTTTTATTTATAAAACATATGAACGGATAATTTTTCAACATTGACCCTTGCAAAACTTTCTATTCCAAATTTTCCCCTTTCCCCCCCCCCCACTCCCCTAAATGGCAGGTAATCCAATACATGTTGAATATGTTAAAATATATGTTAAATCCAGTATATATATACATATTTATACAGTTATCTTGCTGCACAAGAAAAATCAGATCAAGAAAGAAAAAAAAAACCTGAGAAAAAACAAAATGCAAGCAAACAACAAAAAGAGTGAAAATGTTATATTGTGATCCACACTCAGTTCCCCAAGTCCTCTCTCTCTCTCTGGGTATAGCTGACTCTCTTCATCACTGAATAATTGGAACTGGTTTGAATCCTCATTGTTGAAGAGAGTCATGTCCATCAGAATTGATCATCATATAGTCTTTTATTAGTATTTTATACTATATTATTATTATTATTACTATATTATATATATGATGTGCATATATATAATATATACTATATTATTAGTATTACTATGCTCATTTCACTTAGTATTACTTCATGTAAGTCTCTCCAGGCCTCTCTGAAATCATCCTGCTGGTCTTTTCTTATAGAACAATAATATTTTATAATATTAATATACCACAATTTCTTCAGCCATTCTCCAATTGATGGGCATTCACTTAGTTTCCAGTTTCTAGCCCCTAGAAAGAGGGCTGCCACAAACATTTTTGCACATACAGGTCCCTTTCCCTTCTTTATGATCTCTATGCACAGTTTGATAACTTTTTGAGCATAGTTCCAAACTGCTCTCCAGCATGGCTGGATGTATTCACAATTCCACCAACAATACATCAGTGTCCCAGTTTTCCCACATCCCCTCCAACATTCCTCATTATCTTTCCCTGTCATTCTAGCCAATCTGACAGGTGTGTAGTGGTATCTCAGAGCTGTCTTAATCGATGCAACATTTTAAATAAAATACTAGCAAGGAGATTATAGCAATATCTCACAAAGATCATTGACTATAACCAAATGGCATTCTTACCAGGAATGCAGGATTGATTCAATATTAGGAAAACTATCAGCATAATAGATTATATCAATAACAAAACCAACAGAAATCGAATGATTAGCTAGATACAGGAAAAGCTGTTTAACAGCACTGATGCCTATTAAAAACACTGGAGAGCATAGGAATAAATGGAGGTATCCTCAAAATGATAAGTGACATTTATCTAAAACTATCAGCAAGCAAGATTTGTAATGAGCATAAGCTAGAAGCCTTCCCAGTATGATCAGAGGTGAAGCAAGAATATCCATTATTATTATTATCAAAATGTTAGAATAAGAAAACAGAAAGAAATGGAAGAAATTAGAATAGGTAGTGAGGAAGCAAAACTCTTTGCAGATAGGGAATTCTAGAGAATCAATTGGAAAGGTAGTTGAAATAATTAACAACTTTAGTAAAATAACAAAATATAAAATAAACTCACCTCAATCAATAGCATTTGTATGTACTGCCAACAAAGTCCAGCAGTAAGGGACAGAAAGAGAAATTCTCTTTAAAATAATTGTAGACAACTTAAAATATTTTGGAATCTATATGCTAAAACAAACCCAGGAACCATATGAACACAATTAAAAATACAAATAAAGTCAGATCTACATAACTGGAAAATTATTAATTGCTCATGGTCATGCTGAACAAAAAATGACAATTCTGCCTAAATTAGTTTGCTTAATTATTGTCATACCAAACTACCAAAATTATTTTGTAAAGCTAGAAAAAAATAACAAAACACAATTCATAAGGAAGAACAAAAGGTCAAGAATATCAGGGGAATTACCTTAAAAAGTGGCATAGTCATAGCAAATCTTAAGCTATATTATAAAGTGACAATCATCAAAACAATTGGTCAAAACAATTGTCAAAAAAAAAAGACAGTAATATAACCAGTAAATAATCATAGTAATCTAATGTTTGGTAAAACCAAAGTCCCAAGCTTGTCACAATTTGACAAAAACTGCTGGAAAACATTATATAAATAAAATACAAATACATAGGTGAAAAAAGTTGATATTATAAGAAATGAAAGCTTTGAAGAAAAAACTTGAATGGAAAATTAATAGTTCCGAAAGAAGGAGCAGCAGAACAGAAATGGATTGTTTCAATTATAGCTCATAAGTTTAATCACACGTAGAAAAGAAATAGTTAGAAAAATGGGCCAGATACAAAAAATATATAGAAAGGTTAGAATTGAAGGAAATACACAATAAAAACTGTGCATATAAAATGGAAAAGGATCACAGAATGGATTATAAACTAAAATCCAACAGGTACTTGAAATATATAGTTTACATAGAATTAAAATAAGGGGCTGGAACTAAATATTTTATACTTCCTGGTAACTATAAAAAAAGGTAGCAATCTAATTCTCAGGCAAGATAACCATAAAAATAGATATGATTAAAAGGGATAAACAGGAAGACTACATTATACTGAATGCACAATTGATAATGAATCAGTAATAATATTTTACTAGATATGTACAAAACAAACATCTAAAGACAGAGCAACTAAAAAAGTTTAGAGCAATTAAAAAGAAAAGTCATCTAAAAGAAAAGTAGATCAAATTATGGAGAAAAAAGTAAAACTATGTAGTATATATACTATATTGTATAATATAGTATACTTACTATAGTATAATATATAGTATGACATTATATGCTATTAATAAAACTATAACAGTAAAATAATTCAAAATATTACTAAGACTTAGACATCTTACTTAGACATAAAGAGTAAAGTTAATACTTGAGTAGAACTTTAGAAAAGTTAAATATGATTGATCTCTGGTCATTATTAAAATGAAACAGAAAAGATTATACTTATTTCTAAGTTGTGTATAATATAGCACTTTTACAAAAATTGTATTGGGCCACTAAAATCTCAAACGCAAAAATAGTAAATATCCTTTGCTCACAGAAATGCAATAAAACTATACTTAATAAAGTACCTTGAATAAAATACCAAAATTAATTAGATATGCAATAATTTTTATGGGTCAAAGAACAGAGGTAAATGGAAAATAATTTCAGAGGGAAGGTATTAACATTAAGAAATCCAAGAAAGTAAAAAGGTATGATGTTATCTGGGATGTTAAGGAAGTCAGAAGGTAAAAACAAGAGGGGAAAGTATTTCAGACATGGGGAACAATCAGAAAAAAATGCATAGAATTGGATGAGAAAAAGTGTTTTGTAAGGAACAGCAACAAAACCAGTATCTCAGGATCATAGAATATGTGAAATATAGTAAAGGGTGATTAAAATGAAGTATAAGAAAGGAATAGGTTATGAAGACTTTTAGAAGCTAAACATGAAATTTTATTTTTATCATAGAGATAATAGAAATTCATTGTTGTTTAATGAATAGGGAAGTGACATGATTAAACTTACACTTTAAAAAGGCATTGGAAGAGGTACTACCCTCTTTAGATTTAGGCCCAGAACAATTGTTTTATTTTTTAATAAACAAAATTCATAGAATAGATATTGTATTCATAGAATAGACAGAATAGATGCCTTTTTTTTAAAGGCAGGAAAACTAAATGTCCAGTATCATAAAGGGAAAAGGAAAATTCATAAGAAATGAAGCAGAAACAATGGAAAATATAAAAAATGTGTTTGTATGCCAACAAGTGGTAACAGATGAACTGAATGCATGTTTACAAAAATATTAAAATATCCAGATGAACAGAACATGAAACAGTGAATTTAAATAAAACATAGTTTAAGAAAATGAACTCAAACAAAACACAAATTTCCAAGGAGAAAAAAAGAGAACAGATGGGTCCACAAGTGAATTCTATCAAATATCAAGAGAACAATTACTTCTAGCATATCATAAACTATTTTTTAAAAATGGAAAAAGAAGAGATATTCCCAAATTACTTCTAATGATACAATACAATTTTGATACTTAAAACTAGAGAAGGAAAAAAAGAGAAAGAAAACAATAACTATGCCAAATGAATAACAATGTAAAAATAATTCATAAAATGTTACCAAACATATAATGTTTAAGTAATATGATGAAGTTATATTCATAATAGGAGTGTAGGAAAATTATAAACAAAATAGACCACATTATAAACAAAAAATAACCACATTATTATAAAAATGATGCAAAGACCTTTGACAAAATCTTTGACATCAAACTATTTTTCAAAACAGTTATCTATCAAAAATCCAACATATTACATATAATGTAGAAAGAGCAGAGAATTTTCCAATAAGATCAAGAGTAAAACAGAGTTTTCCATTATCACAGCCATTAGTTCTAGAAATGCAATTTACTTCAATAATACAAGAAAAATTTGAGGAAATAATTTTAGGCAAAAGAGAGAGAAATTATTGCTTTTGAAGATAATTTGATGGTATATTTGGAGAATATTAAAGGGTCAAATAAAATCAATTAATATAATTACTATCTAAATCCACACAGTCAGCATATCTAAATATTACCAAGAAAAAATAAGGAGAAAAAGAGAAAAATTGATTCAAAATAATTATAAAATATGTAAAGTCTTTGGGAATTTAACCATCAGGAAAATACACAAGAAATATTCATTGTTCAGTGTTGGCTTTCCAAATAATAAAAAGGATGATATCACTTAAATTAGTTTCCTTATTTAATATTCTGCCAAGCAAACTACCAAAGAATTACTGTAGCAAGTTAGGAAAATAATCACAAAATTCATCTGGAAAAATAAAAGGTAGAGAATCAGAAGGAAAATAATGAAAAGAACTGAGAATGAAGGAAATCTGGTATTTGTAGGTCTCAACATGTATTACAAAGATATAATCCTCAAAACTAGTTGGTACCAGTTAAAAAAATAGAAAAGCTGATCAATGGAGATGAGTAGGTACACAGCATATTGAAGCAAATGAACATAACTTCATGAACTCATAGACCTCACATACAAGGGCAAGGATTCACTATTCAACAACATCTGCAAAGAAAACTAGAAAGCAGCCAATAAGAATTAGGTTTAAACTAATAACTTACCTCATATACCAAGACAAGTTCTAAATAGATAAATGACTTAGATATAAAAGATTGCATCATAAATTAGAGGATTAAAGAAGAAAGTCCTTTTTGCAGCTATAGATATGAAAAATATTTATGACCAAAGAAAGGATAAAAAAGATTATAAAAGATAATAGGCAATTTTGATTGTGGAAAAACTGATTAATTTTATACTAACAAAATCAAACAAGTTAACATTAGAAGGGAAAGAGTTAATTGAAGAAAAAGTTACAGCAAGTTTCTCTGATAAAAGCCTCATATACAAAGTATATATAACATCAGTTTAAATTTATAAGAATAGTTATAATCAAGATTGTAGAGTAGAAGGAATATAGACTAGTAGGCCTTACAACCACTTCAATATTATTTAAGGAGAATACTAGCCCAAACAATGAACAGAAAATTGAAGAAGAAACTACAGGGGATCATCTTTTGAGAGTGAAAAAAAAAATCAGACTTTTAGATAAGTGAATTAAGGAATCAGGACACAGGTTCAGAGCCCAAAGCAAACAGTTAGGTCAAAAGTTTATAGATGCACAGAGTTTTGTGGAATAAGTTAAGAACCCTGAGTTAAGATCTGAGGGCACCAGCATGGCGTCTCCCAGAGGGACCAGGAACACATAAGCCCTAAATAGAAGGGTTGCCCAGAGCAGATCATGTACATCAGCACAGATGGGGTCTCCCAAAGGATCAATATGGCAGATGTCACAAGTGCTCTCAAACTAGGCCAGAAGACCATCCACTGGTTTGCCTAGAGCACAGCAGTGAAAGAATGACTAAAAATAAAAAAAATAAAAATTACAAGGCCAGAGATGCACCAAACATAAACCCAAAAGAAAACTGTAAAACACCTATAAGAACTCCCCAAAACAGCTCACCCAGAAGATCCATTAAAATTCGGAGAAGTCATAATGTAAGAGTTTTTCAAAATGGGTTTTAAAATGATAATATAAAGTGAAGGCAATAGAGGAAAGAATTAGAAGAGAAATGAGAGGAGGAGAGGCCTGGAAAGAAAATTAAGAAATAGCTTAGCACAAAAGATACAAAATCTTACCAAACACCCTGAAAATTAGAGTCAATTAAATAAAAATTAAAGACTTTATGAGATAACAAAATATTAAAACAATCAAGTGACTAAAAGAATAGAAGAAAACGTAATGTCTCATTTTTTAAAAACAAAATTGACTTTGAAAACAGATTAAGGAGTAAAAATTTAAGAATTATGAAGCTCTTCTCTCCTCCATTTTGAGGAAGGAAACAGGCAAGCCATATTCCTCTCACAGTTCTCCTTCTGATTCTCTAAATTTTATCCACATGTCTTAGCTGCTTTCTCATTCTGGAAACTCCCTCAGTTTCAGCAAGGCAATATCCTTTTGTCCCTGAAGCTACTTTCTCCCATTAGTGAGTTCCTCCTAGAACCTGTATTTTAAGGAAGATGCTAGGCCAGTCAGTTTTTATTCTTCTCCCATCTCTGCTTCTGCTTCTCTGGATTTCCTCCCTAACATCACTTTTCAGTTCCCTTGTATGTGTTTTCTCTCATTAGAATATGTTTCTTATATTTCAAAGACAGAAACTACTTTTTTAGCTTGTATTTTTTTTATCCCTGTACATAGCAAGTGCCTGACTTATAGTAAGCTCTAAGCTTATTGACTTGATTTGAAAGCCATGACTCAAAGAATATCCTGGATATCAGCTTCCAGAAATCAGAGAGGAAAGCTATCAGATTTCTTAGAACCTGAGGGAAAAGTGAAAATAAAAAGAATATATCAATCATTTCATGAAAGAAATCACAAAATAAAATCTCTCGGGTACATCAAAGCCAAATCTAAAGCTTTTGGTCAAAGAAAAAAAATACTACAAGCAGTCAGAAAGAATGCAAGTTCTGAGAAATCAAAATCAATAGTAATACTAGTATCCTTTAAAAGCAATGATATCAGCAGGCATAGAAGGAATCAAATAAGATGAATTATCCAAGAGTGTATTTGGAAATATTTTGATGATTCTAAAAGTATAAAGAAAGAGCTGGGGAAAGAAAGAATGGATATATTTGTGAAGGGAAAACAAGAGGAATAAGGGTGTAGTAAAATTTATCTCACAAAATTGTGGGGGTACAAATGTAGGTTTGTCCAAATGGGAAAAGAAGAGGATGAATGACTTATGCACATAATAACTTTGAAATGATGCAGGATGAAATATTCAGAATCAGAAGAACAATTTATACCATAATGACAACATTGTTAAAATGAACAATTTTGAAAGACATAAAAAGTCTGAACAATGCAATGATCAACAATTAAAGAGGAACAGTAATTTATAATGTTTCTTAACTCCTAGAGATATGCAGAGTGAGACATAATTTGGAATGTATCAATGAAAGTGTTTTTCTTAATGATGCATGTTTATGTAATAAGAATTCATTATTTGACAAATATTACTAGGAAAATAAGAAGATAGTATGTCAGAAAGTAAACATGGGCCAACATCTATGTCAAGATAGGGTCGAAATGGGTTCATGATTTAGACACAAAGGGTGATAATTTTAGCAAATTACAAGAGATAGTCTACCTATCAGAACGTTAGAAAAGGGAATAATTTATGGTCAAAGGAAAACAAAAGAATATTATGAAATGCAAAATGGATAATTTTGATTACATTACATTAAAAGTTTTTACAGGAATAAAACCAATAAAGCCAAGATTAGAAAGGAGATATCTGGGAAATTATTTTCACAACAAATGTTTTTGATAAAGGCCTCATTTCTAAAATATATAAATTAGTCAAATTTATAATAATACAAGTCATTCTCCAACTGACAAATAGGCAAAGGATATGACAATTCTCAGATGAGAAAATAAAAATCATTTATAGTCATGTGGGAAAATGCTTTAAATCACTATTGATCAGAAAAAAGCAAATTAAGACAACTCTGAGATAGCAAATCCCAGATTATCTAAAATGACAGGAAAAGAGGATGATAAATTTTGAAGAGATTGTGAGGAACTTGGGACATTGATGCATTATTGATGGAATTATGAAATGATCCAACTATTCTGGAAAGCATTTTTGGAATTATATCCAAATGGCTATTAAACTGTGCATCCCTTTGATTCAGCAGTATCTTTACTGGGCCTATATCCCAAAGAGATCATAGAAAAGGGAAAATAATCCATATGTGCAAAAACATTTGTGTAGCCGTTTTCATAGCGACAAGAAACTGGAAACTGGATGCCCATCAGCTGGGGAATGACAGAATAAGTTATGGTATGAATGCCATGGAATATTACTGTTCTATAAGAAACGAGGAGCAGGATGATTTCAGAAAATCCTGGAAGGATTTAGAAGAATTTATACTGAGTGAAGTGAGCAGAACCACCATTATACTCAGTAACAGCAAGATTTATGTGAGGATTAACTATGATAGACTTAGCTCTTCTCAGCAAAAAGCGATCTAAGACAATACCAATAGACTTGGTGTGGAAAATGCCATCTGCATCCAGAGAGAGAATTATGGAGACTGAATGTGGATTGGAACATAACACCTTTTCTTTGTGTTTTTTCTTTGTGTTTTCATCTTTTTTTTTCATCTTTTTTCTTTGTGTTTTCATTGTCATTTTCTGATTTTTCTTATACAACATGACAAAATTGGAAATATGTTTAACCTATATCATAACCTATACATATATGTATAACAAATCAGATTGCTTACTCTGGGAAAAGGAAGGTAAGGGAGGGAGAGAAAAATTTGGAACACAAAATCTTACAAAAATAAATATTGAAAACTATTTTTACATATATTTGGAAAGATAAAAAACTATTGAGGAAAAAAAACGATACATTAGAGAGTTTCAGGGTTCTCATCCCCAATCTGGGAAATAGTGGGGAAGAGGGAAAAGGAGAGGTCAGAGAGAAGATGCCTGTTAATTGAAATACACACACACACACACACACAAAATTTCCTAATAGGTAAATGACAATTATTGGAGGAACTGCAGGAAAATAGACAGGCTTACTGCTAGTAGAGCTATAAAGTAGTCCAGCCATTCTCAAAAGCAATTGTAAATTATGTCCTTAAGATCACTAAATTCTGTGTATCCTTTGATCCACTGTACTAGGATTAGACCTATATCCTTAAAAAGATCAAAGAGAAAAGGACACATGCATACAAAAATAGTAATACCAGTTATTTTTATTGTGGCAAAGAACTGAAAAATAAGAAAGCAGGTATCAAATGGAGAATGAACAAATTGTAATATATGAATGCAATGGAATATTATTATGCTATAAGATAAAATCTTTTCAGAGAAAAATTGGAGATATGAAATGAACAGAAACTGGAGAACAATTTATGTAATCACAATATAAAGAAGAAAAACTTGTTTGAGATTTCTGATCATTATAATAACCACCCACAATTTTTAGAAGATTGTTGATTAAGCATATACCACCTTCTAATACAGAGGCGTTAGATTCAAGGTGCTGAATGAAACATATTTTTACACTATGCCAATATAGGAATATTTTTGCTTGATTATATGTTTTTATAAGGGTTTTGTTTCTCTATTCTTTTTCATTTGGAGATATAAGAAAGGATAAAAAAGTCAATACTGATAAAGAATTCAAGAAGAAAATGGGAAAAGAATGAAAGAGAAAGCATATGAAATGTCTAAAGGAAACAGACAAGCAGAAAAGTTTTGTAAGTTTTATGTTGAATGTATTATATACCTAAAATAACAAGCAATATATATTTATATAATAGATATTAGTGGTTTCATGTATAATCATTTTTCTTCTCTTTCTTCTCATTTTATTTAGTATTGGTTGAATTCAGAATAAAAACAAATAAAAATTTAAAATATATTTAATCCATTTTACATTCCTTTTTATTTTTATGGAATTTTTAATCTTTACATCAATATTTTAAACTTGCTTCCTTTTAACCTAATTGTGGGCAGTGCTCAAGGACTGAAATTAAGAAGGCCTGAATTCTAATTCACATAGACATTTTCCATCTGTGTGACCCTGGGCAACTTAATTTCATTTGATTTAGTTTCCTCAATTGAAAAAAAAAAAAAAAGAAGAAAGGTGTGTGTGGGGGGGGCATTATAATGGCATTTACCTCCCATGGTGAATGTGAAGATTAAATGAGTTAATAATTGTAAAGTGCTTAGCAAGGGCCCTGGTGCATAGTAGGTCCTGTATAAATGTTTCCTCTCTTCCACTTCTTTTTACTTTTCCCAATTATCCTTTGTGGTAAAGAAAAACAATTAAGTGAATATGTAGCATAGAGACCACATCAGATAATGTATTCATTGTTCTTTCCTAATAGTTCTTTGCCTCTGTTCCAATTTAGAATTGATCCTAGAAGGGATAAGGTGACATTGCTAGATCGATTCTATGGGGAAATCACTTAATCAGACATGTGGAGGATGATTAGCAACTTCTATGTCATTGTTGATTCTTTTTTATTACCTTACATATACAATCCCTGCTTTTACTCTAGTATATCTTGTATAACTAGCTTGACATTTCATATGCACCCACATTCCTCACACTCTAGTTCAGCTCTCCTCTCTTGACTATTACTTTTTTTTTTTTGCCCATTCCAAACTATCTTCCACACTGCTGCCAAAGTGATTTTCCTGAATCTGATCTTGTCACCTTCCTATTCAATAATATACTATAGCTCCCTATTATTTCCAAATCAAATGTAAATGTAAGTTCCTTTGTTTAGTATCAAAACCTTTTTATAACTTTACCTGTTCCTTCCCTTCCACACACTCTACAAGATTCAGAACATACATCACATTCAACAATTCAGAGATCTTTGGTAACTTTAGAAAGAGCAAATTCAATTGACTTATGAGGTTGGAAGCCAGATTGCATTGAGTTTAAAAAAAAAAAAAAGAGTGAGAAAAGAGAAAGTACTTAATGTAGTTGGATTTTTCTCAAGGAGTTTAGTTATAAAGAACAAGAGAAATATAAAAGGATATCTTGTAGAAATTATCAAAGATGTTTTAAAGAAGGCGGGAGATGGCTTTGTTTGTAGGCAGCTTAGAAGTGCCCAATAAATAGGGAAAGACAGAAAATAAGAGAGTAGTAATGATAATAGGGGGAAAATCTAATGGAAAAAATGAAATAGTATGAGAATCAAAAGTATGTGTAGAGGGTTGTATTGGCAACCCCTCTATACATACTTTTATTAGTTTATTAGAAACAATGAAAGCAGAAAGAGTGAGGGACAGTACCCTAGTGGTGTGAAAAGAAAAAAAGGAGTAGTTCCTAGGAAATGACCACAATTTTTTGAGATAATTTCCTGAGATGAGAAGAGGGAGTTAGAATAGCATGGGAAGCTTTAATAAAGAAGAGAAAGTTTGGAGCACCTATTACAGTAAGCAGGTTAAGAAGCTGATTGGAAATATGCTTTTTTTTCTACTACCACTTTGTAGTTCTTACTGTCTTGGTACTTTCCATGATTTGAATCCAGTCCTCTGCAGGCTTCTTTAGAACAAGTTTTGAGAATGAGGTGGATAGCTGGGTTTGGGGTATTAGTTCTTTGACAGCTGGGATTACGTGTTACTGGTATGGGAAAATTATGAAGAGATCGGAGTGTATTAACCATTGAGATGTAAATGAAGATTGAGTATCAATGAAGTTTGCTGAAGAAGATAAGCCATTTTTTAGAAATGATTCATTGATGATTTTTGTCTCTGTAGCAATCATTTCACCATCCTTCCCAAATTGAACACTTTTATACTAAGAAAAACAATTGAGCAAAACCTCAGTGACTGCACCTGAATGCCTATGCTATTATCTGCCCTGTTTCCTTTCTGCCATGAAGGAAGAGGCATTTTCAGTTATCTGTTCTCTGGAACTATATTTGGCTTTTCAATTAATATCAATTCAGCTTTATTTTTTTTTTCATTTATATTGTCACTTTACAGCTCACCAAAAGTCTATTATTGTGCCTGTCTTTCCATAACCCCTCCAACATTTGCTATTTCCATATCCTAGAACTATAGAAGGGTGAATGTTGGTCTGAGGGCTCCTTGCTGCCACTTCCAGTTTGAGAATGAAAAGCAAAGGAAGCTTTACAGCTACTTTCATATCCTGGTGAGCTGGCTTAAAGAATCAGCCTGAATTGTGTTTCTGTGAACTACAGTCTGATTGAACAATGCAAGATCCAAGTGAGTGAATAATTATCAGGCTGGTCTATATAGTTCAGAGATAGCTAGTCTGATGAGCTATGTAGCTCTTTGGCTTAAAGATGACTGCTATTCACATTAAAAGCTAACTTTAAAAAAAAAATCCTTTAAAGGTGATGGTACATTGAAAGAACTTGTAAAAGTATGTTTGAGTAGAAAAGATAAATTTTGAGTAGATAATGTTTGAGTAGAAAAAATTGAGTAGAAAAAATAAAGCAGAGTAGTAAGGATCAACCATTAAGCAGTGAGCAGAGAAACAGTTTCTTGTGATGCAGATGTTCTTGAATGGATCAATAACATTGGAGCCTGCTGTCCAGAGTTGTGAATTACCCTAAGCACATGAGTTTTTCCCCTTCATGTGTTTCCTTGCCAAATTCCTGTGTGTGCTTACTCTTCAGAATGGCTATTGAGTGCATTGATGAGGAAACGTGATTTAGGTCTAATGTGTACTGTAAGATACTTTATATTTATTTTGCTTTATTGTCAAATGAATGGTTATTTTTAAGAGCCTAAAATGTCATTATTGTGAGTGGTTAGTTGCATAAAGATCATACACTTCAAGAATGTATTTCTTTATGAGTGGCTCATAGTATGTATAGAAAATGCACTGGATGGCAGCTCAGGAATTAGAGTGGTAACTAGGGGAAGTGCATTTTCCCTCTACAGGATTATGCTGAGAACTGTTAAAGAATTTGGATGTAATTATATGATGGTGATCTATCTCTGGGAATTTATAGCTGCTTGTGTGAAAAGGGGTTGGAATAAGGAGGGATAAATGGAGTATCTATTACACCTAGGTGAGAGATGTGAGACTTCTATATCATAAAAGTAGTGATAAGATCCAACTTGTAGCAATATAGGTTGATGCATGGAAGAGGCATCCAAATAGACTGAACATTTTATTGATGCTTCATGTACAAGGTTTCATATCCTCTTAAATTCATATATTAGGTAGACATTCTGTTGGTTCCAAGATTTCTAATTACTCTCTTTATATATAAAATTATGTAGTGATGTATTTCAGAGGCAGGGAGATGGGCAGAGGAAAGGAGAAAGATAGAGGGTGGGTTGCCATTTCCATAATTCCTTCTCCTCACCCTCTGAAAGTCCCGGGGACATACCAGATGGGGAATGGATAGGATCTTAAGAACCTACCCAAAGATTTTCTTCAATTCCTACTATTGGGGTGAGGATACCAGTGTCAACAGGATGAGAACCAATCTAACCTGTAGCTGGCTGGAGCTGAACAAAGCAGGCTAGATCCAGGAGAGTCAGGAATCAAATAGAAGTTTAATTTTAAAGTCAAGATAAAGATTTGCAAGCAAACATATGTGCTGGAGCCCTTTCCCTAGAGTGTGAGGGGCAGGCAGTGTGGAGAAATATCAATACTTATACCTATGGCTACAAAGTAACTTGTAGCCCTGACAATGGGCTACGGTAATAATGTGACAAGTTCGATTCATAGCAGGGCTTCAGGACCAGAATATGGATACTGAGGTGTTTTTCCAAGCTCAGAGACCACCTGATGCTGTTGTGAAACAATTCTGGGATTTTGCGGTGTCTGAGATCATCCAGAGGTGAGCACAAAAGATTATTTTTATGCCAAACTCAGGGCAAAGACTGCCTGCTGGGCTTTAGCTCTGGAAAAACAGGGCTTCTCCTAATATCTTGCCACCAACTAACTTAAGAAAATTTTTTAAAGGAAACCATACAATAGATGGGTTGATTAGTCTCTAGCCCCAAGAATCAAGTAACCAGTTTCTAGATCAGATAGGAAAGGACCTCCAAGGTGTTACCTGGCAACACAGACAATGCACTTTGATATATGAATTAGTTGACAATAGATGAGAAACAAAGGATGTCAATGCTGTAAGGGCTCTTGAAGGACATCTCTTCCAACCTGTACCTAAATGAGTACATCCTCTACAATATTTCCAACTGGTAACCATCTAGCTCAGGGGACACCTATGATATGACATGGGATAAATTTCTAGAGATTTTCAACTTCAGGCAACTACAAAACTCTCCGAAAAGGTGACTAAGAATTGGTCCTTGAAAGAGTTATCAATGTCATAGTTGTTACAAGACAGCTAAAAAGCACTGCTTTCTGGTTTTTCTCCAGATATCCTGGTGAAGAGAATTGTAAACTTTGAGAGGAGCTACTGAAAACAGAAAGCACATCAGAACCAATGGAAATATTTGCTGAACAGAAAGCATATGGAAATGTAAAAGAAGTATCTAACAAATACAGCACTCTGGGAATTATACTAACACTGAGTACTCTCTGGGAGAACTTAATGGATCCAAGACTCTAAATATATTCTAAATACAAATAAATTACTATGATAGTGTTACTAGTCTCCTAATCTTGGACAAGGAAGATTGACAACCCCCACTTGCCTTAAATTTAAAAAAAAAAGTCTTTCTGACTAGAGTCTTTCAGTCCATCAAGTTTTATAACTATATCCTGCCTATTTTCCAAGCTTTGGTAGAAGCTTGAGCCAGAAACAGAGACTGAACAAATCTTACAATTCTTTTTGAGGAATGTGGCCCAAGAATAGTGTTGATTTTATATTGAAGGCTACAAACTATAAAATTGGATTTTTAAATAAAATTGGTCAAATAAGAGAAAATGCAAACCAATAAGCTATGAATGACAACACAACATAGGAGAAGAGGTATCGTATTTTAAGCATTTGCTTGAAGGCAATTATCCATTTTAAAAAGGGAAAGACAAATTTGCTTATTTCCTTTATTCTCTCTCACTTAGTGAACATATAATTCTTGCAAAAAATAATATGAGTTTTTAATTGCAAAAAGAATAGAAAAGGATATTCTTCTTTAGAAATGGGGGAAATCCATTCTACTTTAGAGAAATAGATAAAATAAATTTTAGACATAACAGAAATCACTTGACAGAGGAGAAATTGAGGCAACAATTGGAAAATATACTGTTCATTATTCATTGATCATGGTTGAAACATGCCTTAAAATGAAAATGGAAAGACCACTTAACAAATGTTTTGCTAAATCATTTTCATGGGCAAAAAAACTATTTAGAAGTAGAAACAAATTCATTTGTAAGAACAAAAAGTCTAAAATATAAAGGAAAGCAATCATAAAAATACAAATAAAGGAGGTATAAAGTTATAGTCATCAAAACTCTTTGGAAAAAGTTAAAAAAATAAGTTTTCATCTCTCTTCAGGATCCACCCCCATCTCTTCTGAATTCTTTCACTATATCACAACTGCCTTCTTGCTCTGGAAATGTATTTCTCTCTTGTGGCTTCTTCCTCTAACTGGTAGGTTCTTTCCCTAATCTCAATTTGTAATGAAGGTGCCCAGGTCGACCATATTGAAGAAATTGAAGACATTTCTCTCTAACCTCTAGTTCTTCACTTTCTAGACTTTGTTCAACATACTGTAGCGGCATTCTTACTTGGGAAATTCACTCTACTTGTGTAACTCCTAGAAACACCATTTTAAGAAAAGCCATGTCTTCATTTCTTGTCAGGATCTACTTCCAACTCCCATATTGCATTTGTTATGCCCCCATATAGGTACCATTCTTCTCTTTGTCCCCTTTTCAGCTCATTTTTATGTTCTGTCTTCCACTATTAGAATTTAAGATGTTTGAAGGCAAAGTATCTCTGATTTTGCTTATATTTGTATTTCCAGCATTTAGCACAGTGCTGATATTGGAACATACTAGATCAGTAAGAAATAAAAGCAAGTAGATTAAAAGAAATTCAATTTACACTGACATCTTATACCATATTCCACAATAAGCTCAAAATGAATAAATAACGAACAGCTTTTAAAAAGTACATGAGAATAATATTGAAGATCCTTTACAATGATAAATAAGGAAAAGGGAAGAAACCACAACTAAACACAGATAAAAGAGATTATAGAAAACACCCATAAATAAACCATTTCAATTACATATAACTAAAAAGATTATGTACAAATAAAATTTTAAAAAATCTTTCTGCCTAGTGTTTTTCAGTCCAGCAAGTGTCATAGTGATATCTTGCTTATTTTCCAAACTTTGGTAGAGGCTTGAGCCAAAAACAGAGACTGAACAAATACTAAGATAGAATTTGGAGAGAAATGGTCTTTTAAAAGAGGCAAAAATTTGCATCAAGCATTGCTGCTAAAATTTGGATATCTAAATTACATAGGGAACTAACACAAACAATAACACTGGTAGCATGTCTACATAGATAAATGATAAAATGATAAAAGGTATGAACAAATTGTTTTTTTTTTTTTTAAATGACTAACTACAGATGGGAAAATGCTCCAAATGATTAATAGTAAGAGAACCTTAAATTAATTTAAAACATTTCTTTTTATTATGTACTTGACAAACATCAACAAACATGAGTGTTTCAAGATAGAAAGAAGAGAAAAAGATTATATATGAATCAGTGTATTTTTAGTACCTGTAGTTTAAATGCATAATATAATATTATGGTAATGAAATGGCACTGCTTGTCTATGTCCCTTTATGAAATTTTCTCCCCCTTTTAATGTGTTTTTAAAGATTTCTTTGATGCTCCTTTCTTTTTGCATCAATATCAATACCCATCATTTCTTGTCCATATAGTTGTAAAAATATTCCTTACCTTTCTTCTGTATGCTTTAATATCTAGATCTTATAATCACTTGGAGTTTATTTTGCTAAATGATGTAAACTGTTCATTTTGACAATAATGCTTTCCATTTGTTCTTGAGTTCAGTTGACCTAATGATACTGTGTTCAATTACTTCTGGATCTTTTATACTTAACTTATAGAATTAATCAACTCTTCTAATTTTGAATCAGAACCAAATAGTACTGATGATTACTACTTTGAAGTATAATTTGAGATTTACTTTTGTTAGTTCCACCTTCATTTCCATTTTTTTTCCCATTAATTGACTTGAAGTTCTGGACTTTTTGTTCTTCTAGATTAAAAAAAAATGACTCTCTCTTAAAGCAATCCTATGGTAGTTTGATGTAGCTCTAAATTTATAATCTACTTAATAATGCCATCTTTATTAGTTTTATTAATATTTATTGCCTTGTTAGTACGATCTAACCAAGAGTAATTAATATGGTTTTGATTATTTGTCTTTATGTTGAGTGTTTTATAGGTATGTTAATATAATCCCTATATATATATTGGTAGGTAAAGTTCTAGATATTACATATATTCTATAATCATTTTGAATGGAATTTCTTTTTTTCCCCCATTTCTTCCTGCTGCCTTTTCATGGTGTTATACAAAAAAGGACAATTGTTTGTGGATTTATTTATTTTTTATCATGCTACTTTATTGAAATTGGGTTTTTAAAAATTAACTTTTATTTGAGTGTATTTTATATAAGCTTTCTAAATATATTTAAAAGACAATAATTTTATTTCTTATTTGCCAGTAAAATTCCTTTTTTCTTTTTTTTTAAAGTCTTAACCTATTTAAAACAGATGGCACTTCTAGAACTTTATCTAATAAAAATGGTTTCAGTGTATATTCAATGTTTACTCTTGTTCTTACTCTTGCCTCAAGCATTTCATCACTTATCAATAATGCTAGAACATGGTTTTTAGATAGATGCTATCATTTTTCGGGAAAGTGCACTTGTTTGTATCTTTTTTAAAAAAATAAATGGGTGTTGCATTCTTTCAAAAACTTTATTTATTGCTATAACTGTGATTTTCATTATTTGTGTTTTTAGATTTTATTTGATCTGTAATATTTAAAGTTTTCCCAATATTGAACAAACACTGAATTCTTGGTTTATATCTAACCTAGTTACAGCATATATTTTAATATGTTGATGCAGCCTAGCCTTGGTGCTATTTTATTCAATGTTTTTACATCAATCTTCATTAGAGATAGTGGTTTATGGTTTTCTCTGTTTAAACTCTCCCTGTTTAAACTGACACTCAGTTTATCTCAAAGAAGGATTTTAATAGGTTAAAACAGAAATATAAATTAAAGAATTCTGTGGTTTCTCCTCATACCATACAAATTGACAGTGATGAAAAAATATGGGAATAGCAAATGTCAAAGGGGATGTGAAAAGATAGGCAACTATTTCTAGTGTCATAGACTATTAGTGGAGTTGTGAAATGGTTTGACCATTCTGCTTATCAAATTGGCATTATGAAAGAAAAATGATTCAACTTTCCATATCCTTTGACCCAGAGATTACGCTATTGAAAATATAGTTACCATGACTTTCCCCACCCTGGTTTTGATATATCACAGATATTAAATGGAAACTTTTGTAAAGTTGCAGATAACATGTGCAGGACAGCAAAATACACACAAAAAAGTTTAGAATAAGAAATGCATAAAATGTGTATGTTGCATAATAATATCAACATATTTTATGTTTTAATACAATAAAAATTAAGATTTCTTCTCCAGTTCAGAGGGACAGCCAAGAAATTTTATATAGTTTTTCCACATTGTGAGATTGCTGCACCCCTAACTCCCACAACATGGAAGGGACAACTATTCCAAAAAATCAAAGGGAGGAAAAAAAAATGCTTAATATATACCAGAAATATTCTTAGCCATAATCTTTACAGTGACAAAATGGAAAGAGAGTGGGTAAGTATTGATTGGGGAAATGACTGAATATTGGTATATGATTAATGAAATATTATTGTACAATTATAAATAACAACTGTAAGGAACTTAGAGAAACATAAGAAGCTTTTATGAACTGATATAGACCATAATAAACATGAATAAACATTCAAAGGAATAAGATACATAATGACTATAACACTGTAAATAAAAAGATCACTAAAAAGTAAAAAGCAGGGAATGTATGAGAGAATGAACCATACCTCCCCCTTCTCATGGGAGAGAAGTAGACTAATAGGAAAGAGAACTGTATTTGTTAATAGGGATGGTCATTGTATTGCATTTTTTTTGGGGGGGGGGGAAGGAGGTTGATTCAAAAGCATATTCGATCTGGAAAGAATGATAAAATGTGATGTTAAAAATAGATATAAGGAAAAATTTTTTTAATGTGAGAAATGGGATTTAGAATGCCAAAAATAGCAGAATGAGGAAGGATTACTGTGAAGCCCTCCAAAATTACCCTCCAAACAACTAGAAAACTGCCTCAGAATTGATGTAGGAGCTGGGACACTGCTTACCAGTCAGTAGGAAAAGATGTTTCATTGAGATAGGAAGAGAATAAGGTCCAAGGGCAGTACACCAAGGCTCCACCCCGGGGACTCCACCTTCATACCAGCCCACTAATGAGATCTTGATCCCATTACTGATCAGTTGTGAACCCTAGGGCTTGACCAATAAGTGAGGTCTCACCTCTGGGATCTACTAGTGGATAGACCCTTTTCCCATGGCAACCCAGCTGCAGGACCCCACTCCTGGAGCAGACTACCAGATTAAACCCCACACCCAGGGAAGACCTACAGGGAGGCCCCATCCCTCCAGTAGAAGCCCAAAGGGAAGTCTACCCTCCAGAGAAAGCAAAAAGTTAAGCCCTGAAACCCAGAGAAAGCCAAAAGTAAGATCCAGAGTCCCAGCACAAAAAGGTTGGGACAGTACAGGACCACAGCCAAATTCTAACAAAAAAAAAAAAAAAAAAAGGCAGAACATTATGAGCAAGAAACAAACAAAAGAGCTTAACTATAGAATGTTATTATAGCGATAGAAAGAACGAAGATACTTAGAAAAGGACAATACTGTCAAAATGTAATTAGTCTCAGACCCCAAAATCATTCCTAGATGAGCTTAAAGAAATGGTAAAAAAAAAAAAAAATTGGGGAAAGAAAAGAGAAAAAATGAAAAAGAATCATGAAAAAAGAGTCAATAGCAAAAATGATATGCAAAAATTTGCCTTGGAAGATAACTCCCAGAAAACTAGAATTGGCTAAATGGAAAATGAAGTATAAAAGCTCACTGAAAAAAATAATTCCTTAAAAATTAGAATTGAACAATTATAACCTAATGATTTCATAGACATCAAAATATGACAAAACAAAATTTAAAAAATAACACAATAGAAGAAAATATGAAAATATGAAATCTCTCTTTGGAAAAACAAATGACCTAGAAAATAGATCCAGAAGAGATAGTACAAACATTGGACTATCTGAAAGCATTATCAAAAATAAAATAAAATAATTAAAAAGCTTGGACAACATCTTTCAAGAAATGTAGCAAGATGTCCCAGTGGATAGAGCATTAGCCATGGATTCAGGAGGACCCTAGTTCAACTTTAGGATCAGACACTTAACACTTATTAGCTGTGTGACCCCGGGCAAGTCAATTAGCTCCAATTACCTAGACCAAAAAAGAAAGAAAGAAAGAAAGACTTAAGCAAAACTCCCACGATATATTAGAACCAGAGAGTAAAATAGAAACTGAAAGAATCAACAATCCACTCACTGGTCATCACCTGAAAGAGATTCTAAAATAAAACCCCCCAGTAATATCATAGCTAAATCCTAGATCAAGGAGAAACTATTCCAAAAAACTAAAAAGAAACAGTTCAAATATCATGAAACTACAATCAGGATTACACAAAATTTGGCAACTTCCACATTAAAGAATCCGGTGTAGTATTTGATATACCTGAAGGCAAAGGAATTAAGATTACAATCAAAAATCATCTACCTATCAAAATGGAATATAAGTTTTAAGGGTGAAAAAATGAAAATTTAATGAAACAGATGACTTTCAAGTATTTCTAATTAAAAAAAAAACAGAGCTGAATTAAAAAATTTACCTCCAAATATCAGACTCAAGGGAAAAATAAAAGGGTAAAAAAGATAAAGAGAAAAACAGAAGAAATTCAATAAGATTAAGCTGTTTATATTTCTATAGGACAAGACAATATTTATGACTTTTACCAAATTTATTACTTATAAGAGCAGTTACAAGGAGTATATATAAACAAAGGGCATGGATGTAATGTGATTTTGATAGAATGACACCCCCTCAAAAAATAAAGTGTGAGAAAAATTGCACTGGAAGAAGGGGGAAGGAGATTAAATGGGGGGGTAGATGTTTTATAAAAATTACCCCACATAAAATGGAATTAATTATTCCACATATGAAATAGCTATTATAATGGGAGGAAACATAATGGGAGTGAACAAAGCTTAACTCTCATGAAAATTGCCTCAAAGAGGCATGCACGTTCAATTATATAACATATATACTCAAATATGGGAATCTATACTACCATACAAGCTTGCATATTGACATAAAATTTTTAAATAAAATACTAGCAAAGAGATTATAGCAACATATCACCATGAAAATAGACAAAGAACAGATGGAATTTATATAAGGAATGCAAAGTTGGTTCGATATTAGGAAAACTATCAGCATAATTGACTATATCAATAACAAAATCTACAGAAATCATATCTCAATAGATACAGAAAAAGCCTTTGTTTTAATAAGGATGGGTATATTTGGTCAAACAACAAACATACCAAAATACCATTAGAGATAATAGGAATACATGGAGTTTAATTTTTAAATGATAAGTAATATTTATCTAAAACCAGCAGCAAACATTATCTGAAATTAGGATAACCTAGAAGCCTTCCAAATACAATCAAGGGTAAAGTGATTATGCCCTTTATCACCTTTATTATTTAATATAGTACTAGAAATGTTAGCTACAGCAATAAGAAAAGAAAAAGAAATTAGAGGGATTAGAAGAGGCAATGAGAAAACGAAACTATCACTCCTTGCAAATGATATGATGTTATGCTTAAGGAATCCTAATAAATAAACTTAAAAACTGCTTGAAACAATCAACAATTTTAGCAGATTTGAAGGTTACAAAAATATACAAATCATTAGCATTTCTATATATTACCAACAAAGTCCAGCAGAAAAAGAGATAAAGAGAAATCCTATTAAAATAATTGTAGACAATATAAAATACTTGGAAGCTACCTACCAAGACAAATCCAGGAACTATATGAACACAACTAAAAAATACTTTTCACACAAATAAACTGAGATCTAAATAATGGAGATATATTAATTACTCTATACAATAAAAATGACAATTATACCTACATTATTCTATTTATTCAGTGTCATGACAATCAAATTATCAAAAGTTATTTTACAGAACTAGAAAAAGTAACAAAATCTATCTGGAAGAAGAAAAGATTTTGATTATCAAGGAAATCAATGAAAAAATATGAAAAAGAAGGAAGCCTAGTCATATGAAAACTCAAATTGTATTATAAAGTGTTAGTTATTGAAACAATCTGGTACTGGCTAAGAAATAAAAGTGGTGCATCAATGGAATAAATTAAGCACAAATTACATAATAATACATTACCAGAGTAATCTAATACCTGATAAACTCAAAGATTCAATTTTCTTGGAACAAAAACTTATTGTATGACAAAAATTCTGGGGAAACTGGAAAACAATATGGCAGAAACCAGATATAGACAAACATCTCACACTGTCTCAAAATAAGGTCAAAAGAGGTACATGATTTACACATAAAGGGTGACACCTAAAACAAAGTAAGAGCATAGAATAGTTTACCTATCATTTATAGATAAGAGAATAGTTTGAGGTTTTTGCACAAAACAAAAGCAACCAAAATGATAAGGAAAACAGAAAACCGGGGAAAAGTTTTACAATAAATATCTCTGATAAGGGCCTCATTTCCCAAATATATGGACAATTGAGTCAAATTTATAAAAATAGAAATCATTCTCCCAGTTGATAAATGGTCAAAGCATATGGACAGGCAATTTTCATACAAAGAAATCAAAACTATCTATAATCATATAAAAATCCCCTAAATCCTTATTGAACAGAAAAATGCAAATTAAAACAACACAAGTTACCATCTCACACCTATCAGAATAGCTAATATGACAGAAAAGGAAAATTATAAATGTTGGAAGACAGGTAAGAAAAATTGGGACACTAATTCACTGTTGATATGACTGTGAACTGATCCAACCATCCTGGAGAACAATTTGGAACTGACATCCTAGAGCCAGGGGTCCTCAAACTATGGCCACAGGCCAGATGCAGCAGTTGAGGAAATTTATTCCCTTCACCCAGGGCTATGAAGTTTCTTTGTTTAAAGGCCCACAAAACAAAGTTTTTGTTTTTACTATAGTCTGGTCCTCCAACAGTCTGAGGGACAGTGAATTGGCCCCCTATTTAAAAAGTTTGAGGATCCCTGAAAGACGGTTACAAAGGACTATAAAACTGTGCATGAGCTTTAATTCAGCAATACCATTGTTATGTTTGTATACCAAAGTTATCCAAAAAAAGAAAAAAGGATCTATTCGTGCAAAAAATATTTATAGCAACTCTTTTTGTGGTGACTAAGAATTGGAAATCAAAGAGGAGCCCATCAATTGGGGAATGGCTAAATAAGCTGTGGTGTAGGATTGTAATGAAATAGGCTTTCACCTAGTCTAAAAGGTGCTGATGCCCTTAGAGCAGGCAAGACTTTTTATTTTCTTAGACAGTTAGGTGAAGTGAATCTAAAATCAGGAAAATCTGAGTTCAAACCCAGCCTCTCCAAATTGTTTCTTCCAAGGACTAGTCCTCCTGACATTTTTTTTTACTAGTTGTTCCCCATGTTTGGAATGCTTTCCTTCACTTCTAGCTCTTAATATATTTGATTTCCTTCAAAATTCAGCTAAAATTTTATGTTTAGTAGTTATTTCCATGTTGTTTTCCCAATTAATGAGTTTTTTGAGAAAAGAGACACTGTTTTTGTCCTGTTTTGTTTCCCCAATTATTAGCACAATGACTTGTAGATAGTAAGTGCTTTCTAAATGTTGTTGTTTCACTGATTTAAGGTAATCTAGTGTTTCACATTTAGAACTAGAGTGAAATGAGACATTTTTAGAATATCTAATTTAGCTTTAATAGGAAAATGATATTCAGTGAGGACAAAATATTGATTCATTTGGGTAGAGCTTCTCTGCCTCTGTATTGACCATTCTGATCTGCTTACCTATGGGAGAAACTCCTGATGACTCCTTTTTTGGCTTTTATATATTGGCCACCAGAAATTAAATAGCTGCAGATATGGAATATTTTAATTTGTTTGGGATGTCCAGTTCTGTTACATTTGATGCTACTTCCATTGTAGAGTCCCTCTCTGAATGACTTTTACTGCGTTATAATTCATGACTGATACTAAATGAGTTCCTTTGAGATTACTGGCATTCATCATCATCAAAGGTTTACTTAGTGTGCTTTTGCAGACCCCTGTGGTCTGCCTTTGAGAAGTTACACAGAAATGCAGCATTTTCCCTAAAGGCCTTCTTTATGATATAAGGCAGGAAGACAACAGTCACTTGCACACTCATAATTTACCTGTCATTAATAATGAAAAATGATTCATGTGAACAGGCTAGAATTTAAAACTAAAATTTGTTGCCTAGTCAAGCCATCAGTTTTGATGAAATAGTGTCACTCAGTAGCTTTGTCAAAGATGGGAGTTTTGTGTCAGGATGACATAGCAATTTTGCATTTGGCACATTTATCTAACAGGACTTCAGGATATACAGACATCTTTAATTTTCAACCAACACTAAAGCTGCCATACTGTCTGCACTCTGACTTTTCTTCTCATCTCTCTCCCACCAGAATTTTAAAACCCTACCCTAAGTTACTGGTCTTTGATAAGTGACATTTGCCATATCATTCCAGGAACTAGGCTCTCATATCATTTCTTGTTAATCCACATGCCACGTCTTTTTCTCCTTCCAGCACCCTTTTATGGATCGTTTATTCCCATTAAAATATAAACTCATCCAGGGCAGAAATGCTTTTGCTTTCTTATATAGTCAGCACTGTCACATAATATTTATGCCTTTTTATCTATTTGGCTATCTTCCTTCCATCTATTTTAAAAATTCTTATTAGATGAATTACTCATATTTTTTCACTTTCTTTGATTTGAATTCAAAATAAGAATATTTCAACTTTCAATGATTTCTTTTTTTTTAATTTAATAGCCTTTTATTTACAGGTTATATGCATGGGTAACTTTACAGCATTAACAATTGCCAAACCTCTTGTTCTAATTTTTCACCTCTTACCCCCCCCACCCCCTCCCCTAGATGGCAGGATGACCAGTAGATGTTAAATACATTAAAATATAAATTAGATACACAATAAGTATACATGAACAAAACGTTATTTTGCTGTACAAAAAGAATCAGACTCTGAAATATTGTACAATTAGCTTGTGAAGGAAATCAAAAATGCAGGTGGGTATAAATATAGGGATTGGGAATTCAATGTAATGGTTTTTAGTCATCACCCAGAGTTCTTTTTCTGGGCATAGCTGGTTCAGTTCATTACTGTTCCATTGGAAATGATTTGGTTGATCTCGTTGCTGAGGATGGCCAGGTCCATCAGAACTGGTCATCATATAGTATTGTTGTGGAAGTATATAATGATCTCCTGGTCCTGCTCTCAATGATTTCTTAAAGAAAGGAATCAGAGCTAGAAAAAGTTAGATTAGAGCACTAAGGTGTTTTCTAAGTCATAGGTCAAAGTCACTTATCTATGGTCAAGATCACTTATTCTTACATGTTTTATCATAAAACATTAGTTATGTGGGGAGGGCTGGCAGGATATATCCATTAAAGGGCTAAAACCATAATCTGCAACTTATTCAATGTCAAAGTTCAAATGCTAATATTCCTACTTTCCCAATCAGTCACTTTCTTTCTCTCTTCATATTTCTATTCCTAAATTAATGGAGTCAATAGCAAAGGGATAGTCACAATTTTCAGGTGATGAAACTTGATGGAAAGAGGTAAAGAATTTGCTTAAATTGATACTAAATCTGAGCACATATACCATTCATACTTTGCTTATTAATATGACCTAAAAAGCTATATAAAACAATTATATCTGTAAAAAGCCTTTAGAATGATATAAAATAAATATAATCTCTAACTCTATTTCTGAAACCATTTGGCATTATAAAAAAGTAAAATAATAAGAAAAATAGCTTTGAAACCTAGAAAATTGCAAACTCAATGCAAATCAATTGCATGGTAAGTCAGCTAAGAAAACTAAAATGACCTTAGGCCGAATTAATATTAAATTAATGGTATTTAATAACTGATGCTGAGAAGTGAGCAGAACCAGGAGAATATTGTTTACAGTAATAGCAAGATTATTCAATCAACTATGTTAGAAATATATTTAAATGATTATAAATGTATAACCTATATCAGATTGCTTGGTATGTTAGGGAGTGGAGAGGTGAGATTAGGAGAGAGAAAAAAATTTGGAACTCACAATCTCATAAAAAATGACTTATAATTTGAAAAAATAAAATACTATTAAGTGAAAAAAAATAATGGTAATAACTTTTATAGTATTTGAGCAATTCCATGGCATACTGGATAGAATGTTGGGTATAGAGTCAGAAAGACTCATCTTCATAAATTCAAATTTGGCTCAGATATTAGCTGCATATCGCTGGGCAAGATAAACCCCATTTACCTCACTTGCTCATCTATAAAATGACCTGGAGAAGGGGGGCAAACCACTTCATTGTTTCTGCTAAGAAAACCCAATAAGGTTATAAAGAGTCAGATATAACAGAAATGACTTAACAGCAATATAACACCTTATGAATTAAAGAAGATTTCACAAATATTAATTTCATCTTCATCTCAAAACAGTTCTGGGATATCAGGGATATTTATCCCCATTTTATAGTGGAGAGAACCGAGGTAGACAGTTTAAAAGACTTGCCTGGGGTCACAGAGATGATAAGTGTCTGTGGCCGAATTTGAACTCAAGTTTGAATCATATTTAGAAAAGTTACATATAATCTGGAGAATATCCAGAAGAAAGCTTTGAGAATAATGAACACTGAGTCCATGATCATAAGGACTATGTTAAGGAACTCTGGAAATTAGACCAAGAGGGAAAAATAAAGGTTAGGGAGGATAGGACAGTTATATTTTAAAACTTTAAATGTCATTATTTAGATAAGGGATTACATCTGTTCTTTGTGGTTCCACAAGGCAAAGCTAGGAACAGTTGCTAAAAGTTGCCAAGAAGCAAACAGTGGCTTCATAGATAGAGAAATTCCTAAAAATTAGAGCTGTCTAAATGTAGAATGTCTGTCTCACAATGTAGTCAACACTCATTAAGCCCACAATGAAGGGCACTGTCCAAAGTACTGGGGTTACAGAGAAAGGCAAAAATAGTTTGCTCTCAAGGAGTTCATAATCTAATGGAGCAGATAAATAACTATTTACAAACAACTTGTATCTAGGATAAGTTGGACATAATCATCAAAGGTAAGGCAATAGAATTAAGGAGGTGGAAAAAGCTTCTTGAAATGCAAAGATTTTAATTGAGACTTAAGGAAGCTGGAGGAGCCAAGAATCAGGGAGGAGGGAGACCATTCCAGGCAGGGCAGAGTATAGTCAGTGAAAATGCAAGTTTTTGGATGATAGAGTGTCCTATCTTCTAGCAAGAAGCCCAGTGCCACTGGATCATAGAGAATGTGAAGATGAGAAAGGTAAAAGTGGGCTTCCTTCAATAGATGGAAAGTCTAGATAATTATGTTCAGCTTATGTTGGTTTGGATTGGACATCGAAATCCCATCCAACAATGAAATGCTACAATTCTACAAAATGCTTTGCTTGGGGGTCATACAACTTTTTAGTGACAGAACCATAACTAGAAAAATCAGTTTGTATGACCCACTGTCTCAGACTTATTCTATTAGTCTGCAAGTTAAATCCTGAAAGATTTTGTAGCTGTTTCCTAGAACCCAAATCCCCAAGTGGGCACTGGCTTTCACAAGTTTGGTCCCCAGATGCCAACTGAATATTCACATCAAAGTTCTAGGGTTACTTTCAAAGACCTGGAGTTTCTAGTATTTACCCTCAACACTCAGCCAGTTGACCTTATTAGAAAAGGGAGTCTGAAACTTTTACCCCCCAGTTAAGGGTTTGCTTCTTGTGCACTTACAAGGTCCCTAGAGAGAGTGGACTCAAAAGATAGTGATAGGGAGACGTAATTTTAGGGAAAATGTGTGGTGAAAGTCCTGTAAGTAGTTTTCTTTCTTTTTCTAAGTTCTCCTAAGATTTTACTTTATACAGGGTGAGGATCTGATCCCTGCTTCTATTAAGTTCATAGCACTCTCTCAAACATGAAGATCTATATTCCCTCAAACTGATGCCATCCTTGGATGATGCTCATTGCTCATTCTGCATTCATCTGTAGCTGCTTTCACTGCAGTTGGCTACCAACTAGTCTGGGTGCTGAAATTTAATGAGAGCTCGTGATCTCCCAAATGTATAAAGTCCCTGCCTGAATATGCCACATTTGATTAAGATCAAAGAATAGCAAACACCAGAGACCCTCTCACATTCACAACCAACATGGCCAGGTTGAAGAACAGACAACTCACCATTTTCCTGCTCAATTCCCCGAGGCTACTCAAAGTAGTCCTGGCTCCTTGAAGCTACAAAGGAAGGAGAGTGACTTCTTTTGTATATCCACTCAATTCTGGCTCAGGAACTTGAATGATCAGTTCTTCCAACTCCACAGCTAATCAGGAGACCTCACTGTCACACAGCATGAGCCCCTCAATCACATATAATGTAGAAACTGGATCCCCTACAATTTTCACACACTCACTTGAACTGAAACCAGACTAAACTCACCCCCCCCCAAATTTATAAGGCATCTAATCTGAGGCTTCCTAAACTTTTCCCACTTATGACCCCCTTTCACCTCCAAAATTTGACTCTGGGTATATAGGCATATAATATAGGTATAAAAATCAAACATTTGCTGATAATAAATCAGTTTTGTAACCCCCACATTCAATTGTGTGATTCCATATGAGGTCATGACCTATGCTTTAAGAAACTTTGTTCTGGTCCATCCTTGATAAATTCTTTAAAGATTTCTTTTAGTCCTAGAATATAAGCCCTTCCATTCTTCCCTCTCTCCTTCTTTCTCCCCTTCCTCCCTCTTCCTCCTCTTTTTCCCTCCCTCTCCCTCCTCTCTCTCCCTTCCCCCTTCCTTTCTTCTCCCCCTCTTCTCTTTCTCCTTAGAGAAGGAAGGTGTATCTTTGTGGATCATCCCTCTCCATCTATTTTTCCTCATTCATTCTAAAAGGACTTTTTAAATTCTCACCTCTTCTACACAAGTGGAATCAGAAGACCTGAGTTATGTTCCATATCTGATAATCACTACATAACTTTAGACAAATTACTTAATTTCTTATTCAATTTCCTCAACTGGCAAATAGGAATGATATCTACCTCCTCATCTGAGACAACCCTAATTCAACCTGGCATATTTTACAACAGAGAAAACTGAGGGCCAGGGAGATTAAGGCCTTAAAGGTCAAAGATAGAATTTATCTGGATTTTACTCCAGAGAAAATGTTCTTTACACTGTACCTCTAAAGTATGAGTATGAAGTAATTAGCTATAATGTTTTATATTTTTGTTATTGTTCAGTTGTTTTATGTACCTTCAACTTTTCATGACCCTATTTGGGATTTTCTTGCCAAAGGTATTAGAATGGCTTGCCTTTTCTTTCTCCAGCTCATTTACAGATGAGGTAACTGAGGCAAACATGGTTAAGTGACTTGTCTAGGATCACACAGTTAGTAACAGTCTGAGGGCAGAGTTAAATCAGGTCTTCCTGACTCTAGGTCTGGTGTCCTATCTACTGTGCCACTTAGCTATAATATAAACATAAATTATTCTTGTGATTGTGATAATGGCATTAAAATTAGACTTGGTTGATGTATTGTTATTTTTGATAAACCATTTTTCTCTTAAAAATAATCTTTGTTACAATGAATGGTTCACTTGTTATGCGAGTGAAAGAGGAATATGTTTGAAAATGTGATATTAAAACTAAAGTTACTAGAACAAGTGTTTTTAAAGCATTTATAGGAAAATAAGTTATTTTTGTTATATATCTCTCGAGGCAGTTGTAAGGATAAAATCATACAATCTATGTGAAAATATATGCTATAACATGCTATCCAAAAATATAAGGTAGCTCTAGCCAAGAATAATTATATAAAACATATCACTTCATTATTCAATATATTCTCTTTCACTGTCCTATAATTGTTTGGTGTGTCTTAGTCTTATCTCTCCCAACAATTTGTTTGCTCTTTGAATAGAGAGGACTTTTCCTCTTTGAATAGAGAGGTCTTTTCCGCTTACTTATTCACCACCATCCTCAGTTTCTTCTCCAGCACTCAAACCAGTACCAGCTCTGGTTGGCTATTCAGTCAGGATTTATGGTATTGAATTTCCTCTACAGTAATCTGGTTGACAAAGATTTTTTGATTTTCAAGAGATGAGGGAAGAGAAGTTATTCCCCACCATGATGGGAGAATTAACCATGCTCCAATGGAACATTTCCAGGGATCATCTTTTCTAGGTTGCTGAAATCCTTTCCCCTAAGTCCTTTGCTCCTTGTACCCAATCCTGTTTCTGGGCTATTTGGTCCAGTCAAAATTTAATATGTCACAGTAAATTTTACTATTCCTAATCATTGCCTTCTGTTTTCTTTCTCTTTAGGTTTAAATGCACAGGGGGATGGGTTAATCTCATAAGTGCTTACATGGACTTTCCTCTTCCTGTTAATTCTCTATTTCTCATATAATTAAGTCTTTGTATCTATGACAAGATACCACTTATCCATTATATGGGGAAGTATTATGGGAGATTTATATTATGCTTTTCCTTTAAATAGTAGTATTTATTTATAACTAATCTCTTTTAGAAAGTGTAAGCACTTATATATTAACATAGCAATTTTATAAAATCAATAAGAAAAACTAGTATAATAGCTTTTCCAATGAACACCCAAAATCAGATTAAAAACAACAACAAAGAACAAAACCTTTAGTCCTATTTCCAGAAGGGCAGAGTGTAATAAAAAAATTGATCCAATAAAAGAGCAGCTGTGTAGAATATCTTCTCCTACCAACTCCACTAGTGATTCATAAAAATAGGCACTAATGAATAGCTGTTAAAGTTAAAGATCTATGCAGACAATAAATTGTAGATATGGTACCAAGATTTCCATTACAAGTATATTTATAATTGAACTCAATGCATGCAAAAAGGGGCCATAGAAACTCAATATCTTTCTCTAGTTGCAGAATACTTAAAGCTTGGAAAACACCCAAATAGTTTAATATGCTTTCTCTCTTTGCTCAAGCTTGTGGGCTCTCAAAGTATCCCAGCTGCAGCTTTTAAGATGTGTCCTTCACCTAGAGCTGTGTGGCAGTAAGTCAGAGAGCTTTCATAGAAAGAGATATTGTGCCTTAAAGCTAAGGAATAATTGGTAAGTTTGGGGTCATATTCCCAGCTCTCCTATTTTTTGGTTTGAATCCATATGCACAGCCCTGAATTTCCCAATGACCTCCATTTTCTCAGTAGAGAAGGCAATTCCCATTTTCTACCACTTTGTATTTTGTATCACCACTCATTTAATACTGCTTAATAAGCTCCTTTTCTTCTTTTTTTTTTTGACTGCATTCATTCTATTGGCTAAGTGATATCTGTGTACATTGTGCAGATTGCACAGTCATTTGTAAACAGCAACACCTGGAGAACATCATAATCCATGGGGATCCCTTCATCAATTTAGAATCTGCACTAGATCTCTTCCATCATAGTGATAAACATTTTGGTGAGCATTATCTCTCATTTTATATCTTGTCTGATCTTTATGGTCAGAAGGCTTTAAATAGAAATGTTTCTGTTGTTTTATTTCTCAAGGACTCTTGAATGTTTTTAATGTGTGAAAGGGAAAATACTATTTAATGTTGTTCTATAAAAGCTAGTTATAGCAATAGGAAAATAAAAACCCAAGGTATAAAGGTCATTAAAAAGACAAAATTAACCCTCTTTGCAGATGGCATCGCTGTACTCTTAGAATACCCCAGAGATTCAATGAAGAAACTAATTGAATTGATTAACAACTTCAGTAAAGTAGCATAATACAAAATCATTAGCATTTCTATGTTATTAATAAGAACCAAGAATAAACTATAAAAGAAATTTATTCAAAATAACTTTAAGACACATAAAATATCTGATAATTTACTTACCAAGATGTGCTCAGATATATGAATACAACTCCTCTTTACAGAAATAAAGTTGCAAGTAATTGCAAAGAAATAATAGTTTCTAGCTGGTTCATGTGAATAGAGTAAAAATTATAATATTACCTGAAGTGACGTACAGATTTAATGCTATTTTAATCAATTATGATTGGGGTGCCTTATAAAACTAGACAACATAAAATTCCCTTGGAGGAATAAAGCACCTAAGGAAAATAATAGTGAAAAAGTACAAATGCAAAGGGCATGGCAACACCACATAGCAAATTATATTTGAAGTAGTGGTTATCAAAACAATTTAATACTGATTAAAACATAGAAAAATACATGGGTGGAACAGAGAGATAATTAAGAAACAGAGGCCAAAACCTTCTTAAAATAAACCAACAGCAGTGTTTGATAAACTCAAGAACATAATTTTCCAATTAGGAATTCCTTTTTGTAAAGAATTGCCAGGAAAGCTACAAAGCACCTTAAGTAGAAATTAGGCTAAATTTTATACCCTTATAATACAAGTTTTAAATGAATTCATACCCTGAATATAAGGCAACATCATAATTGTTTTTTTATAGAACAGATATAGATCATAAAGAATTGCTAACCAAGTCAATGATAGATACTAAAGATAAAAACACACTTCAATTACTTAAATTAAAAAAAATAGCATGAATAAAATCAATGGGGAGAAAATAAAAACTATCAAAGTGAGAAAAAAGTTTGCATCAAAAAGCATTAATAAAAGACTGATATCCAGGCTACATAGGGAATTAACATAGACCTATAACTTCATGAGCCAGTTATTTGTAGATAAATGATTTAAAAATATAAGCAGATTTCAAAAGAAATGATAAACGTACCATTTTCCAATTAGTAATAGGAAGGAAAATGGACATTAAACAATCAGGAAGTTTCACTTTACAATGTGTTGAATTGACAAGGATTACAAAAATGGGAAGGGTCTGTTAGAGAGGTGTGAGAAGACATGTACATTAATATGCTCTTGATAGAACTATTGTAGAAATTAATTTGGAATTATCCAAGAAAAGTGATGAAACCATTTATTCCTTTTTACCCAATGACTTCTCTACCATGGATATACCCCCCAACGAAAGAAACAAAGATCCAACATGTAGCAAAATATTCATAATAGCACTTTTTTGTGACATCAAAAACTGAAAACAACATGGATATTCATCAGTTGAGAAATGGCTGAAACCTAGAATATTATAGTAATAGATTATTATTGTACAACAAATAATGGTGAATATTAGGGATTCAAAGAAACATGGCAAGATTTACATGAATCAATGCAGAATGAAATAAACTGATCCTGATGCTCAAATCACTAAGCAGCTGATAGCCTTTAAGAACAAAAAAATGAAATATGGCAGAAAGGTAAAGAGCCAGTAGGGCAAAATAATGAATATAATATCAGATGTAGTCATTCTGCTTGATGCTTGTACACATTTTGTTTCTTTGTTGTGATGGATGATTCATTCTGAAAGTGGAGGGAGAGGTTTGTTTTTCCATCTCCAGATGACTTTGATAATAAAAGAAAAAAAGAAAGCACCAATAATGTGTCCTAAAAAAAGAAGAGAGATGGAAACTCTACAATTCATATGGAACAGAGACTCTAAGATGTAAACTAAACTTTAATTTCCCAAGGGGAATATGATCAGAAGTATGTTTGCTGACAAAAGCACAATTAGGAAAAAGTCCTCAAAGATAATTTTGCATTTGTTCTTTCAATTTGAAAGAGCAGAATACATTTTCTGCTCATTGCCTTTTCTTTTCTTGGTGAGCAAAGAGTTTGTCTTGACCCTTTTTCTTCTGTTAGATACCTGCATGGTAGGCCTAGGACAGATATCAACTAGTAATTATTGCAATCTTCCTTCCTAAAATACATGTATGCATCATATTTGGGGCTTAAACAATGTTTTTATTATGTAGGAGTAATTCTTGATGAATTTGTATTTTTATATAAAATGTACTACTGGACTATTTTTCCTGATGATATATTAGTTTGTTTATCATTTCCATGAATCTATGGTTTCATCAGTGTGAATATACACTTCAATGAGGAGGATCACAACCCATCCTTGCTTGCTATATTACGTATCTCTTTTCCATATCCTCCAATAAATCTTATACAAAGCCCATACAATTTTGATGTTGCATGAATACTAGTGGAACACATATGGGCTGTCATCTGTGTATTTTTTCTATGCATACATTTTTTTTCTGATGATCTTTCACAACTCCTGAGTGATTTATTATTGTAATATTTTTATAGGCTATAATGCCTACCATTCACCTCCCCATTTTCCTTTAAGTAGAGATTGACTTCAACTATTTGGAGACCATGCTATTCCATTACTCAAAAACTGAAAAAAAAAAAAAATAGGAGGAATGTTGATTTTAAAGGCAGCTAGGCTGTTCAGTGGATAGAGCACTGGGCCTGAAATTAGGAAGACCTGATTTCAAAAGTTCTCTGACACTTACTAGCTGTGTGAAACTGGGCAAGTAATTTCATCTGTCTGCCTCAGTTTCCTCAACTGTAAAATGAGAGTAATTCTAGCACTTCTCCCAGAGAGCTCTTTTAAGGATCAAATGAGATAATATTTGTAAAGTGCTTCACATAACATTTGAACACATAGGTACATAATTAATAAAAATCATTTATAGAGCATTTATTATTATATGTCAGGGATTGTGCTAATAAATACTTAGTAGTCGTTATTACTTCCTTCCTCCCTCTTTCTTTCTCAATTGTAAATGAAAGGGAGGATATGTCTAGTTTATCATTAAGGGCATTCCAAGTATGATTTCCCAATATTTCTGAGCCTACTGTTCTTTCCAGCGTCATTGTCCATTTTCTTATATAAATATAATCTGCTTGGGGAGAGAAAGAAAAATTTAGAATGCAAGGGTTTGCAAAGGTGAATGCTGAAAACCACCTTTCATATAGAAAGAATATTATTAATTTAATATTATTTAAATATTATTAAGTAACATTAAAATATTATTAAATTTAAAAACTACTAAACTTAAAAAAATAAATATACACTATTTTCTATAAGGTATGTAGCAGAGCAGTGTGAAGGCATTAGTAGCATCTTCTTTCAGATTTTTGTTGTTGTTGCCATTACCGTGGGATTTATGACTTTCTGTTTCTTTCTTGTACAGGCTACCACATGGTGCTCAATTCTGGCTCTGATTTTAAAGGCAGTAATTAAGCCCTTGAACGTTATGATGCCAAAAGCTGTTATGCAGTCCTATTGGTGGATTGTAAATCCTTATCCTTTCCTCCCTTGGGGCTCTTTCCCAGAAGCTGTCAAAGGCAACTTCATGTTTATGTGAGAGTCTCTTGACGCTTTACACTCATTGAGAAGAAATTAAGTCAAAGAGCATTCAGTGAAAATGGCAGGGTAATTAAATGAGCTGTGCTGTGTCCCTCAATTTAAACTCCAATGAAGACTCAAAACACAGTAGAATGGGGGCTATGGGGCCTCTCTCTAAGATTCCTCAGCCCCCTTCACTGGAGTTGGATCTTTGAGTATTCAGTGAATTTGTCCTTTTGGACACAAAGATCTGATCTTGGGGCATTTCCCATGTGCCAAATTCCAGTCCCTTTCTGGTCAGAATTCTAAGTCAATTGAGCTCAAATACACATGAATTCAGATGCTCTTGTGCTATATCAAAAAAAATGAGGAAGTATTAATTATGTGCTCATAGGATGAAGAGAATTATACTCAGGATTCAGGAATATATAATAAAAGTTGGAAAGCTTTTCCCTTTTTTTTTCCTTTCCTTTTTTTCCTACATTTCTGTAGTGTCCCTCCTAATTCCCACTTGAGTTGAAGCTAGAAAATTGAAATCTATTGTGATGAGGTCATCTCATAGCTCAGCATGAAATCTCCAGCATCAGAAAGATGCAAGAAAAATCTGTGCTAGAAGATGTCCATAGAGAAAAGATCAAGAAACTGAGGGGATCATTTTCAGAGAAGAATTGTTGTCCAGTGAGCCAGAGATTGAGCTGGGAAGGGGAGTCAGAGATGGGAAACAATGTTTAGAAGAGAAAAAATACTATTGATCATTAGATCAAGTAGTTTCTAAATCATAAGTTTTGATGGGTGACCCAGAAGTCAGATCGAAAATTTTGCAATGTCCGAGTTTCACAGAAAAAAAACATTTATTTAGCGAGTTCACTTTATTTCCTGCAGTTAGGTGTTTTTATGCCCAGCTTAGACTGATCTCATCTCTCATATTTTCTCTAAATTAACTGCAGTTGGACACTTCATACCATTTCTGCAATCTGCATTCTTTTAGGTGAAAGCATCTCTCTAACCAGGTAACAGATAGGTCTCAAGGTATTTGCAGTCTAGTAATGGATACATTTCACCACATAATGGCAGTGGATGTGTGTGTGGGAAATATGATTACTGCAGGAGTGGATTTAGGAAAAGAGGAGTCACACTGAGTTAGAGGCATCCTAGATATCTAAGCCAATTCCTAGGTGGCACAGTGGACAGAATACTGGGCTAGAGCCAGGAGGACCAGAATTAAAATTTGACCTTAGACACTTATCCCTGGGTCTAGCATGGGATCTTCCCCCAGACCCTGGAAGGCTCACCATTCAAATCTTTTGAAGCTCATAGGTGGTAGCCAATTCTAATCTCTGTCATTTAAAAACAGGAACAGAGGCTCAATGAGACAGAGGTAGCTGGGGAAAATGCTCTTGGCTTTGGGCTAGCTCCAGGTGGGAGAGAGGGCCAGTGACCTACAGTGGCTCATCCTCCTTGTTTAAATATCAGCCCAAGAGGAAAATAGAAGAGCTCTGACTTTTTGTAATTAAAATAGCGATTCCAAACCTCCTCTTGCCTCTCCTTCTCCCCCATCCTCCCCTATATCCCTACTTTTTTTCCCTCCTCAGCAGGTACCCTCATCTATTTCTCTGCTGAGCAAATTTATGCCACCTGTTATGAGACCTCTCCTCTCTCCTACTTCCACACATCAATAACTCTCTACATCTTCATCCTTTTTCTTCTTTTTCCATGCTAATTGCACTTGTATTCTTGACTCCCTTTTTTTAGCAGTCTCTTTTCTAAGTGTGTCTCATTGGACATTCATTTGTGTTCTCCCTCTTTCTCTCTCTCTCCTCCTCCTCCTTCCCCCCCCCATCTCTGTCCGTGGGTCTTTCCCCCCTCTGTCTCTCTCTGTCTATCTGTAGGTCTCTCCCCCTCTCCATCTGTTTGTGTGTCCATGGGTGTCTCTCCGTCTCTATCTCTGTCCATCTATCCGTGGATCTCTCCCTCTCTCCATCTCTGTTTGTCTGTGAGTCTCTCCGCCTCTCCATCTCTGTCCATCTGTCCATGGGTCTCTCCCCCTCTCTCTGTCCATCCCTTTCCTTCCTCCCCTCTCCTTTTCTCTCTTTCATCTTCATTACTGGATCCACACACACTCTCTACAAATGTGTACAAATCCCCTTAAGATATCTTCATTTGATCCTGACAATCCTTTAAGCTACTGTCTGATCACTTTTCTCTTTTACTGCTGAAGTCCTAGAAATAGGAATTCTCTACACTTGCTGCTGCTTTCCCCTTACTAATCAGGTTTTCCTCAAGTCCTTGCAGTAAGACATCTGCCCCACCCAGTCTAAAACTATTTTCTCAAAGACTGCCCAAGATTTGTTAAATACTAAATCCTTTGATCTTTTCTTAATCCTCATTGTTCTTGACCTATGTGTAGCTTATGTACAGTTAGCCAGCTCCTCTTCCTGAACACTCTCCTGTTTTCCTTGCTGTTGTTCCCTCCTGGTTCTATACTTACCAATCTAATTTGCCTTTAGCCATGGAGGCAAGCCAAGCCTTCCATGGAAGCTTTGGAGGACCGTGTTGTCTGTCTGTCTACTTGATGCCATCTGTTGTGGTCCCTCCTCTCCCCTACTTCCACGTCTCGGTCACTCCCTGCATCTTCATCCATTCTCTACTTTTTCCTCCCTAAGCATATGTTCTTAACTTTTTTCTTTCCAATCTCTTTTGCGAGTGTGGCCCATTGGCGCTGGCAGATAAGGAAAAGTTTCCTCTCAATTCAACACTTTTTTAAAGAGTTGTAAAGAGTTTCCTGAAATACAGAAGGGTTTGGCCAGGGTCAAATAGCCAGAGTCGGAGAGAAAGCACAGGCTGTCTCTGGAATATCTTACCATGTTCTTTCCTGGGTAGTACATTGAGACAAAGTGGAAGACAGACAGAATGACTGGGATTGTAAGGAAACTGGGGACAATTCAGTGAATACAAGAATGAGATGAAGCAATGGGATACTTTTTCTGAAAATGAAAATATTTAGTGGGGTATACTTGTTTTGTAGAAGTCTAAGGATTAAACTTGTTATGTTTTGCCCCAGATAGTAGAACTATGAATAAAGCATAAAAGTTGTAGAAAGGTAGAGTTTGGTTCAATATAAAGAAGGATTTTCAATCATTAGACTCTCACAAAATGGAAAGGGCTGCTTTGGGAGATAATAAATTCTCCTTCACTGGAGGTCTTCAAGCAGGGGCTGTATGATGACTTGTTAAGGGAGTTGAGGAAGGGATTCTTCTTCAGACATGAGTTGGACTAAACCACTTAAGGGTCTTTTGTTTTTGTCTTTCAATCCTGAAATTTTGTGATTCTGCTGATGTTTTCATATACCTCATCTCTTTCTCTACCTACAACTGTTCTTCGTTCTATTGAATTTTCCCAGAATCACAGAATTGGAGGTTTTTTTCCCCTGAGGCAATTGGGGTTAAGTGACTTGCCCAGGGTCACACAGCCAGGAAGTGTTAAGCATCTGAGGCTAGATTTGAACTCAGCTCCTCCTGACTTCAGGGCTGGTGCTCTATTCACTGCTCACCTAGCTGCCTTGAATTGGAGACTTGTTAAGGCATCAGGGTTATATAGTCCAAATCATTCTTTAAAAGAATTTCCACTATAATATACCAAACAAATATCTTTCAGTCTCTGTAGGCTTCCAAGATCTCTGTATTTTTTCTCTAGAGACCTCCATACTGCCACACTGACAAAACTAAACATAATGACTGTCAATAAGCATTTTCTTAGTAGATTCTCCTAGTACCTAGGAAAATGTTAGTTATGTTATAATATTAAATATAATTATTAGGCACATATCAAGCATATTATAATTAAATTTAGTATATTATCAGTTTGTTAAAATATTACCATGATTTGTTAAAATAATATTTCAAGCATGGTTGAATTTTCCAATATTTTCACTCCTGTAGAATATAATCTACAAGAGGGATAGACACTGAAACTATGATTTCATCAATAAAAGAATTGCCAGGTAAAGAAGTGCTTTCTCCCAGTTGAAATCAGCCCCTTTATTTACTATTTAGTTTTAAAGAATTTCCTGGAACACAGAAAGGTTAAATGATTTGTCCAGGGACAAATAATCAGTATATCAGAATTAGGACTCAAACTAAAGTTTTGTAGCACCAAGATCAACTTTCTATTCACTATATGACCACTCTCATTATATAGTAATAGTCTGAAAATGGAATGGAAAAATACCTCCTACTTCTTCCCCAAAATATAGAATAGAAAAATAAATGTCTTTTAAAACATATCAATAAAATAAACACAATCATTTAAAAAAGATTTGTGTTACTGATAGTTGAAACCTTTTGCTATTTGCCAATGGAACTTTATGTAAAAACTGAACTTTCAAAGAATTTCATAATTCATTTAAAACTTAATTTTGTGCATTCATTATTAGCCTAGAAGTATGCAAGCATGATAAAATAGCTTGCTAACAGCAGTTACCCAGGGATTACACAAACTGTATTGTATTATGCAGTGGTTCTTTTACATATTTCAGTTACTTAGGGGGGAAATATTATAATTTGTAATTTCCATTTTGCCAGATTATTGTACACTCTCCAATGATTACTCCTTCTATTTGTTTGGAATCTGTCAATTTCTACACAATTTAATAAGACAATTTGACTTCCCAAACATCAGAAGAATCTCTAAGGGCTGCATTTCAATGGAAAATTGAAGAGACTACAGTTATTTCTCAGGAATACAAGCTCAGCATTAGCATTTGTTAAACTATTTTCTCACTACTTTTGTATTCCTTTTTCCTCAAGCTGAGCTGTTTGATTTCATCTTGCTATAATGAAACTTTCAGGAAATGCTTAAATATTACCTTGCCATTAAAATGTGAAATATAAAAGAGGTGATTATTAGAGGTTCTCTATGTGTATTATAACTCCATTACTTATGTTCCAAGATTTATACTTGAATTAATGTGATAATTCTTTCAAGAACCTTAAACTATTTCCAGAATACATATTATACAAAGCTATTAAATAGTTTTCAAATAATATTAAGTTGAAGAAAGTTTATGTGGCCCACAGGGTTTGTATTAGCTACTCCCACATTTACTAATGCCCTCCTCTCCCTTCACACTCCCAGTTATCAGGATCTCTTTTCTTCTCTTGATCCTAATTATCATTATACAGGTTTTATAACAGTCTCTTTCACTTTGCTTTGCCTAATCAATTTATGCCTCAAACAGATTCTGCAGCTAAAACTCATGCCATATCAGATAATAACTCTGTTTGCTGAATTCTGTGTAATTAAACAAATGTCTCCTGTGGATCCAGAATTATACTTAGTTTCTAAATATTCTATTATGCAATATTCTGATTTATTGGTTTTCTTTCCCATTTCACACCTATCACTGAGTTTAAAATTCTGGCTGGAGAATGTGGATTAATAGGACAGAAAGAAAAGCTTTAAAACATTTCTGATTTTATGAATATAGAAAATGTGTTTTTGGCACACATATATGCACTTGTACATAATCTCGGGGCAGTAATAGTGTTTTTCCTTATTTTCCCCTTCCTTCCTTCCCTTTCCTTCTTTCCTTCACTTCTTTCCTTTCCTTTTCTTTCCTTCCCTTCTTTCCTTTCCTTTTCTTTCCTTCCCTTCTTTCCTTTCCTTTCCTTTCCTTCCCTTCTTTCCTTTCCTTTCCTTTCCTTCCCTTCTTTCCTTTCCTTTCCTTTCCTTTCCTCCTTTCCTTTCCTCCTTTCCTCTCCCTTCTTCCTTTCCTCTCCCTTCTTCCTTTCCTTTCCCTTCTTCCTTTCCTTTCCCTTCTTCCTTTCCTTTCCTTTCCTCCTTTCCTTTCCTTTCCTCCTTTCCTTTCCTCCTTTCCTCCTTTCCTTCTTTCCTTCTTTCCTTTCCTTTCCTCCTTTCCTTTCCTTTCCTCCTTTCCTTTCCTTTCCTCCTTTCCTTTCCTTTCCTCCTTTCCTTTCCTTTCCTCCTTTCCTTTCCTCCTTTCCTTTCCTTTCCTCCTTTCCTTTTCCTTTCCTCCTTTCCTTTCCTTTCCTCCTTTCCTTTCCTTTCCTCCTTTCCTTTCCTTTCCTCCTTTCTTTCTTTTCCTTCCTTTCCTTTCTTTCCTTCCTTTCCTTTTCCTTCCTTTCCTTTCTTTCCTTCCTTTCTTTCTTTCCTTCCTTTCTTTCTTTCCTTCCTTTCTTTCCTTCCTTCCTTTCTTTCCTTCCTTCCTTTCTTTCCTTCCTTCCTTTCTTTCCTTCCTTCCTTTCTTTCCTTCCTTCCTTTCTTTCCTTCCTTCCTTTCCTTCCTTCCTTTCTTTCCTTCCTTCCTTTCTTCCTTCCTTTCTTTCTTTCCTTCCTTTCTTCCTTCCTTCCTCCTTTCCTTCCTTTCCTTCCTTCCTTTTTTTTTCATTCCTTCCTTTTTTTTCATTCCTTCTTATCTTTCCTTCCTTTATTTCTTTTGCGGAGGCAGTTGGGGTTAAGTGACTTGCCCAGTGTCATACAGCCAGGAAGTGTTAAGTGTCTGAGGCCAGATTTGAACTCTAGTCCTCCTGACTTCAGGACTGGTCTATCCATTGCACTCTAGCTGCCTCCATTCAGTGATGTTTTTCAACACATCACACCTCAAATATTTATTACCTATGTGACAGGCAAACCACTCTCAGTTTTCTCATCTAAATTAGTGATAATAATTTTACATAGACAAAAACACACTTAGAACAAATTATTCTCTTAGATCCTATGTATTTTCTATAATTGTTGATGCTGAACTAGCTCCTCTGTGACATACATGTGAAATTCAAGCTTACTCAGAAATGTCAAACACATAATCCCTTCTGCTGTTACTGGTTTGAAAAATATAATATTTAAGAGTAATATTTGGCCTTACTAATAAGAATAAAGGTCTAATTCTTTTTGTAATTATTCCTCCCTGCTAAAGATTGCTCTTAACCAGCATTTGAAATATTTGAAATCTGTGTATTCACACAAATGCATCTGTATATCTCTGGGTATACATATAATATAGATAATATATTTATTCTGTTGCTAGATTGTAATTCACACATACAAATAAGAAGTATAAGAATTTCTGTTCTGTAAAAATGTTGACTCTGGAAAATACTGTTAAGGGAAAAAAATTTTTTTTAAAGCCAGATTTTCATTCAAAAAGAGTTTAAGAGCAAAAACACCTAAAGGCAGTTCCGCTGTAATGTGACAAAGTTTCCAAAAAGCATAAACATATGCAAAATTGGACAATAAAAACAGCAGGGTTTATGGGGAAATGGGGTTAGAGACATAATACTCAAAAATTTCATCAGTGACACATTAAAAAAAGATAGGAACCTAATAAAAAAAAGTAACAGTTTTACACATGCTAAATTGTAAAGAACTGTATAAATACTTTAGTATGTGGTGGAGGCAGTTTAGCCTGTGATTGGACTTAGAGCCACAAGTCTCAGATGGAGGTGGGATGTGTCCCTGTGAATCAACCCTCCTCCACCCACAGCTTCTACTGCACCAGCAGACAAATGGCAAATATGGTGTCTTACCTTGAGAAAGACCTCAAGTAGGAAGCCAGCCAAAGCCACTACATGAAGAACCTTCCCTGTAGGATCTAAGTCACCAACAGCACCAGCCTTTGCAGGCATAGGTAGGATCACCCTACGGATGGGAATGGGAGGCCATAGTGAGGGGCATAAGGGCAGCATCCCTCACCCCAGTGCCAGGCTCGTCTCCAAAGAGGCAGTGCACTTGGACCATTGCTGGCTGAGCTTTTCTCAGGGTAGGCAGGTACCTTGGGGGAAGGGCAACTAATTCATAGCAGTAATCCCCCACCCCAACTCCAACCTTCAACCCCACCTCATGAATGTCCCATCAATGATGTGATTTTCTTCAATGATAAAATCATGCAAAAACAAACCCTGGAATTTTCTTTATGTTTAAACTGTTCCCTAATATATCAATTTTCTTGGAACAATTTGAGTTTTCAAAACAAGTGTTATAGCAGAACAGCTTCTATTTATCCAAATCAGTTCAGCTGAGCACTATTGAGAGGCCAGATGGAGGATTAGCCTTTCACTTAAGGTTCCTCTCAGTCTTAAAAGTTTCATCATTAGTCATATGTAGTTGGTTGGACTGGGAGATCTCCAATAGTTCATGATTCTAGTCTTTATCTATTATATGATCAATGATATGACTGTTTTAAAAAAAGGTTTTATTAAATATAATTAATGATAATTTGGTTAAATGAAGGACTACTTAACCCTAATTAATTAATTTAAACAGCCTGGACAACATCCATTAAGTTCAACAAGGGAGGAATTGTATTATAAATGGTAAGATATTATAAATATCACCTGTCATTATGAACAGTACCCTCATTAATAAATGTTTGTTTCCTTTCCTTTCCCTTTCCTTCCCTCATAGTAATAAGCCCTAGGACATATTTGATATAGATTAACATCATACAGAGCTGTAAAGATTCATTTGTATAAGAATTGAGGAACTTCTGTAGGGAGTTATGAGAATGCTATATTAGCTCTTTATTAAAGAAAAATGGGAGATGCTCAGTTGACCTCAAAGGCCTTCCAGCATATAGAAGCTCCCTCTATAGAATTCTTCTTTTATTAGGTGTGTTTTGATAGGAAACAGCTTGCTTTCCCCTAATGACTGCCCTTTAGGTGAAAACTAACCAAGGTGAGGAAGTTATGACATTAAGAATGAGTAGTTGGTCAAGCAAGTCAAGTAGACTGCCAGCCAAATGGCAAAAAGCCCTTGAACCAAAAGTAACGTGAAAGATGGTCTAGAGCTAAGTAGAGCATGGGATCAGAGATTGAAGCCAAGTGTACGGACTCCATGGCTAGTGAGTGAGATCTACCAGGGAAAGTGGGAGTTACTGAATCCATTCATATTTGGACTTTTTTTTGTTAGTATAATGAGAGTTTTTAATGCAAAGAAGCTAGCAGCAAAAGTACCTTCTTAACTGGGTGCCTTCTTAACTGGGTGCTAAATTGTTGAATCTCATTGCTTTTCTTTATATGTTGAAATAAATGTTCATTTTCAACTGTTTAATAGATTTTTATTTATGTTGTATGTGTTGGGGTGAGATAGAGGGGAGTGGAATTCACAGGGAAGAAGTAGAATCAAGTCAAATTCAAGTGTTAGATGATTTCAAAGGGTTAGGAAGACATTAGTCACATGGTATGAGTTATTTTTATTATTTCCAATTTAACAAACCTATAATATATATAACATGGTCAGGTCTGTGTCAGCTAGGATATAAAAACTAAAAATAAAATAGTCCCTGTCCCTAAGAAGTTTACAGCTACCAAAGGGTTGTAACGTAGAATCATAAATTTAGAAATAAAGGGACTTTGGGAACCAATTCTCTCATTTGCCAGCAAATGAGGAAACTGAGGAGCAGAGAAGGGGCTAATAATGCTGAAAGGCACATAGGTAATAAGTAAAATAGGTACTCTTCTGACTTCAAACCCAACAAATAGGTGTAATAAGGCCATAGAAAGTAATCTTAAGAACATAATTATTTTCTACCCTCAGAATCCCAAGTACTATTTACATTTAGCACTTATGAACATGCGTGAGTTACTTTATTTATCCAATGATGGGGCTGGATCAGGTAGTTTCTAAGGATACTCCCAAGTATGTGTGACAAGAAACTAAAAGAAAGTAAATGAAATATCAAAGGAGCTCCATTAAAGGGGGGGAGCTTTCCCATCTTGGAGCATTATCTTCTTTTTTTTAATCAAATAGGTAAATATTTTTCTAAGATTTTTAATAATAATTTTTTTGTTTTCAACATTCACCACTGCAAAACCTTGTGTTCCAAATTTTTTCTCCCCCACTTCCTCCCTCCCCACTAGATAGCAAGTAATGCAATATAGGTTGAACATGTGCAGTTCTTCTAAATATATTTCCACATTCATCAGAGATATTATCTTCTTTCTCTTTAGAGTTGGTTCTCAATTATGGGAAGGTCTTGCTCTGAAAAAGGGCCATTCTCTTACCCTCTAAGAGCTCCCTGAAGAAATTGGCTGGAGAATAAGTTTACTATGGGCACCCAGATGTTCCCTTCTTTCTCCCCAAGATAGCAGCTGAGGAGTTACTTAGGAAAAGGCAGTCAAGTGGTCCTCATGAGTTGGGAGGTGGTCTGGGATACTTAATCCCCTGAAATGCATTTGCTCTTAGGTCCTGACAGCTTTCCTTCCCTCCCAGTCCCTTCCCCTAGTGAGAGTCCCATGGATTTTGATTTTGCTGTTTGGTGGGTAGAGATAGAAGTCACTATGACTGAGCTGTAGGGTTTGAAGTCTGAGGTAGTACATTCCAAATAGCCCTCACTCAGGTCAAGAAAATGGAAACAGGAATGGCCGGGAAATTGCTGGAGAGACCCAATGAAAGGGAAAGAGCGTATTATTTATTGGGAAGCACAATCCAAACTGGCTCATAATACAGGAGAGAGATCTAGGGATTCTACCCAATACCTAAATTACTTTTTGTAAGCTCATTCTAAATGGTTGTTGTTTGTTGCTATTCTGCCTCTGTCTCTGTCTCTCCATCTCTGTCTCTCTTTTGTGTGTCTCTCTCTGTGTCTCTGTCTCTCTCTGTCTCTCTGTATCTCTCTGTCTCTCTCTGTCTCTGTCTCTGTTTCTCTCTCTCTCTGTCTCTCTGCCTCTGTCTCTCTCTTTGTCTTTCTCTCCATCTCTCTCTGTCTCTGTCTTTCTCTGTGTCTCTCTCTGTCTCTGTCTCTCTCTGTGTATCTCTGTATCTCTCTGTCTCTGTCTCTGTTTCTCTCTCTCTCACTCTCTCTCTCTCTCTCCCTCCCTCCCCCATTTCTGTCTTTGTCTGTCTGTCTGTCTGTCTGTCTGTCTCTCTCTCTCTCTCTCTCTCTCTCTCTCTCTTTCTCTCTCTCTCTCTGTATCTCTCTCTGTCTCTCTGTCTCTGTATCTCTCTCTGTCTCTCTCTCTGTCTCTGTATCTCTGTCTCTCTCTCTCCCTCCCTCCTCCCTTTCAGTCTGTCTCTGTCTCTCTGTGTGTGCACATAATTAGACTATCCACACTGGCGTTATATTGACAATGAAGCACCAGCCTGGTTCTTCTCAACACAGACCCTGTAATCATGAAGACAAATGTGAGCCCAAGAAATGCTGCAAAAACGTTCATTGGCTGGTGCACAAAATGGATTTGGATCTATACCGAGGACTGTTCCTTTGTGACGTTATGAGCCTGCTTGTGGTCTATGTGCCAGGGATATTTTGAATATAACTATGAAGCTAGGTGGATGATAGATGCACCGGTGTCAGGAAACTGTTGTTACTTTTTTTCCCCCTGAGGCAATTGGGGTTGAGTGACTTGCCCAGGGTCACAAAACTAGGAGGTATAAAATGTCTGAGGTCAAATTTGAACTCAGGCCCTCCTGGTTCCAGGGCTGCTGCTCCATCCACTGTGCCATTTAGCTGCCCTTGTTGTTACTTTTAAGCCATTTCAGTCATGTCCAATTCCTCATGGTCCCATTTGGGGTTTTCTTGGTAAGATACCGCTTCCTTCTTCAGGTGAGTTTACAGAGGAGGAACTAACTGAAGTAGGCAGGATTAAGTGATTTGCTCAGTCACACAGCTGACAAATACCGTGGCCAGGTGGAACTCCAGAAGATGAGACTTCCTCATGCCAGACCCCGGGCGCTATCCACCGCACCACCCAGCTCCCCTAAGTTCAAATACAGTGGCAGATACTTAGCTTTTGTGTGACTCTGGGCAAGTCACTTAATCTATTTGCCTGAGTCTCCTCTTCTGTGAGCTGAAGGAAATGGCAACCCCCTCCAGCATCTTTGCCAAGAAAACCCCAAATGGGGTCACGAAGAGTTGGACGTGGCTGAAATGACTAAACAACATGCCACTTGTAATTTCAGAGATACTGTGTAAAGCATACTTAGAACCTGTACAGATGCATCTTGTGTAATTTGTGGGGAACTTAAACTTTTTTTAAAATGGGAGTTGTAGAGGGCTTTGAATAAAGTAGTTACATTCTGATTTTTGAAAAAGGAGCTCACTTTGCCATTGTGCTATGGACATGACTCACTGGTACTGGTTGGGGGATGACATGGATATCTGGGAAGAAGATAGGTTAAATGAAGAATAGTGGAGGTTCCAGTAGTGTGATGGTATTGATTAGGAGGCTAGAGTCAAAGGACAAGTGGAACAGTTTAGCTCCTGAGTAGCAAAGACCCCTTGAATTGAATTAAAAGTGCCTGGAAGTTCAAAGAAGATAAAATCCAAGAAAGGAACCAATAGTAAAATCCATGACCTCTAATGTCTATATACAAGTACACAAAGTTTAATTAAGCAAGATTGTATGTGTACATTGTATAGATTTCAAGAGATTCAGAAAAAATACAAATCATAGACTACCATTTTGGAATAGGCATTCAGTGACGTCTTCTGTAATCCTTATTTATCAGGAATTTTAAAATTGTATAGTCACTTTATTCCTTTTCTTCTAGACATTTCTACGTAATCAAATGGTAGCTACTATCCTGATCATAATTACCAAAAAGGATCAGACGCTGCCAATTTCATGATCAACTTCAGTTATGCATAATCCATGAAGAAAGTCCTAAGAGAGTTCCACATCCAAAGCTCCTCCTAGACCTAGCTAGGCAGTCCTTAACCAGTCTTTAGGCCCAATGCAAATCCAGGAATTCCAGGGGCACTACTGAAGTGATTAAATTGAAGTGTTTAGACAATAAGCTGTTCTATAAATAGTCTCAAAAAATGTTGAGGATTGTAATATAAGGTACTGATTTTTACCCTAGCTGCTTTTCTTTCCTCAGAACTTTGGCAGCTTTTAATAAAGATCATAGTCAAAAAATTACATTTTACTCATAAACTGAGGAACTCTTTATGATGAATAATCACAACATTCATGGGAAGAATAAACACATGTGAATACCTAAGGAAAAGGGTCATCCATAGCAAATAAATAGATCCAGGGCACATGTGTTGGTGGGCACCTATGAAGAGAACACACATACAAAATAATAATGGTAGAAATAATATTAGTACCAGAAAAAAGAAAGAAAAAGAAATAGAAGAAAATGAGAAAGAAAGAAAATGAAGAAAAAACAAAAAGAAGGAATAATAAGGAAGAAAAAGAAAAGAAGAAAGAGGAAGAAAAAAAAAAGAGGAAGAAGAAGAAAAAGAAGAGGCAGAAGAAGAAGATGAAGAAGAAGAAAAGAAAGAAGAAGAACAAAGAGGAAGAAGAAGAAAAGGAAGCGGAAGAAGAAAGAGAAAGAAGAAGAAGAAAAAGAAGAAAAAGAAGAAGAAAGAAGAAGAAGAAGAAAGAGAGAAAAAGAAGAAGAAAGAGGGAGAAGAAGAAAAAGAAGAAGAAAAGAAAGAAGAAGAAGAAAGAGGAAGAAGGAAAGGAAGTGGAAGAAGAAAGAGAAAGAAGAAGAATAAAGAAGAAGAAGGAGGGAGAAAAAAGAAGAAGAAAGAAGAAGAAGAAGAAAGAGGGAGAAAAAGAAGAAGAAGAAGAAAGAGGGAGAAGAAGAAGAAAGAGGGAGAAGAAGAAGAAAGAGGAGGGAGAAGAAGAAAGAGGGAGAAGAAGAAGAAAGAGGGAGAAGAAGAAGAAAGACGGAGAAGAAGAAAGAGGGAGAAGAAGAAAAGAGGGAGAAGAAGAAGAAGGAGAAGGAGGAGGAGGAGAAGGAGAAGGAGGAGGAGGAGGAAGCTGCTAATATTTATATAGTACTTATTATGATTCAGGCACTGTGCTAAGCCCTTTATAATTATTAACTCATTTGATCTTCATAAAAATCTTGGGAGGTAGGTACTATTATTGTTACAAAAGAGGAAACAGCGGTTAAGAGCCTTTCCCAGGGGCATGCAGTTAGTGTCTGAGGCCATATTTGAACTCAGGTGGTTTTGCTTTTGCTTTTTGGCCCCAGACTATAGACTGCCACTTAGCTATGTGCAACCTGTAGAGGACGCACGCAGAGGGCTCCTATTTAGAGAAAACTTGTCCAGGGCACACATGTTGAGAGTCCCAGACACTGGGATGGGGTATGACCCAAATGCTTGTGGGCAGGAAGCCAGGGTTCTCAACTTGTAAGATCTGGATTTCTTCAGTGGATGTTACCTTGCTGATTCCCCAGATTTTACATGATATTTAGCCTCTATTTGCTGTATAAATTTAACTAGATGAATAGTCTTAGTTCTATTGCTTCTTGTTTTCCTCACCTGGCTGCTGCTCATTTGGCTGTTGGGTCATTGGTGGCAGGGCTCAATTACATATATGTTTGTGAAACTCTTCTGCCCTTGTTCTGGATTTAGGGAGAGTTCTTTTCTGGGCTGCTATCTCTTTCTTATCAGAGAACAAATTATCTCTGCTCTGGTTCTTGTAGGTTAAAGCCCTGAAGATTTCCTTATTATTGCCATTTTAGACAGTAAAAATCATAACACAGCTAGTCATCAAACATGAGAAAGACCTGCCAAAAGAAAAACCATTTCCAGATGTTTTCCCCATGAGTGCTCTTTCCCTCCTTATTCCACAGTACCTTAGCTAAAATTAGATTTTCTCTGCAGAAGAGATCTTACTTTGGAACAGAGAGGAAAACCACTCCAACCTAACTAGTGCCTACAGGATTTATATTTTTTGAACCTTATTATTTCCTGGTCAATGAATCCTGTATCTCTGCCTGAGAGTTCTCTTTAATTAGAAATTGATTAATTCTTAAATGAGGATCCTGAACATTCAAATTCATTTCAGGGGAAGTCTATCATAGAAACCCCACATGGCTGGATTAACTCATTCCCGTATGGCATCTGTGATATTCCATCCTGCTTTGCATTTGCTTTTCTTTTTAAAATTTCACAATTCTGGATTTAACAGACATCAAGAAAATGGGGGATGGAGAGGAACATTTCTATGTAAAAAGTAGGACAAAAAGATCTTTATTATGTACAACTTGCTTAAAAACCCAGTATAAAATAAATTTAACATGTTATTTTCAAAGCTGTGCTCTATGCCTGTGTCTCCTTCTTTATTATGTACAACTTGTTTAGAAAACCCCAGTATAAAATAAATTTAATGTTACTTTCAAAGCTGTACTCCATGTCTGTGTCTCCTATATTCCCTTATTCTTTTTTTGTGCATTTAAAAATGCTTTCAATAACTTTTTTTGCTCTCTATTCTTTTATTATGACAGCCCTATTCCTAGCTCTCCTCTCAGTTGTCCCATCTAAATAAAAAAATAAAAATGTATTCCTTATAACAAATATTCATAGTCAATCAAAAACAAATCCATATATTAAAATGTCCAAAATAGCATGTCCTTCACCCTTTATTCAGGAGGTAGGTAGCTTTTTCTAGAGCTTCTTCTCTTCTAGAGCTGAGATTGATCATTGCATTATTTGTATTTCATAAAGATTTTGAAGTTGTTGCTCTTTAAAATAGTGTTACTTTATCAATCATTCTTCTAGTTTTACATTCAGTAAACATTTGTTAAGCTCCTATTACATACTAGGTACTGGGCAAAGATCTGTCAATACAAAGAAAGACAAAAGAGAGTTTATCTGTCCTCAGGAGTTCATAATCTACTGGGGGAAGCCAACAAGCAAATAAATACATACAAATAGGTTCTGCTAACTCCATCCTTATCATTTCATAAAAGTATCCCAGGTTTCTCTGAAAATATCCCTTTATTAATTTCTCATGACACAGATCTCTTTTTCAAATGAATATAAGGCAGCTTCAAATCTAAGGGGTCAAGACCATTATTTATAGTGTCCTACCTAGCTACATTCTGGTATTTTATATGTAAAACTAACACTAGCTTTTAAATTCTCCCCTACAGAAATATGTGGCCGAATAGAACATATAGTTTCAGGTTAAGAGACTTATGTTCCAAATAAACTAAATTAAATTTATTGACAGTTTCATTATTTTTTTTCTTTTACTTCCCTTGAGGAAATCTGTGGAAGGTCAAAAACTTAGGTTGCTTGGTTTTACCCACCACAAATTCATGGGGCATATCCCAAGAATTCTTTCTTTTTTTCTTTTTTCTTTTTTCTTTTTATTTAATAGCCTTTTATTTACAGGTTATATGCATGGGTAACTTTACAGCGTTAACAATTGCCAAACCTCTTGTTCCAATTTTTCACCTCGTACCCCCCACCCCCTCCCCTAGATGGCAGGATGACCAGTAGATGTTAAATACATTAAAATATAAATTAGGTACACAATAAGTATACATGACCAAAACGTTATTTTGCTGTACAATAAGAATCGGACTCTGAAATATTGTACAATTAGCTTGTGAAGGAAATCAAAAATGCAGGTGGGCATAAATATAGGGATTGGGAATTCAATGTAATGGTTTTTAGTCATCTCCCAGAGTTCTTTCTCTGGGCGTAGCTGGTTCAGTTCATTACTGCTCCATTGGAAATGATTTGGTTGATCTCGTTGCTGAGGATGGCCTGGTCCATCAGAACTGGTCATCATATAGTATTGTTGTTGAAGTATATAATGATCTCCTGGCCCTGCTCATTTCACTCCGCATCAGTTCGTGTAAGTCTCTCCAGGCCTTTCTGAAATCATCCTGTTGGTCATTTCTTACAGAACAGTAATATTCCATAATATTCATATACCACAATTTATTCAGCCATTCTCCAACTGATGGACATCCATTCAGTTTCCAATTTCTAGCCACTACAAACAGAACTGCCACAAACATTCGTGCACATACAGGTCCCTTTCCCTTCTTTATAATCTCTTTGGGATATAATCCCAGTAGTAACACTGCTGGATCAAAGGGTATGCACAGTTTGATAACTTTTTGAGCATAGTTCCAAACTACTCTCCAAAATGGTTGGATTCGTTCACAACTCCACCAACAATGCATCAATGTCCCAGTTTTCCCCGCATCCCCTCCAACAATCATCATTATTTTTTCCTGTCATCTTAGCCAATCTGACAGGTGTGTAGTGGTATCTTAGAGTTGTCTTAATTTGCATTTCTCTGATTAATATGACTTGGAGCATCATTTCATATGACTAGAAATAGTTTCAATTTCTTCATCTGAGAATTGTCTGTTCATATCCTTTGACCATTTTTCAATTGGAGAATGGCCAAGAATTCTTTCTACTGTTCAACAAATCATCTATTCTACACTTGTCAACTCTATTTCAATCCTCATACAGCTCTTCCAAATCTTTTCTTGTCCCCTCTTGCTACCAACCCTAGCCTCCCATAATTCACAGTTTATAGCTCAGGGATCTAAACAGAGTAAGAGCTAAATAAATATTTCTTTAATTGTCTGAGTTGACTTTGCAGAAAAAAACAAAATACATAGAAATGTGTCTACCTGTTTTTGCTTTTTATCCTTGCCATGAGCTCATTATTAATAAATTTGTCACAAAGTCCATTAAATAATGTATTTTAGCAGACTGTGGATGTATGATTTACATATTTAAACTCTTAAAATAGATACTCCACAGACTAGAATTTGGCAAATATTCATTCTCTCACATTTATAATCTACAATATGGAGTGAATTGTAGCTATTATAAAAATCAATAAAGAAGAATCAGCAGGAATCTATGTAAATAAGCCTTATATTATGCAATTTACTTCTAGAAAAAAATTGCACAAATCTATCTGCATTGTTTTGCCACATAAAGATTTATGGTATTTCAGACAAGAACAAGCAGTGATTTGTTCATATGAAGGTTACTGCTTCTGTCAATTGTTAGGTAATGTATATATGTGGAAAAAAGTTTTCTGGGATTTGGGAATAGTTTTTTTTTTTTAAATTAAAGTCCTTGACCTAGATCGATATCTATATTAAGTTAATGTTGATACTGACACAATTAAAATGTTGAGAGCTCTTGTACTGATCCTCGTCCTGGAAAGAAAAAAAATGAATGAATAATTGTGACCTTAACTGGTATCTTCTGCCTAAGTTTAATATTTTAGATCTGAGGGATGTGGAAAGACATGTTAATGCACTATTGGTAAAGCTGTGACATGTACCACTCATTTTGGAAAGCAAATAAAATAATGAAGTGATTAACATGTTTATACCTTTTGGCTTAGGGATCCTGCTGCTTGACATATACCCAAAGGAAGTGTGTGTGTGTGTGTGTGTGTGTGTGTGTGTGTGTGTGTGTGTATGTGACAGAGACAGAGAGAAAAAGAGACAGAGACAGAGAGACAGAGACAGAGAGAGACAGAGAAAGAGGGAGGAAAAAAAAGAGGGAGGGAGGGAGAAAAAGAAGGAGGGAAGGAAAGAGAGCACCCAGGTTCATCATGGTCATCATGGTGATGATGAAATATTAACATATTTTGTAGATTCAAATAATTAGAAGTAAAGTAGAAGTCCATTAATTAGGGAATGGCTAAATGAATTGTGCTACATGAAAACAAATATTGCTACATCATAAGAAATAATAAACATTTCAGAAAGCTGTAATAAGATTTATATGAACTCATATGATTTCTGTGGAAGGAGTTCTCTTAAAAGATGGTGATTTCCCTTTATTTGGATGCCTTTTAAAAGAGCTTGAATAACCCCTTGGAAACTTTGGGGATTCTTTTCAGATGTTGTTGGATTAAATGTTTAAGATGCAATCTGATTCCCAAATTCTGATTCTGTAACTGATGCCTAAGATGAGCAGAAATAAGAAAACTATATACATAATGATTACAAAAAATTAAATGAAAAGAAAAAAAATCCTTGGCTTTTTAATGCCCAGATTTAATTTCAGAGAAGGGAAAATATATTTTGATTTCTATAGTTTTCTTTTCATATACTGAAGTAATGAGAGCTACTAAAATCCTCCTTTTCTTCCTTCTTTCTTCCCTAGTTTATTCTCTTATTTTGCTTTCATTATCATCAAGATAAAACAAAACTAATATCAGGCCCTCTGTCTTGTTTATTCCCTCTGTGATATTTGAGGACACTTTTATCTTTTCTCCCTATTAGAATACAAATTTTTTTAAATTGTATGATTCTTTTCCATTACTCAAACATACATATATGCATATGTACACATACAAATACAAACACCTTTATATGTACACATGCATATAAACACATGTATATGCGCATATACATATGCATGTATATGTATATATATTCACATACATACATATATCTCTGTTTTGCTCTCTTGTCTTTGCATTTCATATCACCCAGGTCTCCTCCCTTCATTAAGAACATTTGGAAATCTATTTTCCCTCTGTAAGAGTCTACTCAGTATAGTCAGTATACTCAGTTTTTATTTTTGATTTTTAAGCATTAATCTTTTACCTTCTGAAATATCATATTCTGTGCTTTTCTCTTCTTTATAGCAATAGTTTCCAGGTCTTGGGTGATCCTGACTGTAGTCCCTTAATACTTCAATTCTTTCTACATGTTTGCAATATGTTTTCTTTGACCTCAAAACTCTGGATTTTGGCTATGACATACCTTTTATTTTTGTGTTAGGTGGTAACTGGTAAGTTCTTTGTATTTTCACTTTTTCTGTCATTCTAATAAATCTCAGTAGCCTTTGTTAAAAATTTCTTGAATTATGACGTCTAAGCTTTTTGAATGTTGAGGTTTCTCAGGTAGTCAAGTGATTGATTCTTACCTCTGTGATTATATTCAGTTTATCCTGGATCTCTCTTGTCTGTACAACTGCTTGAATATTGTTTCTACCATCAGAGCATGAGCTATTTGAGGTTAGGAATTGGTTTTACCTTTTTATTTTGTATTTCTAGTGCTTGGCAATGTACTTACTACATGCTTGATGACTTGTATCAGGACCAGGCTTTGTTCATGTCTGGAAAGAATGGTGGTTCCTTCTTGATCCTGGCTTCCTACCTATTCCATGAACAAGGCATTCTATCTAGTGGTTCCAGGCATTTTCTCAGGGCATATCATTTGTCTGAAATGCTCTCCTCCCATCACTCTCCCTAATGACTTCTCTGGCATCTTTCAAGCACCAATTAAAATCCTATCTGTTACTGAAAGCCTTCCCCAACCTCTCAATTCTACTGCCTTCCCATTGTTAATTATTTCCCATTTATCTTCTATACAGCTTGCTTCATTTATATTTATTTGCATGTTGCCTTCCCTATTGGATTATAGGCTCTTTGAGGACAGGTTCTGTCTGTCTTTTGCCTCTTTTTGTATCCCCAGAGCTTAGCCCAATGATGGAACATAATAGCATAATATATGTTTATTGAGTGCATCTATGGGGCACAGTGCCAAGTCATCTTTCTGGCTTCAACTATGGACTCAGACGCTGTGTTACTGAGTTAGTGAGTTAACCCTCTTTGACTCAGTTTCGTCCTCTGTAAAATAAACTGGAGAAAGAAATGGCAAGCACTCCCGTATCTTTGCCAAGAAAACCCCAAATGGCATCTTGAAGAATCAGACATGATTAAAATGAATGGACGACAACAAAAAAAGTTTATTGATTAGTTACTTCTTTGTTTCTGTGTCTTTGGGGAATGAATGAGAATTATGTTCTTTCAGGACCTCTGAAAGCCTGACTGGTTTGCTGTTCTTGAGGGCAGTTTAACATAGGGTATCCAGGGCTGGTGTTGATATAGGGTTGGAAGGGTACAACCTTTCCTGGGCAGAGTTAACCAGTTTCAGTTTCCAGGTCTTCTTCATTATAACATTATAACAAAATAACATTATAACATATAACTTAACATAACATTATAACATATAACTTAACATAACATTATAACATTATATAATAATATATATTATAGCCTAAGTATCCATTTTTCTTTCTCAGCCCAGAGCTAGTTCATGGAATTATAGGTGCTGGATTAACAAAGGTCAAGATTTTCAAGTGAAATGATATAATATTAAAAGGAGGAATGAAACATTTCCCAAATAAAACTGGGACATACTGTTCCACAAATATCGATAACTTCTGTGGGAAGAATGAACACAGATAGATAGATTATATGTGGCCAGACCATATGGGTGGAGGGTCACAAATATAGAGTAGAATGGTTTCATGGTATAGACTTCTCTCTGAACATCTCATATGGCAGGCAATCTCTGGTGGGCATTGGGGCAGTGGATAAAGCTCTGGCTGTGGAGTCAGGAGAACCTGAGTTCAAATTCAACTTTAGACATTTGACACTTAATAGCTGTGTGAACCTGGACAACTCCCTTAAACCCAATTGCCTCACCTCCCAAAAAAATCCCTGATGGGAATGTAATTAATCTCCATTGGAGATATTATTTCTGCCAAGAATTGCTCCTTCCTTCTCTTCAGTAGCCATTGCTTTACACTGGCCAGCTGGTCTGGTTGTTGCTGCTGGTGCAGTTCCATTGGGCATAAGCTTGTGAAGCTTCCAACAAAAAGCTTTTCTCTCCTTTCTCATTCTGGCTTCAGCTGAAATATTCAGCTGGGGATATTTATCTTTCTCAGAGGAGGAATAGCGGGCTCTCTATTTCTATTTAGTTTAAAATCCATTGATTTTTTTCGACTACAGCATTTTTATAAACACAGAAAACTCATACACCTATTTAAGGGACAAAGAGGGAAAAATCCTCCACAGCTTTTTCCCATTGTGGAACAGTAAGTGGAGGGGAGATAATTTGTTTCTCAGTGCCTGATCTGGAAAGGTAGAAAGGACAATTTTAAAGGAAATTCCTTCAGAAACAGTCACCAAGTTTTCCTATGCCATCTAGACTTTAATCTTCTTTTAATAATAATAATAATATTTATATATTTCTTTAAGATTTACAAAACATTTCACATGTATTTAGTCATTTGATTCTTGAAACAGCCCTGTGAAATAGATGGCTATTATTGTCCTCATTTTATAGATGAGGAAAGTGAAATACAGTTAATGAGACCGAGACATAAGGTTAAGTGACTTACCTAGGATCACACAGCCAGTAAGTTTCTGAGGCAAGATTCAGACTCAGGTTTTCCTGACTGATATTTCACTTAGCTTTTTTCACCCATTCACCATGAATTCTTGAGCTATTATTTCTCTTACATCATAGCTATTCACTATAATATTTGTAGCCTATGGTCATTTACATTCACCTTTTCTCCTCCCTTTTTTCCAGTTTAATTTTTTCATTAGTTTCAAAAGTCCAGAAAAATACTATGTGTTATTTTAAAAAATTAATAATAGCTTTTTATTTTCAAAATACATGCAAAGATAATTTTCAACATTCATCCTTGCAAAATCATGTGTTCCAATTTTTTTTCCCTTCCTTCCCTTTAGTTTCCTTTCTTAGACAGCAAGTAATTTGTACAGGTCAAATATGTATAATTCTTCTGAACATATTTCCACATTTATCATACTGCATAAGAAAAATTAGGTCAAAAACGGGAAAAAATGAGAAAGAACAAAAGGGAAGCAAACAACTTCAATCCCTATATTCCTTTTTCTGAAGTCTCTTGGAATTAGCCTGAATCACCTCATTGTTGAAAAGAGCCATGTCTATCAGAACTGATAACTCACTTAATCTTGTTATTGTCGTGTACAATGTTTTCTTGGTTCTACTCACTTCACTTAGCATCAGTTTATGTTTCTGAAATCATACTGCTGATTGGTTCTTACAGAACAATAATATTCCATTATATACATATACTATAACTTATTCAGCCATGACCCAACTGATGGGCATCCATTCAATACAATGCATTCTTAAAAGTATTTTTAAATTCTTAATAGTAATTTTATGTGAATTCTGTAACTGACCAAGAGACCATCATTCCTATCTTTTAAGCTATGGTCTAAAAGTCCAAATTCTGTTCTTATAAATCATGTTATTACTTGATTACTTCTATTTACTTCCCAAATCTACATTTTTCCTTTGCCACCCTTGCTTTATACTGACAACTGTTATAAAAAAATAGCACTTGTGATTATAAGTGTTCTAATATCTTGTTTAAGATTTCAATTCTAAGCAAAGCAGTCTATATCCTATCATTTGTTCTCATGTGAATGACCAAAAGGAAGTTACATTATCAGCTTTGGTAAATCTTGGGCAGCTAGAGCATTTGGCCTGCAATCAGAAAGAACCGAGTTCAAAGGCAGCTTCAGACACTTATGGGACTCTGAATAAGTCATTTAATCCTGTTTGCCTCAGTTTCCTCATTTGTAAAATGAGTTGGAGAAGGAAATGGCAAACCACTTTAGTATCTTTGCCAAGAAAACCCCAAATGGAGTCACAAATAATTGAAAACAAGTTCCTTAAATCTTAAATCTTGGGAGTTTTTCTTGTCACATCCTGGCTACTTGCCCAAGACAGAAAGTCAGGATGACCTGAGTACAAATGCAGCCTTAGATACTTCTTAATTGTGTGTATAGCATCTCATTCTCAGAGCTATTGTGAAAATCAAATTAGATAATAATTATAAAGTGCTTAGCACAGTGCCTGATACATAGTAAGTGCTATATGCATGCATGTTATGTATTTATCAATGCTTTTATTATTTATTAATAATGCTCCACATACTGGTAATGTTTTTTAAAAGTAGTAGATTTGACTAGAACAGTAGCTGAGGAATTATGATTTTAAAAGATTTTTAAACTTCTTAAAAGTCTATTGTCCCATTAAAAACTATGACACATCAATGTAATGAAATATCATTGCACTGTAATAATTAAAAAATATGAAGATATAAGGAAGTATGGGAAGACTTACATAATTGATGTAAGGTAAAGCAAACAAAAACAGGAAAGTGATAAAATAACGTGGAAGAACAAAATGGAAAAGAATAATGGAAAAAAAAATGATTGGCCCTGGAGAATTGAGAAAATAAATCTGTTTTTATTCTTTGCAGATTTAGGAGACAATTAGTATTGATTTTTACTTATGTTAACAGATATGGTTATTTTTTTTTTTGGTTTGTTTGTTAATATTCACTTGGCATGTTTTGAAGTGAAAGTAATGTAAAAACAAAATATGTTCATGAAAAATCAATAAAAAGATCAAAATGCTTTAAAATATTTGTTCCCATTATTACTACTCCATTTCATTCTCCTTTACTGCATCTATATCTATGTCCACTCCCAATAACTGTATGTATCCCACAGAATTCTGTCTTGAGACCTCTTCCCTCTCTAAATGATTTCACTTGGTGAGCTCATCAGCACCTAGGATTTTAATCATCTTCTTTATGTCTATGATTCTCAGACCTATTTATCAACTCTTGCCTTTCTGTTGCCCTCCAATCTTAAATTTTCAATTGCTTATTAGACATTTTGAATTGGATATCTCATGGATATCTTAAACTCAATATACCTGGAACTAAACTCATCATTTCTTTCCTCAATATTTGTCTTCCCAACTTCCCATTTGCTGTCAAGTATACTCCTGTTCTCTCAGGCTCACAACCTATGTGCAATTATCAGCAACTCTCTTTCTTCTACTATTCCCATATCTAATCTGTTGCCAAGGACTGTTGATTTTATCTTATATACCTTCTTCTCATAGTCCCATAAATTTGTCAGAGGTCCTCATCATCTTACAAGCAGATGATTGTAATAATGTGCTGGTTAATATTCTTGCCACAAGTTTCTGCCCATTTCCCTATGTCTGCTCAGTAGTTAAAATGATCTTCATAAAGCACATTTCTGATCACTTCAACACCATATTCAAAAAATTCTAGTGTCTCCCATCAGCATCAGAATCAAGTAGAAAAACCTCTGTTTGGCAGTCATAACCTATACCCAGACCATCTTTCTAGTCTTTTGGCATCTAACATTTCTTCCTTTCTTCTCCACTAACCCCTGTGGATTCTTATTTGAAGCAGTAATACTGATCTTGATTTTTTTCTTTTTACATAAGAGACTTCATCTCCTCATTTTCACTAGCTGTCTCCCACAATTAGAATGTTCTCTTTCCTCATCTCTACCTCTAGCTTTTCAAACTTCCTTCAAATCTTAGTTAAAAAACACTTTCTAAGTGCCTTCTCTCTGATGATGCTATCCAATTTATCCTGTATAAATCTCATTCACATAGATTTGTTTTCACATTGTCTCTCCTATTACACTGTGAGTTTCTTGACATTAGTGACAGCTTTTTTCCTTTCGTTGTATTTACAGTACTTAGCATTGTGGTTGACTTATCGTTGGTAATTAAGAATGTTTATTGACTAACTAGTTATAAGGTTAGCTTTGTTCAGTTTTTTTCATTTATGTCCAACTGTTCATGGCCCCATTTGGAGTTTTCTTGGGAAAAGACACTGGAAAAGACCATTTCCGCCTTCAGCTCATTCTACAGAACAAGAAACTGAGGCAATCAGGAGTAAGAGATTTGCCAAGAGTCACACAGTTAGTGAATGTCTCAGGCCAGATTTAAATTCAATTCTTCCTGACCTCCAGCCCAATGCTCTATTTGCTGTGCTTTCTAGCTGTCCCTAAAATTGGCTAGTATGTAATTAATTTTTTTCAGCTTCTTTAATTCATAAAGGATGGAGAGAGATTGGGATCTGCATTGGTGGAGGGCAAATCCACACTATTGAAATCACAGATCCTTGAAGTAAGAGTCTGTTAATTATGAAACCTCATTAATCTTAGTATATATGCAGATCTACACAGAGACTAATTAATTCATGCACTTATTAATGTGTTCAGTCTGTAGTTGTCAGATTCCTGAAGAAGGGGTGTAACCCTCCAGTAAGAGACAGCCAGATATATTGGAAAGAAAACCAAATTCAGTCTTAATTTTGCTACTGTGCCAATCTCGGTGTGTCTTTTCATATTCTTGATCTTCAGTGCTACTCATATGAAAAATGAGTAGTTTAACTCCATGATCTCCAAATTTTCCTCCTTTTTAAAAATTGTACAATTCTATGTAAATACCAGGAAATGCCTCTGGTATTTAACAACTTCTTGCTTATATATATGTCTTCACTTTTTGTATTCTTTTGAGTCCATTTTATCCCACTCACTCTCAGGGATTTTTATATGCTAGGTATCATCCTCAAAAATGTAAGGAAGACTTAGTAACAAGCACATATTGCAGACCTAGTAGGAGGTCAAAGATAACACCATTTGTGTCCATCCAATATTAGTTGCAAACTACTTCTATGTGTGGGTCTTGACCATGTGTTTGCATATGTTCATCTCTCTGTACATAGGACCCCACATCTTCCTTGTGTACTCATCTATGTATGTGTCCTGACCACACATGTTCTTTATTTATGTACCTCTCCATGATGTTCCTTATGCATGTCAAGTATTCTGACTAATGGTGTGTTTTTGCATTTTGTGTCCTAGATTTATTGAGTAAATATTTCACTTTTTTTGTATTGTACTTTCTCACAAAGAGCAGGATCCTATCAGAAATCTCACTTTAAGATTAGAAATATCCTTGTGGGCTTCCCTGTTTAATGTCCTGTTGGTAAAAATGTCTCCAGGAATCAATAGATTAAGATCTGCCTTTTAAACAAATTTCTAGTCCAGATCCCCCACTCCAAGATTTATACACCTGAATTTACACTTGAATTATTCTGTTCACCCATGACAATGACTGGGAAGGGGAAAAAGTTATGGGAACAAATGCTAAAGCTAAGTGATAAAGTCTTTTTCATAACTATATGCAGTCCTTACTTTACTCTGTATATGTGTTCAGTAATAAACCACACTATAAAAGTAAGCAAGGTAATGTGAAAAGAGAAATCTCAAAAATTCAGTATCTGAACCAACCTTGGGAAAAAGTGAAGCAATTTTACATTCCCTATATATTTATGCAAGGTTGGAGTCATACCTAAGTAAGCACTATACAGATGAACTGTGACATAAGAGGAGTATGGGATTTTTTTTTGTCATAACACAAGGGCTGATAAGTGCAGGAGAAAAAAACACTAATAAGGATCTCTCACCACCCAAAAATCAGAAATGATATTGCTCTACATAATTTTCAGAGCCTGGTAAGATGATCTCTCTTGTGTCTATTTTCAAGTTCTGCCATGCACATTTCCATGGAGGCTTGGTCAAGAGGGAGTAGAGACATTCATTAATTAGCCCAAGATCCCTAAGTTTCAGGGGGCTCTTACTCTTGGAATTAGGAGGATCCTATCAGAAATCTCACTTTATGATTAGAAATATCCTTGTGGTTCCCTGTTGGTAAAACTGTCTCCAGGCATCAATAGTTAAAGATCTGATTTTTACACAATTTTGCAGGAACTTTGAAGTCCAGATTCCCCCCTCCAAGATTTTATACACATGAACTATTTTGTTCATCTATGATAATGAAGGGGAAGGGAGAAAAGTCATGGGAACAAATGCTAAAACTAAGTGATAAGGTCTTCTTCATAACCAGATGGAATTATCTAGCTGAAAAGCAAAAAAAAAAAAAAAAAAAAAAAAAAAAAAAAAAAAAAAAAAAAAAAAAAAAAAAAGCTATACTGAATAACTGGGAAGAGTGAGTTTTTCCTGCTTTCTCAGTTGCAAGATTCTCTGGTGGCACATGCTTTTCCTGCCAAATAGGTGAAGAAGTTAAGGACTAAGAAGGCAGGAAAGGCAAGTGGAGCTGAAACCCTAATTGGATGGATCGGCAGATTGGGGTTGGTGACAAAAAGGAATCTATCTTACAGTCTTGGAACTTCCTAGGAACACTGCCTACAAGATTACAGCTCCTTTTTGTTATCCAACTACTCTACTTCCCATTTTCCAGTGGGAAAGTGTTCTGTTAATTCAGTTATAGCCATGTGCCTTGCAAATAGAATCCAGGTCTTAAAAAATTGCACATTTACGTTCTCATGATATTTGGAATTAGTCTTAAAATGTATGTCCCTGTACAAATCTTTTTGTTCAAAACTCCAAATGCATGATTAGAGATTGAGAGAGGAGACTTTATTCACCTCAGGCTGTCATAGGAACAAGCAGATGGAAAATACCATCTGCATCCAGAGAGAGAACTCTGGAGATCCACTATATGGATCAAAGCATAGTATTTTCATCTTATGTTATTGTTGTTTGTTTGTTTGTTTTTTCTTTCTCATGTTTGTTTTTCCCCTTTTGATTTGATTTTTTGTGTGTAGCAGGATGAATATGGAAATATGTTTAGAGGAATTGTACACATTCATCCTATATTTGGATTACTTGTTGGCTTCAAGGGGGTGACAAGGAAGCAAAATTTGGAACACAAAGTTTTGCAAAGGTGAATGCTGAAAATTATCTTTGCATGGGTTTAGAAAAATAAAATACTATTAAAAACAAGCGAACAAACAAGCAAAAAACTCAATATGAATAAAGGATCTGAATATTATGTTCTAGGGAGTTACAATATTTTGAATACAATATTCCCGCATATTAATGCATATCAATAAAAGCCACAGGGCACCGTCCAAAAAAGAATCTGAAATTTAATTCACCTATTGGCTTTTTTAGGAACTTGTGGTTATCTATCTTTCCAATACTTTTGGTTTCAAAATTACTAGAATCTTATCTCCAGATAAATTGTATGCCACAATTTCCACAACACTTAGGAGAGTGCCATACATAAAATAGGCATTAAAATACTTGTTGAATACACTAACATGAATCTTAACATCTAAAAAACAAGCAATAAAAAAATCCACCAATTGGAATCTCACAGGATTATCCAATATCAATTAGAAATGAAAAAAGAAACTAGATTGCATTTTATTAATAAACAAGAAACATAAACCTGTACCCCAAATTATTCAGGGTAAAAAACTGAATATATATTTGTATGAGATGAAATAATGAAATGTTGTTAGAGAATTTTCTTTTTAATTTAATAATTTAATTTTCCTTTCAGGGAAAAAATAATAAGCAAGGTTTGTAATGTGGAAATTAACTCCCTTTAAGCCATAAAAATAAAAAATCCCTTAAAATCCTTTATTTTAGAAAGTAAATAAATGATGATTCAATGATTACATATTGTGAGAAAAGGGAATGGTTAATATCTTTTAAAAATACCACCTTGTATAAATATTCAGAAAGAGGATAGAAGGGAAGAGAGTGAGAGAGTGAAAAATTTCTTAAAATGAAATGCTACAAATGTAGGTCAAATATATGAAATGGTATAAAGGACAGAGATAATAGGAACATGGTAAATCTGAAATCTAACTCTTTTTAAAGTAGCTATCAAAATATAGAAAAGATACCAAAAATAAAAGTAGAAGTGAAATCCTAGTATCTGAGTTTGAGGTGTGTGTGTGTGTGTGTGTGTGTGTGTGTGTGTGTGTGTGTGTTGAAAGAGGGATTGAGAGATATTTTTGTATAAATTCAGACACTAGAATTGGGTTTTTATAAGCACCTCGTGCTGGACCTTGTACTAATTTTTAAAAAGCAATTTGCAGAATATGATAGAGGAGAAGCCTGATTTTGCAGTTATAACTTTGAAAGGAATGGAGTTTCAGAATGAATTAGAAAACAGAACTCAGAGATATAGGACCTCCTGGAAACACACTTGAAGCATAAATCATTATAAAGCTCATATCAATGGACTAGAATAAAATCAATGATGCTTCACAGGAATAACTATCATGATTTCAGATAAAACAATCTTGGAAATAAATACCAAAATTTCAGTTTCTTCTTAAAATGAAGAATTTAGACTACCTGATCTTTGAGATTTTTTTGTGCAATTAATATATGAAACTGTGACAGATAAGGTGGGAAATCACATTATGCCTAACAGTGCCATAAATAATGAAAAAATATAAATATTAAACATACAAACTTTAGAAAATCGTCACTAAGTACTTTAAGAAAAGTCTAACTGAAATGCATAAAGAACTGAGTTGTAAGACACCAATTTTAGGAGGATTTAGTATTCTTTTTCCACAACTGGACAAATTTCATCAAAGAACTGAATCAGAGTGGATCTTGAAAAACATATATTAGAAATTAAATATATTGGAGGTGGAGCCAAGATGGCAGAGTAAAGTCAGGGACTCATCTGGGCCCTTCTCCAAACCTCTCAAAAACTTTTGAATAATGATTCTAAATACATTCTTTTATGGAAGAATCCACAAAAAGGTGGAGTAAATCAAATTTCCAGCCCTCAATAATTTATAAAGTTGGCAGGAAATTATCTGTTGCATCAAAATGAAAGAGGACCTAAATCCCCCAGCAAATCAGGAGCAGGCCTTGGTGGGGGGGTGGGGATGGTTTCTAGATCTCACAGCCCACAGATGTAAGAAGATCAGGCAATGGGTCAGAAGATTTACAGGAGTTGTTTTGCTGGTCCTTAAGGCATTTGTTGCATTGCTTTTACTTGAATCTGGGTTGTAGTTCTGAGTCTTAGTCCCCACAGGGCCCCAAGGGGAGCAGGGACCTGACCATAGTTCTAGGGTAAAAAGAGAGTGCTTGGGATAGCTCACAAACTAGTGAACAGTACAGCAGAAGCATCTTCTCCTTAGATCATATCACTTTGGAAGAATCAAAAACTTACAGGTTCCCAAATTACCTCTGAAAACAGCTGCACACACACACACACACACACACACACACACAAAACCCTGAAGCTTGGGACAGTGTCCCCTTCATTTAAGAAGCAAAGCCACACTTTGCAGAGTTAAAAGTGAAGAAATAGAATAGAAAAAGAGCAAAAGAAGAGACAAGAATTTGGCCGTGGAAAGTTACTATGGTGTAAAGAAAGATCAGGATTCACACTCAGAAGAAGACAACAAAATCAAAATTTCTTCATCCAAAGTCTCCAAGAAAAATATGATTTGGACTCAGATCATGGAGGAGCTCAGAAAGGATTTTAAAAATCAAGTAAGAGAAGTAGAGTAAAAATTGAAAAAAGAAATGAGAGCGATGCAAGAAATTATGGAAAAAATGAATTAACAGTTTGGTAAAGGAAGTACAAAAATAGTCAAAAAAAATGACATCTTAAAAATCAGATTAGGTCAAATAGTAAAAGAGGCACAAAAATTTAATTAAGAGAAGAATGCTTTAAAATGCAGAAGTGGACAAATGGAAAAGGAGGTTCAAAAGCTCACTCAAGAAAATAATCGCTTAAAAGTTAGAACTGGGCAAATAAAAGCTAATGACCTTATGAGACATCAAGAAGCAATCAAAAGAATGAAAAAATAGAAGAAAATGTGAAATACTTCACTGTAAAAACAACTGATCTGGAAAATAGATCCAGTAGAGATAATGTATGAATCGTTAGACTACTTTAAGATATTATTTAAAAAGAAACTAAACATCATTTTTTTTCAAGAAATTATTAAAGAAAAGTTCCTTGATACTTTAGAACCAGAGAATAATATAGAAACTGAAAGAATCCACTGATTGCATCCTGAAAGAGATTCCAAAATGGAAACTCACAGGAATATTATAGCCAAATTTCAGAGCTCTCAGATAAGGAAGAAAGTTCTACAAGTTGTCAGAAAGAAAATTATCATGAATTCAAATATCATGAAGACACAGAGAGTATAACAAACACCAGATTTAGTAGCTTCTACATTAAAAAATAGTAGGACTTGGAATATGATATTCTAAAAGACAAAGGAATTAGAATTACAACCAAAAACCATCAGCAAAACTGAATATAGTCCTTTAGAGGAAAAATGGATATTCTATGACATAAAGGACTTTTAAGCATTCCTAATAAAAAAAGAACAGAGCTGAATAGAATTTTGATTATCATATAAAACATGGAAAGGAAGCATAAAAGGATAAACAGTAAAGAGAAATCATAAGGTACTCAACAAGGTTGAACTTTATATTCCAAATGGAAAATGATACTTATAACTCCTAAAAACTCTCATTATTAGGGCAGTGTAAAGTATTGTACATAAACAAAAAGCACAGAGATGAGTTGACTGTAATGGTATAACCATAAAATTAAAGGATGAGAAAGAAGAATGCTCTGGGAAAAGAGGAAAGAGAAGGATTAAAATCTTATAAATTACCTGACATACAGAAGAGATTTTATGGTGAAGGGGAAAATGGGGAAAGCAGAATGAGGAGTACTTAAATCCTATTCTCATTAGAATTGGCTCAAAGAGGAAATAAAATACAATTAGTTGGGTATAGAAATCTATCTTATCATACAGGATGGGTAGGAAGAAGAAAAAAGCAGAATGGGGACCCAAGGACAGGACTTTTGGGGAGATAAAAGTCAGAAGCAAAACACTTTTGAGAATGGACAGGGTAAAAGGAAAGAGAGAATATCATAAACAGGAGGGAAATATGATGGAGGGAAATACATAATTTTTTGTGGATTTATTTTGTTTTATTTTTTTTATTATAGCTTTTTATTTACAAAACATATGCATGGGTAATTTTTTTCAGCATTGACCCTTGCAAAACCTTCTGTTCCAACTTTTCCTCTCCTTCCCCCCAACCTCTCTCCTAGATGGCAGGTAGACCAATACATGTTAAATATGTTAAAGTATATGTTAAACACTATATATATATATATATATATATATATATATATATGAAAAAATATATATATATATACATATCCATACAGTTGTTTTGCTGCACAAGAAAAATCGGATTTAGAAATAAGGTAAAAATAACCAGAGAAGGAAATTAAAAATGCAAGCGAACAAAAACAGGAGTGGAAATGCTATGTAGTGGTTCACACTCATTTCCCAGAGTTCTTTCACTCGGTGTAGCTAGTTTTCTTCATTATTGAACAAATGGAACTGATTTAGTTCATCTCATTGTTGAAGAGGGCCACATCCATCAGAATTGATCATTATATAGTATTATTGTTGAAGTATATAATGATCTCCTGGTCCTGCTCATTTCACTCAGCATCAGTTCATGTAAGTCTCTCCAGGCCTTTCTGAAATCATCCTGCTGGTCATTTCTTACTGAACAATAATATTCTATAACATTCATATACCACAATTTATCCAGTCATTCTCCAATTGATGGGCATCCACTCAGTTTCCAGTTTCTGGCCATTACAAAGAGGGCTGCCACAAACATTATTGCACATACAGGACCCTTTCACTCTTTTAAGATCTCTTTGGGATATAAGCCCAGTAGTAACAAAAAAAATTACAATGACTTTCTCTGATAAAATTTCATTTCTTAAACATACAAAATGTAATCAAATTTATAGAAATAAGCCCCGTTCCTCATAAATGGTCAAAGCATATGAACAGTTTTCAGACAAAGCAACCAAAGCTATCTTTATCATATGAAAAATATGCTTTAAGTCACCAATGGTGAGAGAAATGCATATAAAAACTCTGAGCTACTACCTCATACCTGTCAGACTGGATAATATGGCAAAAGAGGAAAATGACAAATGTTGGAGTAGGATGTGGGAAAATTAAAACACCAATGTACTATTGATGAAGTTATATACTGGAGCTATTCTGGAGAGCCCAAAGGACTATAAAACCATACATACTCTTTGAATAAGCAATACCATAAGTAGGTCTTTATCCCACAGAGATAAAAAACAAAAGTAAAAGGATCTATGTGTACAAAAATATTTATAGCAGCTCTTTTAGTGGTGGCAAAGAATTGGGAATGGAGGGGATGTCTCTTAATTGCTGATTGACTGAACAAGTTATTGCATATAATTGTGATGAAATACCATTGTACTTTAAGAAATGATGAACAGGGAGTTAGAAAAATATGGAAACACTTACATAAACTAATGCAAAGTGAAAGGAGCATAACCAGGAAATTATTGTATGCAGAAACAGCTATATTATATGATGATCTACTCTGAATAACTTAGCTATTCTCAACAATATAATGATTCAAGACAGTTGGGGGCAACAGCCCCCAAATTGGGGGCTCTAGCTGTAGAAAGCAAGATAGTTTAATCACCCCAGTGTGGGGGTTCTAGAAAGCATCGTACATTTTGTCACCACAACTTGGGGACTCTACAAAGCAGAATATTTTAATCATCCCAGTGTGGGGGCTCTAGAAAGCATGGTTCATTTTGTCACCCCAACTTGGGGGTTCTAGAAAGCAGGACATAACAAAAGGTGTGGTCCATCTTGAGAGAAAAAAACCGTTAGAGCCTGAATGCTGATCAAAGATATTTTTCCTTTATTTTTCTTGTTGTTGTTGTTGTTTTTTTTTTTGATCTGTGTTTTCTTTTATAGAATGACTTATATGGAAATGTGTTTTGCAAGACTATACATGTATAATCTATTTCAAATTGCTTGCATTCTCATTGAGGAAGCAGGAGACAGAATTTGGAACTCAAATTTTGAAAAGAAAAGAATGATAAATTATTTTTACATATAAATGGGGGAAATTAAATAAGATGAAAGATTTTTAAATAAATAAAAGAAATTAAATATATTATGAAACCACATTAAGCAAATGGTGTAACAATATAAGCAAGATTAAATGTATTTTAAGAAATAATAATTTACTCCATTTTTTTCTTTCATCTTATAAGTGTTCTTCTGCCTATTTTCTCATTATAGCACTCTTCCCACAAATCCTAATTCTTTTCGTTTCTAATGTATATCTTCTAAAATTATAAACAAGGAAGAACTATGTATGTTTAAAGAAATAGACCATAGTACAAATAAAGTCTCATCCCAGTGCATTTTTGCTGTTTGAAATCTGATGTGGGAAGAACAGAGGAGGAAGGGATAGAAGGATTTTTTAAAAAAATTGTTTCGTGACTCTCACATATATAATAGCAACCCAATCTTGAATTTAGAAGAGACTGTCTTAGTGCAACTAGTACCTAATTTAGGAACAGATAATCTCCCCAAATTTTTTCTCAAGTATCAAGTTTCAGTCTCAAGTGGTCCCTTATGAGAATGAGAGCTCATGTGAGGGAGGTGATTTATATCCTTTGGGGGTGGGGTACCATATGTTGACATTAAAACATTTTCCTTTAGAAATAATGTGATAAAATAGTGGTTAAAAAATTCTCCACCTGAGTCCCCCCAAAGCCTCTTTAACTCACAATATACATGATTACGTTTATCATGGACAGCAATATGGTAGGGAAAATAATAGCTATTTGTATGATGGTGAGCTCTGACTCCTCTGCCCTTTGTTTTTAAGGTTCTCTCAAGGCAGACATGGATTAATTTTCATGATTTGTCCCTGTAGATTGTGAAATCAAATGACATAAGGGCATAAAGGGAATCCTAGAACCTCAAGATTCAGTGGAAGAGATTGACTGAGAAGGAGGTATGTTTCCTGGTAGCTGGACAGAGAGTGTGCAAATAAGAAACCTTGACCTAATTTAGCTGACTGAAAATTGCAGCTGTGGCAGAGTAGGGTGAAGAGAGAAAAGGTTGAACAGCCATCTAAAAAGACGTCCTTTTGTTTCAAACAAAACAGTTTGTCTAACTGTTTAAGACATCTTTCTGGAGATAATAACAAATAATGGAAAACTGACAACAGTGGGAAGAATCAAGAACTTTAGGTAATGGTTGGCTTGAAGGTATGGACTTGCAGTCCATGGATCCATATAAGCAGGAGAGAGATGAAATAGGAGTTGGATGAGAGAACACAACAAGAAGGAAGCAGGTTGCTAAGGCTGAATTGATAATACTAGCAATGGATCAAGGAGTGCTTTGGAAATGAGCAGCATAATTCTTTAAGGGAAAGTAGACATATGGGTTGAATGATTCTCTTGAATTTCAAGTTATTTCACTTAACAGGGGATCAAGACCAAAATTAGTACAAGTTGAAAGAATTACATAGGTTTCTGAGGGATACAGTGGAAATCTACCAAATAAGGTGATCACTTCATTCTCCCTTTTTGGGAGAACGCTAAATAAGAGTAGCGCTATAAGTCACAAAGACTATAAAGATCCCTAGAGAGAAGGTAAAAGCCCACTAAAAATGATGAGAGATTTCTTGGGCTCAGGCTCAAATTCTTTCCTGAAACCTTTGGGTTTCAGTGGTTTCTTGCAAGCTTGAGTGTTCATAAGGAGGAAGTGATTTACATTCTTTGGGGATGGGGTGACATATGTTAACATTAATTACATGGTTTCAGTTGGGTAGGGGTAAATGAGACAGGAAGACATAAAAGGAATGTAAGCTCCTTAAGGTCAGAGATGGATTCATTTTTGTCATATTCTGAGTTTAGCAATATTGCCTTTGTAATATAGAAGGTGCTTAATAAGTATTTGTTGAGTGCATTATTCAATTCAATTCAATTCTTTATCTTTATGTCAGTGGGGAGCCTCTATAATAATACTGGACTAATTGTATTATGGAACATAATCTAACAATCTTTCTAGGAAAAAAAACAGAGAGGGGAAGAATTCCATTAGGAATTTACATTTATAGTCTTGTTCTAACTACAGGAAACCCTTATATATAACAAATCAATAGACCCATGAGTATACTCTCACCATCTGTCTCTCTGACTTTAAAGCTTAAAAACCTCTTTTAAACTCCTCTCTACCCTCCAATTTTTATTAGAATCACTTAGAGAATATCCATTTACAAGCCAGCTTCGATCCCAGAGATGATCACTGATTGTCATTTTGGACAAGTACTACTTTGCTCACTATGGAAATGTGGTCACCCCTGCAGTGGAAATAGACAGCTGTTTAGCAGCTGCACAGCATCAATTCACAGCATGTTGGGATGGGGAATGGAAAATAATGCAACCCAGTTGGTAATTTGAAGAAAACTCAGGTTGGTATAATGTAATTTAATTTCCCAAGCTGGAATTGACCCAGACAAACAGGTTTATAATACTGTAACATTTATTTTTGCCCTCATCCCTATGCTCAATGTATACACTGGAGGCATACAGGAAACAGCATATATAAGATCAACATTTTTGTTGCCTCTTAGCATAGATGACTGGTTTCTTATTATTAAAAAATAATAAATCCCTGAAAAGAAATTTCCATGAGCCACTCCAGCAAATGATTCCAGTGTTTAGCTACCTGTTTTTTGTATTTAACCTAAATCCTTTCTCCAATCAGAATGTAATGCCTCTTGAACTATCTTTAGTGGAGATGGAGAAATCTTCTCACCGTCTTCTTACAGCCAAATACATTTTGTTTCATGGCAGGGGTTGATGGTAGAAACTAGACACCTCTGAATTGCTTATTTGGAATGATCAACTCTCTCCCTTTCTCTGTCTCTCTCTGTCTCTGTCTCTGTCTCTCTCTGTCTCTCTGTCTCTCTCTCTCTCTCTCTCTCTCTCTCTGCATGTCTCCCCACTTGGTTTATTTTTCTTATTCATTTTACAGTTCCAGGATCTTTGTTAATCAAGAAGATATGTTTTGATATTTTTCTTTTAATTGCTAAAATTGTAACATTTCTCTCATTAATTAATCAATTAGCTCTAAGCTCCCACTCCAGTTTCTTAAATATTTTTTAATAAACAGTAGATGCATCTTTTCTCATAAGCTTTTAAATGTTTACTGATAAAAAAACAAAAAAAAGGGGGAAGGAAGGGTATGTATGTAAATTTCATATTTGCTGATTTATGTCAACTTTAAAAATTAAAAGTTTTTTTTAAAAAATGAAAAAAAAAAAAGCTTTTACCAATTCATTTCTGTATTTCAAATCCCCTAAACTCCTAGGCTTAAATCTTTAATATCAAGATTTTCTATCTTTGTTACTTATTAATAGTCTAACAACAACAACAAAAAAGACATAAATGATTATTTACAGTGTACCACCTGAGAGATAGATCACAACCACAGTCATCTTTAACCATCACTACATCTACTGTCTTCTAATTCTGGAAACACAGTCTTACCATTTATTTCTCTCAGGAGGTCAATTAAAGATTTTTTTCCCCCCAAATCCTTAACATGTCTCTTTGAAAAATGTTTCTTCCTTCAGGAAAAAAAGTTCTCTCAGTCCTTTTCCTCCTATTCTTTTTTCAGTCATCAAAATTTATAATCTTTCCTTAATACCAATTAAACTTTTGGTCTCATAGACTCCTCATTGCCCCTTAAAGCTATAGTAAAAATATCTATAATCTCTGTGGGAGAGCCTATTGGAGTTTGTTATATATTTTTTCAACCAGTAAAATAAATATCTCCTCTCTCCCTTTCTTTTTCTTCTCATCACCTCCCTTCTCTTTGGTTCACAGTTCTTTCTATTTTCCATTCCCATGTCCTCATCATAATCCAATGCTTCTTTTTTTTCCTTTTCTTGCTCCCTTCTCTTCCTCTAAACCTTCAATTTATTTCATATATTAAACAGTCTTGTAGTAATAAGTAAGCCTGGAATCTGCAACTGGAACGTTAAAGAAGCTATTAATTTTTTCCATATACATTTTCTAAATAGCAATTGAACAAAAATTCACCTTAAAAATTTCAATTCAAGAGACATGTGTCTAATTCCACATTTAATTCAGCTTCTCATGTTTAAGATAATATGAAATTCCATAGCCAGCATTCATTGAAAAGGTTTGGTTTAAAAAGGATTGGGTCTCAAAGTCACTGTTCATCTTTAAGTGAAAGAATGTCTCACTTCTCACCATCTGCTTGAGTGGGATAAAAAACGGGCATGCATTTTCATAGGATCACAGATTTAGTGGACAGCTAGATGGTGCATGTTTAAAGTGCTGAGCTGAAATGAGGAAAACCTGGGTTCATATCTTTCCTCAGATATTTACTGGCTATGTGATCCTGGGCAAGTCACTGAATCCTGTCTGCCTCAGTTTCCTCATCTATAAAATAAACTAGAAAAGGAAATAGCAAACCATTTCAATATCTTTGCAAGAAAACTCTAAATGGAGGCATGAAGAATTGGACATGACTGAAAAGCAACCCAATGACAATAACAATGGATTTAGAACCAGACGAGAACCTACATAAGAACTCAATTCAATTTTTGTCATTTTACAGATGAGAAACTAAGGCCCTGAGAAGTTAAAATGTTTGTTCAATGCCACACAGCTATTGAATGATATTGAATGAGTCAGTGATTTCAACATAGGTCTTCTAACTCCAAATCTAGCTCATTTTCCTCTGTATTTTGTCATTTATATTGAATTCTATGTCAACTTTAAAAAGGAAGTAGGTTATAGTCTTTATAGTACAAAATGTAGTATATGTTACTATATATATATATATATATATATATATATATATATATGGTAAAGTATAGTATAGTATAGTATAGTATTTTTGTAGTAGTAAGTTTTTTATCAATGGGGGTTTTAATCAGAGAATGAAATAAGTATTAATGATATTATAGGGGCAGGGAGTGGTTCTCTTGAAAAATGTTTTCTTCTACTTCCAGAGTGCATCATTTGCACATCAGTGTATGGAAGTCCTGTGCTATTGAAGACCTTGGGATCATAGGTTTAGAGCTAAAATGGACTTTAAGTCATTTGATCAAACCCTCCTCATGTTGGGGATGGGAAACTGGATTGTTAAGATAAGTTAAAAGATTTGCCACTGAGAACCCAACTAGTAAGTGTTAAAGATAGGATTTTTAAAAATTAATTTTTTGGGGGGGCAATTAGGGTTAAGTGATTTGCCTAGGGTTATATAGTTAGTAAACGTTAAATGTTAAGAACTTAGGTTCTCCTGACTTCAGGGTCATTGCCCTATTCACCGCTCCATCTAGCTGCCCCCCGAGATAGGATTTAAAGTTTTCCTGATTCCAATCCCAAATTTTCTACACTATGTCATATTAGTTCTCATAAATTAAACAAAAAAATAGCCCCAAACTCCACTAATTATCCTAGAAGCTTCTTTTCAGATTTCATTCTCAGCGTTGAATTAAAAAAATAGAGCTGAACTATTTGGATTTAAATGTCAAGAGTATATCATGGATGGACCAGTTCCAACAAGAAGTCCAATCTGTTTTACAGGACATTATCTCATTCTGTGGCAAACCAGGCCAGAGACAATTATTTTCATTTACTAAGTGAGGGATACAAGGCCAAGTGGCCTATCTAGAATGCTTATGTGAGGTCTCCACTAGCAAAGGAAAGCAGGACATTGAGGGGGTTTTCTAATTCTGGTGAAATGAACCATGATTTACAGAGCATGTGCAAATCTGTGTGGGAAGAGAAGATTTGGGGTCATAGTCTACCTATATACTATTGAAATTACAGAGCTCTTTTATTTCTCTTCCAACCTCTAAACAGTTGGATATGCATAAGCCTTTCATTTATAGTTTACGTGGTAAAGGCTCTGTTCTCACTCTCTCAACCTCATGTACATTGACAGGTTAGTTCAGGGGTCCTCAAACTACAGCCCGCAGGCCAGATGCAGCAGCTGAGGACGATTATCCCCCTCACCCAGGGCTATGAAGTTTCTTTATTTAAAGGTCCACAAAACAAAGTTTTTGTTTTTACTATAGTCTGTCCCTCCAACAGTCTGAGGGACAGTGAACTGGCCCCCTATTTAAAAAGTTTGAGGACCCCTGGGTTAGATCCTTCAAGGCTCTAGGGATAACCCTGACAGGTTGGGGCAATCTCTGGTTTTAATCTTAAGCTCCTATCTAGCATAGTTCATTATCAATTAACCAATTGCTATTGCTCCAAAATCAATAATAACTATTATAATTATAATTTTTATGATAATAATTATAACATTAATAATTACTATTATAATTAGCATAGACATACTACTTTAAAGTTTGAAAAATGCTATACATATATCATCTGATTTTATTCTCACAACCATTTTGTAAGGTAGGTACTATTGATCTCTCATATAGATGTCAGACAAGGTTAAGTACCTTGTCCAGGATTACACAGTTAGCAAGTATCTGCAGATCTTCTTGACTCTTGGTCTGGATCTCTATCTACTCATCTAGCTATTAATGTTAAACAAATGTCAATTAGCTTTTACAAGGGGATTTTTGCTGAGAAAAAAATGGAAAGAACCAAAGTAAAATGTCTGAGACACACTCTTCCACTAAGTACAAAGATTCTAGGGGACCTCCGTCTTAGAGAGCACATATGGCCCCAACGAAGCAAATAGTGAATCTTTTTCTTCCATAATAGACCTCTCCTGAAACTGTCTCTTGGTCCATGTCTTTGATAGGTCTGAAGCTCAATGGTCCTTCTAGAGTCTTGTTCTTTCTCAGCTTCCTGATGGATGCATTGTTTGTCACTGGTTCAGTATCCTCATTGATATAGTCAGCGAGGGAATGGATGGAAGGGATTATACATACATACATAGACACATAATGTACGGTGTATGTGTGTGTATACACATATATGTATATATATACATACATATAGATGTGGGTATATAGCAAATACACATACACATAATTTCTATATTTTTATTGTTGTGGTTTAATTGTTTTCAGTTATGTCCAACTCTTTGTCACCCCTTTAGGGGTTTCCTTGGCAGAGACAATGAAGTGATTTACCATTTCCTTCTTCAGATCATTTTATTGAGGAAAAAACTAAGGTAGGATTAAATGACTTGCCCAGAGTCACACACTAATAAGCTACTACGGCTCTTACAAAATATATATCTACATACCATCTATCTCTGAGCAGCTTGGTGACACCATCGTGGATAGAGTGCCAGACTTGGAGTGATTCTTGATTTCAAGTCTGGCTTAGCTACATACTAGTCCTATGGACCCTAGGCAAGTTTCTTAACTCTGTTTGCTTCCGTTTCCTTTTCAGTAAAGTGAGCAGAAGAAGAAAATGGCAAACCACTCCAGTATCTTTGCCAAGAAAACCCCAAGTGAGGTCATGAAGATTTGGCTATGACTAAAATGGCTGAGCCACAAAAACTCTCTCTCCATCTCTTCCTCTCTCCTTTCCTTCTTCCCCCCTTTCTCTCACTCATCATATATGTATCTTTGAATACCGACATGTATCTATGTATACACATATATATTCATACAACACACACATAACAAAAGGTGTTACACCATCTCAAAGTGCTTCTGAATTTTGACTCCTAAAACAGTTGCAGAAATGTTTCTGCTAGAATCATCTATTTTTTAAATTGTATATATAAGCCCAGAGCTGGCTCTCTTTCATTCATCTTCCTCCTCCTTCTTCCCATCACTCATCATCATAATCATCTTTTATTGACTTGAAGCATTTCATTTCTTCCCAACTTGATTAGGCTATTTATTCCTACTTTGTGCTTTCGATTGATTAATTCAGCAGAGGTCTTCAGGAATTGTTTGTAGGCAACTTGCACCTCTTTTTGGTTTGTTTGATTGATTCCATAATTTAATCAAAGAAGTATCCTCTCCTAACAAAGGTGTGAATGGGTTAGAACATTTTATTAATTATATCAATTAGGATTGTCTTATCAGACACACCCCTTTAGCTATATAGAAGGATATCTAAGTAGTGTTAAGTAATTCATAGAGTTGCTTAAGTAGTTTGAATGTTATTAACTATATAAGTAGTAGAATTTAAAAAAGGTTTTCTGACTCCAAATGTAGTACTGTTCCCACTATATTGTGACATTTTAAAATAAATTCACCGCTAAGTAATCTGTTGCTCTTTAATCAAAATATTGGCTAATACAAACTTGATTTACTTCAAATTCCCTCACCCCAACTACCTTGTATTTTAAATTAATAAGATTTTACTGTATACAGTGCTATAAAATGCAATGGAAACTATTAATAATATAAATGTGCTCTTCTCCTTGACTGTTACCATGGCAGTTATATTTAGGGTATGAGGCAAACTAAATGTCAAGTATATATAAATAATACCCAATAATTCATCAATATTGCCAGATTAGAAATCTTCAAAACCTTTCTAAAAATAATGATTCTTCCTAACCTCACTGGGCACTCAAATTTTCTTTTTCTGGTGACTGCAGCTGCCTTTTCTCTTGAAACAGCACTTTTCCTAATGGTTGAATCTTTTCCAAGAATAATAATGACAACTGCATTTTGTGTTGTCCCTGAGGAGTGCCAAAGATTACAGAGATTTTTTTTTTTCATACTAAATAATGCCAGGTTAGGGATAGACATCATTTCTGAAGATGGTAGCCTGAGAGCCAAAAGACATGAATGGAGCAGAGGAAATTTTTTCTTTGAATTTCAATCTAGACAACGTTCTTAAACCATTGAATAAATATTGTCACTGGGGACCTACCCAAAGTCAATTATCCTTTTTAAATGAGTAAAAAAAAAGTTTATTATGCTTTTACTATGTGCCAAGCTCTGTGCTAAGTGCTGGGGTTAAAAAATGCTAAAGTAAGGCAGTTTATGTTCTTAAGTAATTTACATTGTAATTGGGAGGGAGACAATAGTTTTAGGGGAGTGGTAGCAAAAAGGGATATTAATCTCCGAGAGTGATTAATAGGGCAGCATCCTTTCTGAGAAAAAAAAAAAAAGACTAGTTTTACTTCAAATTCTATTCCCATAGCAAGAACAGATTGCAAGAGAATGACCAGTATAAAGCATGGTTTGTCTGGAATGGTCTAAACTCTAGATAAAGTGGCCTCTCACCAATCACGGCAGCATAGACATCCAGGGCCAAAATTCTTTTTGTGTTTCAATCATCCTTACCTATACAAAGGGATCTTCCATCAAAGTTTGGAAGTAAAAAGATTTAGAGTCAACTTTTGCCTTTGATGATACTCTCCATATGATATTGAGAAAGTCACTTGATCTTGAATTTCAATTTCTTCACCTGTAAAATAAAAGGGTAGCACTGGCTGGGTGTGTGAAATCCTTAATCAGTTCTAGAACTGTGTTTCTACTGTAATGTCTCATTTTGATAAGTTGGTGGTCTTGTTTCTAATATTCTAGCAGGTTCCACCAATTTAGAAAGACTCTGAATATAAACCCAGTGATTTAACAAAGTTGGAGAAAGTCAAAACCCTGATGACTGGATTTGCTATAAATCTGTGCTATCTAAACCAGCAAGCACACAGCAGCAAGACAAACTTTTCTTTTTCCCCTCACTGATTATTTATCCTACTACCTACAATTTGCTTCAAACCCTTCTTCTTTCCTCAAGCTTCTTAAATCATCCTCCCTTTATTTGTAACTCACTGGAGAAATAAGAGACAAACTGCTGTGGGGTTCTCTCTTTCCCCTTTTTTATATATAACAACACTTGATATCATCTTCCATTCTCTTATTCTTTACTCTAGCTTCTGATGGAAGGGTTGCTGACCTTTTCCACCAAAGTCAACCTATCCTAGTTTCCTAAACATATCCTTTTGATTTTTTCCATTATATCGTCGCCCAAATTATCTCTCTCTTATTTTCCCTTTTCTTATTTATTGGATTGATCCTCTCCCTGCCCAAATATCTGTTCTTAAAAAGATCTCTCACCATCTCTTAAAATTATCATACTATATCTCTTCCTTTCCTTAAACTTTTAGACAAAAAATTTCTAGACTTGCTCCCTACACTTCTCCTTTTGTACCCTTTTCTCCAGTTATTGACATCTTGTTTCCAATCTCCAAATTCACCCAAGAGCTCTTAATTGCTAATTCTGATGACCTCTTCTGCTGATCCTGACATGATTGAACATTCTCTCCTAGATGCATTCTCCTCATTGTGTCTTTATGACTGCTTTTTCTTAGTTCTCAATACTCCTCCTACTTCTCTTATCATTACCTATTACAAGTATAAGAAAAATGGAACATATCTTTCAGCATTATATGATAAACTCTTTTCATTGTTGATAGCAGTTGAATGATCTTAACTCAAGTTGATTTCCAACGTACAATATAACAATATAACTAGAATTGAGAGTAAAGCAAAACTGGGAAGAGCAGTTGGATCAGAGCAAACATACACAGGAGAAATTGGTGTTCATCAATGAAAGTAATGAAGGGTTTATTTCTAAGTAAAATAAAAAGGAGAAATATAATAAATCCTTGGGGAGAAAAAAATAATGTTATTACTAAAAGCAATCTAGAAGACATAAATGGACAGCTCAGTGGATAGATGGATAGATGTGATAGATGGCTGGACCTGGAGTCTGGAAAACTTAACTTCATGAATTTAAATCTGATTTCAGATACTTACTAGTTGTGTGACCCTAAGCAAGTCACTTAACCTTGTTTGCCTTAATATTCTCATCTATAAAAATGAGCTGGAAAAATGACAAACAATTCCAGTGTTGTTACCAAGAAAATCCCAGAAAGGAGTCACAAAGACTCAGACACAAGTGAAAAAAATGACAAAAAAGGAGATGTAATTAAGCTACATACTTACTTTCTCATTTTTACAAATATTTATGAGCTATCTACAGATATTATTGTTGTTATTAATCTCATTACCTCATCTTTTCCAATAGAGTTCAGATAGAAATTGTTATATTGCTATTGTTACATTTAGAAGGCATTCTTGACAAAAGTATAACATGGAAACAGGAATTTTCAAAAAAAAAAAAAAAAACCAACCCAAAAACAAAAACAAAGAAAGTCAGATTACTTACATTTCCCTCATAAAATTAGTGGAAAAGGTATAAAGAATTTAAGTTATCACTGGACTTATTATTTCTTGGTTATTAATCAAATCATTTGGCTTAGAACAAAATGCAACTTTAAAGATGCTGTCCCAACAATGAGTCCCATTTGCAAATGTTAAGAGCATACAATTATTCTTCTACAAATATAATTTTGTTTATTTTTTTATCTTATGTATGAGAGGGCATAAAGAATTTTTTCAGATACTGCAAATTAATTACTCAATCTCATCTTATTTTTAATATAATAGCATTCCCCCACCCATACATGACAAGAAAATTTTTAGCATTCATTTTTCAAGATTTTGAGTTCCAAAGTTTTATCTCTTCCTTCCTCTCTCCCCTCTCCTTTTTCAAAGAAGATAAACAGTTTGATCTAGTTTATACACATGCTATTATGTAAAACATATTTCCATATTAGTCATAGCTGTGAAAGGAAAAAAAAACAGGTCAAAAGAAAAAAACTAGAAAAAATAAAGTAAGTGAAAAAACACACTTGCATTTGCATTCCAAGTCTATCAATTCTTTATCTGGTTTTGGATAGCATTTCCCTTTTTGAGTTCTTTGTACTTGTCTTAGATCATTACATTGCTGAGAAGAACTGAATAAGAGTATATTATCATACAATGTTGCTAATAGTAAATTTAATGTTTTCTTGATTCTGCTCATTTGGCTTGTCATTAGTTCATACAAGTCTATCTAGTTCTTTTTTAATCTGCCTATTAATCATTTGTTATTGAACAATAGTAATCTATTACATTTATATACTGCAACTTATCCAGCCATTTCCCAAATATTGGGCATCCCCTCGATTTCCAATATTTTGTTATCATATTTTTTTAAAAAAATATGTATTTAATATTTCCTCCAGTTATATTTAAAACAATTTTTGTACATTTGTTTTTAAAACTTTCTGAGTTCCAGATTTTTTCCCTTATCCCCCCTCCAGCTCCCATTAAGAAACTACATGTGAAGTTTTGCAAAACATTTTCATAGAAGTCATGTTGTAAAAGAAAACCTAGATCTCCCACCCTAATTTAAAAAACCTCTCAAGAAAAATAAAGTTAAAAAGAGAGAGAGAAAGAAGGAGAGTATGCTTCAGTCTATATTCAGACACATTCAATTTCTTCTGTGGATATGGATAGGATTTTTCATCATAAGTCCTTCAGAATAGCCATGTTTCATTGTATTTCTAAATGTAGCAAAGTCATTTACTGCTGGTTATCCCAGCTATCACTTTGTATACAGTATATTTCACTTTGCTTGAGTTCATGGAGGACTTTCAGAAAGTATTTTTTTTTCTTTTCTGAGAACATCTGGCTTATCATTTCTCATAAAACAATAATATTGTATGGCAATCTCATACCACAATTTATTCAGTCATTCCCCAATTAATGGGCATCCCCTTAATTTCTTTTTTCTTTTTTAAAATTGTAGTAAGTTTATTTATTTTTAATACACATTGCTTTAAGAATCATTTTGGGAAATTTTGGTCATGTATACTTATTGTGTATCTAATTCATATTTTAATATATTTAACATCTACTGGTCATCCTGCCATCTGGGGGAGGGGGTGGGGGGTAAGAGGTGAGGGATTGGAGCAGGAGGTTTGGCAATTGTTGGTGCTGTGGAGTTGCCCATGCATATATCCTGTAAATAAAAGGCTATTAAATAAAAAAAACATATACTTTATTATTATAGCTTTTTGTTTGCAGGTTATATGCATGGGTAATTTTTCGGCGTTGACGGTTGCCAAACCTTTTGTTCCAATTTTTCCCCTTTTTCCCCCCACCCCCTCCTCCGGATGGCAGGTTGGCCAATACATTAACATATACTTTAACAGATTTAACATGTATTGGACTACCTGCCATCTGGGGAGGGAGGTGGGGGAAGGGAGGGGAAAAGTTGGAGCAGAAGCCTTTGCAAGGGTCAATGTGGACAAATTACCCTTGCATATGTTTTGTAAATAAAAAGCTATAATTAAAAAAAAAAAAAGAATCATTTTGGGAGAGAAAAATCAGAGAAAAAGGGAAAAAAAACTATGGGAGAGTGTAATGTTCTCTTCTGTATATATAATCTTCTCTGGGAGCAGGTTTCTTGGGGGGCTTCTGGGAGCAGCCTTAGTTTCAGTTCAATGTAATAATCACGTCAAATGCAGCCAGGAGTTAAAATCCAAGTCCTTTATTGTTTCCTTCAAAATAGCCCGGTTAGCTTTCTTAGAGGCTTATCTCTCTCCTTGGTTCTGAGAGCTCCTGCCACTAGTCCTTTGTCTCTTCCAGCTTCAGCCTCTAGTTTTCTGTGATTCCCCAAAGCCTCCAGCCAGCACAAAGGTGATATATGGAATGAATCTGACTCCTCCTCTGAGAGTGGGATTGTGACTCTCCTCAACTGAATCCTGACTTGTGAATCTCCTGGACTTGTGAATCTCCCAGACTCCTCTCTGACTTGTGAATCATATGGAATTCCAATGAGTACTAAATACATTAAAGAATCAGAGAACTACTAAGCACAATGCTAAAATTAGACAACTGACTTAGCACCTTGTAAGAATCCTTACAGGAGAGATAAAAAAACACAAAAAAGTGTTGATTTATATTAGATCTTTTTCTGGATGCAGATGACATTTTCTGTCCAAAATCTATTGGGATTGCTTTGGATCACTGAACTACTGAGAAGATCCAAGCTTTTCAGAGTTGATCATCACACATCTTGCTGGAATATGATGTATTCCTGGTTCTGTTTCTTTCATTCAGTATCAGTTCATATAAATTTTTCTAGGCCTTTCTATAATCAGTTTGTGAATGATTTTTATAGAACAATAACATTTCATTGCCTTCATGTACCATAGTTTATTCAGCTGTGTGTTGATAAGTATCCACTCCTTTTCCAGTTCTTTGCTACTACAAAGAGTTGCTACAAATAGCATCCCCTCAATTTCCACTTTTTTTTTTGCACTGAGAAGAGAGCTGCTACCAATATTTTTGTATATATAGGTCCTTTTCCTTTTTTTAAAAAACTTCTCTTGGTATTCACACCTTGTAGTGGTATTGT